>NC_042494.1:3747079-3786720 GCF_005508785.2 Acyrthosiphon pisum
GTAATCGTATGGTATTTTATGGTATTCATAAATCGTATTAATATAATATTTATAGTAAATTTCTATATAGTATATAGTATTAATTGAAAATGGTGACTGCAGTCTGGTAAGGTATTAACATCGAGGTAACCGGTATAGGTAGGTATATCAGTATTAAATTCGTACCTATAGCCATATAGCTACATAGGTTGATAGCCGGTAGATGGCTTACTAATAAGTCGTAAATCATAATTCGTATTAATTAAATTTTATTTTTAAGTCGAACTCTTTTCTTTCTGATAATGAAAGTAATAACATTAATTCCTGGAATGTTTAATAATATTGTCGTATTATCGGAATCAAAAGTAAATAAAATTGATTTTTAATTTTTCTGGAATATCTTATTAGCTTATTTTTGTACTACATTCAAAACTATTATTTTAATAAGTAACGTGGAAAATAACGCATTAGTGCGTTACTTCATAGAAATTACTTTTAAAAAGTAATTGCGTTACAATTGCGTTACTGTAAATAAAATGTAATGAAATTACTGCTGCGTTACTGAAAAAGTAATTGCGTTACAGTAATTTGTAATTTGCGTTACGTTACTACCCAACACTGAGTATAGCAGGACTTCTCCCGATACATTAATAACGGGCAGAGAGAGTCAGAGAAATTATATGAGAAGGACGGAAACAGGGATAAGAGAATAGAGATCGGGAAAAACAATGGCACGACAAAATATACAGAATATTTACAGTATAGTACTATATATAGTAGAACGCGTCTTATAAGATAGGACATGGATGCTTATCAGGGAGTTTGGATATTATGTTGATTTTCATCTGACGCAAATGTTAACGGGTTACGGATGCTTTGGTTAGTACAAACGCGGCTATATAGCTTCAATACATTATTGAACACCCAGCATGTGTAGACTTCCAGACAGACAGGGACGACACGGAACACGCCATATTGAGATACGGCCGTTGGTGGTAGCAATTCCGTAACTGGGGTGTCCAGGGTTCCGAAATTTGGAATTGGCGAGAGTGAGCGTTCCTTAGGTCCTATCGATCGGAGAGAAGGAAGAACGTGTGAGACAACGGGACAACCAAAAAAAAAAATAATAATAATAATAATGCGAAAGCGAAAATGTAGAGATTTTTTTCTAAGTAACCAGCCAAAATCAGTATTTTGTAATAGTTTGTAAATTGTAATACACAAATACACAATAAACGATACAGATACATGAAACTATGAAAGACCCGCAAGGTCGACGTACCCCATTCTACAATGGTTACGGTGCTACCACCGTGATAATTGATAACATACGAAAAAAAGGTAGGTTCTATTCAAACTAAATTAAATCAATAAATTACCATTAAGTATAATATAATATGTATTGTATTAGTAGGTACCTACCAAATTACGATAGAGATAAAATCTACATCGTGCAGTAAACATTTAAGTAAGTACCTACTTAATATATTTTAATTTATTGCAGTATTATTTGTTCGATCCTTCAAGTACTATAATATTGTACTAACATAATATGATAGGTGGTTAATAATATAATAGTACCTAGTTATACTTTGTAGTATAACATTAGATAATCATTAAATAGTTATATTAAATCTATCAACATAAGAGTATAGTCATGCAGGCATAAAGCTGCTATACACATTTTACTATTACAATTTTACAGTACTAGTCATCTAAAACTAAACATATAAAATATCAATTCATATTTAATAAAAAAAATGATTTAAGTTCTTACAGTAGGCACCTACTTACTTTAAAGTAGAATATTTTGTTCCAATACATCGAAATCAATCATTGTACCTATACCAATTTTTTGTAACACCAAAATATAACATATTATATTTTATTGAGTTATAAGAATAATTAAGAATATGCATTGAGGTTGAAATATAAGCTATGTGACGTTGAATATTATGTTATTTTTATTAAAAAGTTAAGTACCTATACGGAGTGTTTAAATAAAGAATTATTTTGGAGTTTGACATTTATGCTACATGATATTGTATTATCTTCGCTTAGTTCCCATATATTTTATACTACATACTGACGTACGATAGTACGCGCTATATAGGTGTATCTTGGTTTGAGTGATATTTCGGTTTTAGTATACCTCAGGTCACAAACAAATAGGCGTCAGTGTACCTAGCTTTGTGAAATAATTATACCTAGATGGGCAACCATAACTCACAAGTCGCGAATTGGATTTAGAATGATTGGTATATTTTTTAACGTTGCTTAAACTATAGTTTAAGTAAGTATACTTACTCTAAACTTTTCTAACATCTCTAAAAACAATCTCTGAGATTTTCGTCAAATTAAATTGAGTAGTATTTGAGTATATAAGGGACACACATTTACTTTTAAGATATAGTTTTTTTATTCGAATGAATCAAAGCCATATAAGCTAGACAATTTGATGCATGATTGTAGTATTGTACCTGATGTAACCGAGTAACTAGTGGTAACCATTAATATACAGAAATAAATACTAATTTCTAGTATTACTATTATAATCTGCAACCAATGACAACCATTTACAAACAAAAAAGTTTCAATTTCCACCGCGAACCTCAAAATTCCTATTTGATCACCTCTTTCAAATATGGAGAATATCCTTTCTTTGAACATCTAGATAACTAGAGGAACCTCTATTCCAGGTTTCAAGTTCGTACGTTTTGTGTTTTTTTAGATGTAACGATAAATGAGTGAGTGAGTGATATTTGGTTTATGTATTATATAATAATTTAGATCGATGCTTAGTTGCTAAGTCTTGGTTGCATTGGAGCCATGGAAATATTTTTTACTATTTAATTTCTGTTGTCTTATTTTGGTATGCACAATTATCTGGTTATTTTGAGTTTATTAGATAAAGATAAAAATGATTTACTGATAAAAGTCGTTGCTGTTAAAATATGTTTCGCATATTATATTTATATTCCATCCGTATACCACACAAGTAAATTAAATTAAAAATTAAACAATGTTTGAAATATCACCAAGCCAAAATATAAAATTCTATAAAAATAATCACTAAAATTGTATAGCCAGAGTGCCAGACAACACTCGTACGAGATCTATTTGTTGGATACGTGTCGCCGACACGGACGGCCAAGACTACATGTTATGTGTAATAAGTATAATAACGTTGGATATTTAAGTTTTATGCAATTTTTACATGTTTCAAACATTTTTACCTTGATTCTTCTCAACACTCTAAACGACAAAATGTCTGTACTATTTTGGTCATCAAATATTTAGGAAAGAGGCTATCGCGGAATACCGCACTTCAGACTTTCAGCGCGAAAATCACTTCTGAAATATTATACGGGTATTGTGTTTTTAAAAAAAAATAATAAATAATGCTAAATACAATGATACGAGTATAAGCCGGTAGGATGACAAACATTAATGCGTACGTCATCTTATAAACTCGGTTTATGTTAAATAAATTTTATCATACGCACGCTTACACATTATTATAATATGTAGGTACTATAATTTCATACTATTCATACTAACTAAATTGCAGATCATTATTATTCTAATACAGGTACATAAATTAAATATTACGGTTGTCAAGTCAATATTTTGCCATAACGCATCATGTACCTATATGATAATCATTTTCCGGCCAATTAGTAGACGACGCGTCGTTATTATACATACCTAATGTAATACAAGTGATATTATTATAATAATATTATAATGTATACAAGAAAAAAGAAAATATATGGAAAAAAACGTCGCGTCCGAATTACATTTTTCGCGGAAATCATTTTAAAACACGATTGGGACGTTAACAACAAGACCAAATCGCGTGGTGATGCGAATCTATATGATTGAGGTACATACACTTAGAGGTGCAGGTATTGACCCCGACTGCGAAACCTTTTACAATAATCATAATAATATTGTAAATATTATAATATTATGCAGTACCTATTCGTTATCCGAACCGCGCGTGTATTTTGCGGTCGTCAATATTGTTTAAACACGCGAATAAATCATACACTGTTACGTCGGCCGCAGAGAAGACCGTACGAGTATAATAATAATAATAATGTACGGCGGACAGCTGGTGGTTTAACCCGCGGTCGTCCCGGGCGAGAGATAGGCCGCGGTCGGTTAACCGGAACCCAGGACCTAGGTATACGGCCCGCGGGGCTATTCGCAGCGGCAAATCTGGACCGTTAGTGATTACCGTGCGAATGTCTGCGCACCATTATATAAACGTTTTTGCACACGCACACGCACACACACACGCACACACACACACACACATTGGCGAATTATTATTTTTGCCGTTAGAATATTATAATAGTTGATATAGCGTGGCAGACAGTGCCCATTGCGTTAGCCCGCGAGTCGTCCCGGAGGGCGGTCCGGATATATGTGTGTGTTTGATCCGATCGCACGCACCGCACCGGTTTGATATGTTTATTGAATTGATATTGTAATAAAAATGTATGATAATATTATACAGACGGGCATACGCGTGCCGATCGAACGAAACGAAACAAAAAAATAATAATAATAATGACGTACAATACTAAAATTATATACCTATACGCATTGATAGTATAATAAGACGAATGTACACACGTACCGGCCTGCTCTTGGGTGTTCGACTGCGGTATAATATTAATAATATTATTATTATTACAAGAATAATATATTTTGATTTATGACGAATGTTCTGCGATTATCGACACACCCGGGACCGGCGAATCCGCGTGGTCGCGGTTTTCTTAATTAACACGTTCCTGCAGAGGTTCGTCTTCGAATCGCGAGTATAGATATTGTATAGGTACTTACGGTATTACATTTTACGGTCGAAAGCGCGTGGGACGACTGGCAAGTACCTCCGTGACACTATCGGTGATAGAGCTGGAGCCATTGATATTATTTCACCTGATCGTTCTATTTCGTTCTATTTCATTCGAAATAACTATAAACGCGCACCTATACATATAGGCTATCACTGGGTATAAAACTGATATCGTAGAATAATATTAAATACACAATATGTACCTATGTACCTACTTAATGTTTTCGGGTATCTACGATTTGCTTCTGAGTCAGATGATGAGTTTTAAGACTTTTGTAGAATGTAAGATCAAACAATTATATAGGTTATGGTTTCGATTTCGGTGTACAAATTATTTTACCCCCCCCCCCCCTCAATTTTTATACAGTTACGTCACTGCGACGCGAATAAAATAAAATAATGTGATGATATGCCAGTAATCCAGAAAATCGGTTGCTGTGGAGGAAAAATAAAAGAATTATAAGAGCATCGATGATGTACTTACTTCAGGTACAACATACCAATATTTACTCTGGTGTTATAATAAATACCCGAGCGTTTTAATCCTGACCAGACGAATTTATATTATTTAAACGCTTATATCATACAAGTGATTAAGTCATTTTTTGGGGGAGATATTTTGGTGGTATGAACGAGACGCGTGGATACGAATGACTACGAAGACTTCTCGATCAAAGGAACGCGGATCTGGATAAAAAGCTCCAATCGTACTCCTACCTAGATTATAATATTGAATTTCTATAATAGTATACAATTTTTTTTTTTTTTTTATCACGAGAATATTTATCTATCTAGGTATTGTGTTTGAAATAAAAATGCATAGGTGCTTTAATACCACGTGCGATATATTAACTATTGTTTATATTTAACATATTATGTTGTATATATATTATACATTATACATGTCATAGTCGAATAATAATATTAAACTTGTCTAGTACGATCACGGTCCCCACCTGATCTATTACGTGCCACGCACAATAGTTTACTTTCCGTAAAAGATTCTATGACCTACTACCTACGTTTGTTTATAATTATAAAAATTCATACTGGCGCTAAAGCCGAAAACTTTATACTATATAATATACACGTGTATAATTATACCATGTTAACATATGCATACATTGAGGAATATCGGAATAAAATTAGTACGAGGTTTACGGTAAATTGTGTGAAAAATGTTGTATTTTTCTGCGAATGGAATACCGCGAATTCCAATACGGATCGTTTAACAAGTTTTTTTAAATATATTTAAGTATTAACAAAAAACTGGTCGGTCGACAATTTTCCTAGGATTTAATATTTTTATTAATTATATAAATTAATTACCTATATAAGCTTTATAAATTATTGTTAAGCAATAATTGTAACTGATTATTTTATTGATCTAAATAACATCGCCAAATTATGACCATTAGTTAAAAATATTTACAATACGTTGTTTATTTAATTGAAAATAAAGAAATTAATGTAGCTATTAACCAGTTATAGTTATACTATATTAGCATATACATAATTTCTGCCACCACATGAATTGTTTTTTTTTATATGTATTATAAATATTATAACTTTTATGGTTAATATGTGGTAGTGTTTGACATTGAAAACAGTAGTATTATTATTATATGAATTTTAGATACAGACCTAGCCTAACTTTCTTACTTTTTATTGATTTCAGATTTAATTTAAAAATCCACTAATATCATGGGACGAAGCGAGTGCAGTGCCAAACAACGGGTATCTATCTACATATTGACTGGATTTTTCGTTACCGCGTCTAAGCTATACAAGACATTAAGCTATTACACTGTATAAATGAGACAAAAAGAAATCATATTGAACGTAACAATTGCTGTGGACATTATAAATCGAAGATGAAACTGAATAAAATAAAGATAAGAGAAGATAAAAAAAATTAATTTCAAATTTAATTAACGCAAACTAATCCTCAAGAAGAATACATCGGCTAATGTCACTGTATAATATCTAAACTTATGTATAACAATTAATATATTATGATGCTACTTCATTAAAAATAATAGAATAATAGTGTTAATAGGACATATATATATAATTTAACGATCAATATGTACCTAATATAAAATAATATAAATATAATATTATGTAAATTACATATTTATTTTTATATCATAATATGATGTAAATATAATTTTAATTACCAATCTAAAAATGGTTTTATACTATTAAACTATTGGAATAATGTATTATATAAATATTATAAGTATCATGAAAGATATCCTGGGCCAAAGAACAACAACACTCGAGATCCCAGACAAATACAGTAATACTACACGAATATTTACAATAATTTCCCATTTTTTTGTTTTAGAGAAATGTATTACCCAATAATGTAATATTATATATGTAACTATAATCGCGTAACCCGCACTGCTATATAGTAGATGTCTTGTCTGAAATCTTAAGACTAGCTAGTGATTGAACGATTGAAAATGCCACGTTTTTACCACGATTGTACCTATAGTTATAGATAAAGCCAACACTTATGTACTGAAAGTACTCGAACGTACCTCGTGATTTAGTAGGCCACTGTAATGGATATTATGTTAAATTTAATTACAATGATCAATCATTGCATACCAAACGATTACAACGATTCAGAGTCAAGGCGGTCGCCAGTCTATATTTCTAAGGATTTTTCTATTATAATATTATACACCGTACAGTACTAAAAATATTGTTTATTGTACAATATTATATTTAGATATTTGTTAATAAATAAATGTAAATTGTATACATTAAATATACAATATATATATATTATATTAAACAAATGTTTAATATAACTAATGTAATATTTTTAAATGAATTATATTAATAGGTAACTAATGTTTAAATAAAAATACAACTAATTTAATTTGAATATTATTTTATGTTACATAATATAATTTTTTTTTTAATAATATAATAATAAGTATCATCATCTTTGTTTCAATTTGTATTTTATAGATTAACCATCGAATTCACTTATCCGTGGTTGCCGTGCCACCCTATTTCGTGGATAATCGAGAATTTACTGTACTTATATCAGTAATTTATTTGAATCTATATTATATTAACTGTAGGGTAGGTACTAGGTAGAACTATTTTTTGCAAAATAAATCCAATAAGTTTTAATATAGTAATTAATAATTATAATAATATTATTTCATTTAGTATTAATAGCTGTTATTATATAACTTAGAAGTTAATACTGACGTAGACCGGTAATGATTCAAATTCATGGTAATAAAGCTTAAAATTAATTTGAAAATTTGAAAAAAATTCCTTAAAGTAAAGTAAATAATGTATGCGATGGTAAAAAGTTTTAAGTCTCTACGAAAAATATTATTGAAATTACAACAAAATAACATTTAAATATTATTTTGTCGAAATTTAAACTTAAACATCTTATGAAAAAATATTGTGCGTTTAAATTTTTGAGATTTTTAAGTTTCTGTAAAAACAATTCATGAGAAACTTTGGATTACATTTTCAAGCCTAAGTTATTAAAATTTAAAATATTATGTAGGTCACATAATATTATTAGTTGAATCTTAAAGTTTAAAAAACTTATTATTTTGAAACTAATTAATTTTAACATTATCAGTCGTAAGTATAACATTTTATTTTTTGAGGTAAAGGGGAAGGTATTATACAACAAAAACATGTAGAAACCTATAATAAGCTAATTAAGCTATTATTCACATAAAATGATGATTAATTTAATGGTTCGCTAAAATTGAATTGATTGATCATTGGCCACTATCTAAATCATGACGTGTAACAAAGGACCTAGAGTACATTAGGTTAGGTTATGATTTGATGCATTAAATCTTCAGTGATTGATTATGCGATCTGGGATTAAAATAAATTATAAAATTATGATAACCTAATATTGCAGTGTAGACGCGTATATTATAAAAACATAATATTTTGTTTATTTAAATCTCCATTAATCTAAAAAAAAAATCCAACATACAAGCTAACGGACACTGAAACCGAAATCCTACAGGCCTTGACAGCGATACTCCCAATTAGAAAAGACCATCTATGGTTGGTCAGTGGCTCGTATTGTAGTCGCGTCAAGATCAAAATCATGGTTCACGGTGATTATTAGCATGAAACGCTATGGTACATCTGCATAACACTGCAGTACGTGGTCGATAACACGCGGACATAGGGCGTAAACTTCTATGTTTGTATTGGATTTTCTTAACAGGTCTTAAGATCTGTGGTAGGTCGTCACTCGTCAAGATGGGATGCATTGGTAAGGTTAGGTTAGGTATATACAGGGCAATCCATTCAACGTAAGACGCACTCATTGTTTCTGAAAACACTAACGTTTTTCTAAAAAAATTTTGTTTTTAACGACTTAAAACTGTGTATAAAAAAAATAAAAATATTTTCAAAAGCCTTAATAGTTTTTGAAATTACAAGTGTCTTACGTTATGTGGTATTTATTAAAGTACGTATATTACAATGAAGTACTACGACATTTTTGCGGACGTGAATCTATCCGTATACTGACTGTATAGGTACCTATTATTTTTCGGAATTTCACGATTTCAACGAAGTGATCTCGCTTGGAGTAGGTACTTACATAACACGATGTACATAAAATTAATATATATAGGTGGATCTACGCGAAAGGTATAACTTACTATTTTTAAAGCCTGTGTCAGTGTCACTAATGAAAACGACGATTTCACGGTCGTTTCGTTTTTCTTTATTCGTCAAACTCACTATAGATACTATAAAATTATATCGTAGTTTAACTCCCGCGAAACATAACGTGTTCATTTTTCACGTCATTCTGTTTAGCCTTGTTATCGTTATATCTCAAGCTGAACCGTTTCGGTCAAAGTATTGTGGTATTGTACCTAATGGTAACAAGACGTAATATATTATTATTATTATTATTATTATATATTAAAATATACTGTATGAATTGGTAGATACACTATACATATTATATTGATCACTATGTAAGTGCTTTACAAAATATAACCTTTGAAATAAATAAATAATTTATATTTTAATTTCTCAAGTTATCAGTAAAAGGTAGAACTGTTAAGTATGAGTATATACGAGTATGAGTATAGTATGTGTATTTTAAATTGTTTTAATTATTATTTATTATAACGATGATCAAGAATCAGAAACATAAAATTAACGCTTAAATAAAATATAAACATACAATAATAATAAGTTTATTGCATTTAAGAGAAAAAATATACAAACAAGTTTAAATTAAACATACAATGTAAGTGAGTGTCCCCATATAAGCCTTGGCTTGTGGAGGAGACAATAGTTCTTATCTGGCAAAATTATTTAAAATTCTAAGCTATTCAATATTCATATAGGTACATAACATTATAAATTTAATTGAATGGATACAAATCGAAATATCAAAAACATTAAACAATAAAACATAATATAACACATGAGACATTATTTTTGTGAGCATGAAAAAAACTTTCGATTAGATAATTGATTGATTGACCATTTTTACTACCTACCATACTATATAGTTCATCATTATAAAATATATACAGATATCACATACATGACGTACTAAATACAGTAAACATATAATTTGGAAAATATAAAAACTAGATCACACAATTAATACGTACCTTTATGATGTCGGTACAATTACAAACAACAAAGCAATGAAATTAGCATTCCCAAAAATACATTTTTTTTTCATAGGGTTTAATGATTTGTTATTTTCTGGATTTAAAAATCGATTGATTAAAATGCATATTACCTTAGGCTGTGTTATAATAAGATATAATGAATAAAAAAAGCATTAATTTTGTGCGTCGTAAATAATCACAGTACCTATAAAATATGTAAACACTATAACAGTTAAATACCACGAGGCACAACAATATGATTAATAAATTGTTTTACCCAAATATGTATTCACCTACTTTATGTAAATGTATACAGTAGCCAGTAGTTAATGGACATTTGGTGTATTAAAAAGTGTTATGTGACATAATATAGGCGTAATCCAATTATCAATCACGACCTATACGTGAATACGGAGAGTCTAATGCCTAAATGCAACACCTATATAGTTATTTGTCAATATTCCCAGTGTTAATTTTAAGTTAAACTTAAGCAATAGTATTACTCTGTGCTGATCTGTTTCATTTGAACAGAGTTACCTTTATTTTTCATTCAAACCGTTTAAGTTATACTTTAAATAAAAAGGTGGTAGCAATGGGTGGTTTCTTCGTCATGATGTTCATATTATTCTCATTATATACAATATTATCTACGTATAAGTTTATCAAACTTACTAATTCTCCATGTTGTAAAAAGTCTAGTTTTAATAATAATAATAATATTAATATTAATATTTTAATAATACCAAAATAAATAAATAGGTTAAGAAAGTTAAGAGATATTTTTAATTAATAAATTATTCTTACTTAGTCGCTAAGAAACTAGGGAGATGGTAAACTGTGACAGTAACTAGATGTATATTTTAATTGAAACAACGCTGATACGAAAAGTCTTTGAATAAGGATTAGAACTTATAAGGACTCAATTTAGTTGGAATATTAAACACCCTCATATGACGTATGGAAAGTGAATGTGTAAATCAATTAAAGTCATATATTTTCTTTACTATATTGATAAATTAATGATAATACACTATTAGACTTTCAAATCAACAAGACTTTATTTAATTTCAACGACATTTTTACAATGAACTAAAACTCAGTAATCTAATACAATACAAGAAAATAAGAAAGAAATTTATTGTAATGTGATTATTTATGAATCATTTTTTTTATCGAATTGTAATATTGTTCTAAATACATTCAATCTTAATTGAAAAGACTTGGGTTACTGTTAGGATTGTTTTATCTATATTCATAGGTACACATTATATTTACAAAATCATAGTTTATTAAAATTTAAAAGTAAAAGTATTAATTAAAACAATCTATAAAAAAAGGTTCTAAAATCTAAAAGAAAATGTTCCTCTGCAAATAATAGAATACAGTATTTTCAGTGCCTATTCAAAACAAAGCTGCTGTAATACAATATGCTATTGTAAAACGTTACTTTCTTTAATTTATTTAAAATAAACTAGGTAAAATAGCTTGCATAGTTAGCTATGAAAATGTAACAAATGGATTTCAATTTATAATGAATTACAATCCTATATATTACAAATATGAAATACTTACATTTGGAAAATAATATAGAAAAATAGAGTAAAAATGTTTAATTAAAATATTGTTTTTTCTTTTTTTTAGATAAGATATAGTTTTACTGTAATTTTATATTAGGTAAGTTTCTACCAAAAACATAGTACCTATACAACTTATTTCAATTTATTCAATACCGAAACTTCAACTAAATTACCCTAATAATAGTTATTTTTCAATTAAATATCCAAGTTCGTAAAAAATTGAACTACAAACGATAAACAAATGTGCGACTATATTTTTAATATTTCATAATTGCTATAAGAAAAACTTATGAGCGACTTCATATTATATTTTATATTTTTTTGATCAACAAACAAAAATTGTATCAACTTATTTATCTAATAATATTTTTAAAATGTCTATAAATCACAAATAACCAATAACAATAAATATTTTTAGCATTGTATTATGTATAGATATCATCTACTATACAAGTAGGTGATATCTATAAAAGTGAAATGCTTCAAGTTTTTACGATTTAATATTTTTTTAATTAGAACAAATAAATCAATACTGATTTTGTAAACTATAAATTAAAATATAAAAATAAAAATTTAAATGAGTCAGTCATTGTTGAATAAAATTATAAGACAATACAATTTTGTAGTAAATACTCGTACCTACGTTGTCCAATAATTATTGTATTGTATTATTTAATAATAAAATATATATTTTATAATTACGTTAAAAAATTAATTTATATTTTTATCATAGACTTTCTTTTTAAATGTATTATATTTGTTTCCGTTTCAACATATCCATACGTTTTATAGTTAGGTACATGCAATAAGCCATGATGGCATTTAATAATAATAAGTCACGTCATTCATTATCACCTGTTGCACACAAACTTTATTTTGTATTTAATTCAAAATGTATTGTCACACTTTTTAATTAATATCTCGAATATTATTGTTAATATTATAGATATATGAATTTATATGTACTAAAATAATATCAAACTTGTAATAACATACTATAATTAGACACATATAATAAATATTTTTTTTAAAAAAAGATGTGTTATAACTTATAGCATAGGTGCAGAGTTTAATATGCTGGCTGTTAGTTGAAGCCTGGCCGAAATAACTATTAAAAGATTTATTTTCAATCACGATTAGCTGCTGCAAGAGTATAGGATATTTTTTAAATATCACGAGTAAAATCACTCATTATTTAATTTAAAAAAAATTGTTTTTTATATTATTTTACTAGTTTGTAATACTATAATTTTAAGTGTTTTTGTTTTTAAATAACAACATTTTTTAATTTATATTCCAAATAAGAATATATTTAATAGAATTTAAATGTATAAAATTGAATTTTTGACCTGTAGTTAATAAGTTATAACTTTATAAGTATTTACAATTTGTATGAGCTACCTAAACGGTGTGGTACAGCTGCACAGGAGTATCTACTCCATAAAAATGCAAAATGTTGGTTCACTACTACCTACACTTATTTTAACTTTAATTAATACTTATTAATTATTAAGTTTCAGTTTGAATTCGATTTTTATGCAACTATCAACATACTTAGAAAAATATTTTGTTTTGGAATATAAAATTAATTATTTGTTCGTCATTCAAACAACTAATTAACTTTAAATATAACAATAAAAACTTGTAAAGTAAATTTTTTGATAACAATATTGCCTTGTAACTATTTCAGATCATATAAAAAAAAAGTATTTCCGCATAAACATAATTCATATTTTTTGAGATGATGAGTGTTTACGGTTAAATTAATCACTCAGTGCATAATTACATAAATTGTGCCTGGACTAAGAATTCATAACTACCTATATTATTGTAATTTAAAATAAAATGTATAAAGCGTTTAGTTTATTGTTAATTGTCTGATATTATAGTAATTTCACTTATATTGCGCTTCAATAAATGTAGGTAATCATACCTAGATAGCTACATTAATGCATTGCAATCACAATAGACAAGTAATACAAAACTTTTGTTAAATGAGCTTTAAATATTATGTATCCATTAATGATTAATCGTTTTAATTGTATGCTCGATGTGCTTGTATAATACACAAAATCAATGGTACATAGTTTTATAATATTAGTAGTATATTTCATGATTATCTCACCTTGAATATTAAAAATTATTTTAAAAATAATCATTGTTAGTTATATGAAAAATATTAAAAACTATTAATAACATAAAATATTTTATATTGTACACAACTAATTTTTTACAGAAATATTATTATTTATTTTAATTGCTTATTATTTAAGTTCCTACGTAATTTAATTAAAGTGTATTTACATTTAATTTTTTTAATGTAATTTTTTTTAGGCTATATTATGTTACATACCTACGTTGAAAACTAAGATTAATTTATAGATAATGTCAGATACTATAATGCCTATAAGTACAAAGCGAAGAGACCTCTCGGACCTCAGTAGAGATACCTCGCCGTCAAATAGTTATTACTATATTATGTAATACGTATTATATTAATATTACATAATACATTATTTTTTGGTATTTATTTATTGAAATACTTATAATTTTTATCATGGTAAAATTATTGAATTAATTATAGTTTGAAATTTGTAGACAATTATAATATCGAACTATAATTTGTTATTTTAAATGGTTAAATATTGTATCTATATTATATATTAATAATATAAATTACACCTAGATACATTGAATTAAGGTAGGAACTTAAACTAAGAATTGTTTACAAAAATGAGTTACTAATTAATTATACTAATTTTTTTTCTGTAAATGTTTATGGTATTATTCTAATATAATATAATAATTATAATACCTATGTTACTTTTAGAGTAATAATAATCTAAAGGAGGTATTTCAAGTTAAATTGGTTTATTATAATTATAAATAGGTATGTTATTATAAGTATATATTATTATATATAGAAACATTGTTTTATACTTGTTTAACAAGTGGGATTAAATATATATATATATAATATACTATATATATAGACATCATTATATCATATACAGAATGATTCACCTGTAGTATTCTCACATTTTGTTCTTTAAAAAAAAAAAATATTCAAATTCCTACTATCGGCATTTTTAAATACTATGGCGTAGCACACAAGTGTGATAAGTGACATTTTTGCTATTTTACAGAAACTTAATTTTATAAACTTTGTGTAAGGGGGACGGAGTGGCCGAGCGGACTAAGGCCTCGGCTGTGACGCACACCGGCGCTGGTTCAAACCTCGGTTCATGGGCGGCATTTTTCTTCGGGCAAGTCACGGTGTCCGGAGAGAAGTGGCGCCATCCCCCACCCGGGCATGTCAGACACCCACTGATGCCCACTAAAAAATCTGCCAAAACTACACACTTATTGTGTTTACAAACCAACAATACCCTCCCTTACAAACAAATAAAAAACTAAAACAGCTAATGGATATAGTTTCCGGGCTTATTCGCGGATATATACTTACGTCATTTTTTTTTTTTAATTTGATTCATAATAATTTTGTTATTATCTTGTATTTAATTTTATATACCAAAATGTAAAAGCTTGGTCCATCTAGTTGGTACTTTTGGGGGTCAAAAGTAAAAATTTCCCAGTAGTTTTCAAAAGCAACGTGAAAAACAAAAGAAAAATTAAGGAAAACCAGGATTTTTTTTTAGTTTTGGGTGCAACTCTAAAACAAATGACCGTAGGTACATTAAATTTTGACAAAATGTTCATATTAGCAATTTTTATACACCATAATACAGTTTCCAAATATTTTGACTTATTTTGAGCTCTTAGTATATTGTTTCAAAGGCAGATGAAAAAAATTAAAAATCCAGTCACAATTTTTTTTTATAAGCATTTAAAGTTCAAATATTGACAAAATACGTAAAAATTACGAAAATTTGCAAATTATTTTGAGTTAGAAATTCATAAAAAATTTTATTTTTAAATCTATGATTTGATTTAATACAAGATTCATTATATTAAGTTTGTCTACCTTATTCAAAAAAAAAAATGTCTACAAGAAAGTCAAATTAAATTTTTATGAGCGTTTGAAATTCATATTTTTACAACATTTGATATTCACTCGATTTCTCATGTAACTATTTTCTTATTTTATTGTAATAAAATAACGAAAGACTGTAGATACTTGAAAATTTCACTGAATGTTTATATTATTATTTTCTGTACATGATAACATTTTCAAATAATTTGAATCTTTTTGAACTGTTTACGGAGATTGTCAGTTTTAATTTTTTTAGTTTTTTTTTCTATAAATATCAATAAAATTTTATTTGTTGGGTAAAAAAGCGTGAAAATTTAATACAAGGCTCCTGATTTATTGTTACAATACCAGTTGAAAAATATTAAAAATACAAGTGCAAAATTTTTTTTAAAAGCATTTTAAGTTCAAATTTTGACAAAATTTATCAAATTTAAAATGTAGTAATTATTTTGTAGTTAAAAATGTATAAAATGTTCAACTTTTATAGCTAAGGATTGAAAATTTAAAACAAGTTTTTACGTAAATAGGTTATATATAAATTACTTTAGTCACCTTAATATCATCATAATAAGCTAACTGATCGTTTTCACTCAGAATCGTTATTCTTATACAATGATATTATATCATTGAATTTATATTTAACACCACCCGTTACAGTGACCCACTTGTAACCTACTGTACAGCAGAGCGACATCCACTTACCCACCTTTTTATTTCTGGTGTTACATAAAAACTAAAATTTTTATTTTTATATTTTATTGTAAATAAGTTCAATACATCCACAAATACTATCCTATCTATGGAGTAAAAATTCCCATGGTCTGAAGTCAGTCCTACTTTTTTATGTATCTCAAGAAAGAGGGGCTCATATGCATTTGTTTGCACCTGGGTCTTTGACTCTCTAGTTACGGCACTGGCTCCACTCCTTAAGTAAAAACAATTTGAAATAATGGTCTTTGAGTAGGTAGATTTAAAAATTCCGAAAACAAAAATTTGAATAATTTCATTATTAGAGGAAAAATGGGGGTGAGCATGCTTGGTGAATCACTCTGTATACTATTAGCTACTAGTTACCACGGTTAGTTCAGGAACTCCACTACTGCTGTATTGTTTACAAGCAAATAATTATGATCCGTCGGAATTATATTATATGTTCCCATGTAGTAATAACATAATAAATTAGAGTATTGGGACGTAAGTAACTACTTCAAAACTTAACAAAAAAAAAAAATGATCTTACTGACCCACATTTTTAGTAGGTACCTATTTGTTGAAAATGAATAATTTATCGCAACTATTATAACGGCGTTCGCGACTTTTTGTTTAATATGTACATAGCCTGAAGTATTTTTTGTGCGTAGAAAATTGGCATATATACCAGGTAATATAATATACCTGTAAATTATAATAATTATAAGGTAGAATACAATGTGCAAAAAAAAAATTATTATGGTAATTATTGTCTTTTTAAATATATAGCTTCATATAGTGTTGTTGTTGTTGAAAATGTAGAGTACCTACCTTTTACACATATGTATAATTTATGAAATAGCTAAAGTAGAAGAAGCCAATTTTTTTTTTTAAGTCGTTAAAATTGCCTAACATTACCTATAATACACGTATACAATATATTTATTCTATTTAAGCAATAATAGTATACGTATATACATGATTAAATTCTATAATTTCGGTTGCTTGAATACATACAGTTAATTTTAATTGGATTCATCCCTTCGCAACTCACAACTCACAAGTGTATATTATATTTAGTAGACAATAAACTGACCGATTTTATTAAATTATAAACATTTATAAATTTATAATAACTCATGATACTATTTAATTAAATTCAATATTCCAAGTGTTCTATTTTATTTATAATGGTCACCCTAAGGCTTAGAGCTTAGAGAGTAGATCATAATTATTATTTTTCCTATAATAACCAAAATGAATAGTTCATGAAGGTATAATACAATTATGAACGCTCCTATGTACAGTATCAAACTTCTTATTCCGATGTTAATAATTATTAATAACTGGTATGATGTACGATGTGTTAGTATAAACATGCCTAATATTATATATTATTAGGTATTATGAAATGCATAATTTATAAGTATAATAATATGTTTGAATACGAGCTCGTAATTTTAAAACAACCACGTCAACTTAGAATCATAAACATTACCTATATATATTTTAACCATTTCACAATTCTCTGCAGGAAATGTATCGATGTACAGTAAATAGCCAATTATATACCTATCATAATCCATAATTCTATAATATATTATTATTATATTATCTATACAATCGCCAATAAACTGGCACCTCGTAAACAATATGTTTTGGGTTATGTTCCACATATTTATGTGTTTCGAGCGTGCGCTGGTGTATTTGTATTCGGTAACGGACGCCAAATAAATATATATTATAACAACAGAAAAACAACAATACAACCACTCGCAATCGTGATCATCTGATCATAACATAAAAAAATAATATTATCGTCAAGAATGTAAACTGAATTTTTAATCGCGCGATATCAATCGTTGTCATCGATGTGTACCGCGCTAATTGTTACACGATGTACGTGTTTGAACAATATTTAACAAGAATAACTGCTCTACAACATTTTACAGGTGTGTTTCATCGTCTGCAATGATCGAATGGAAATTCGTACTTACAAGGACGTATGCGTATTATACAGCCACACAAAAGGTCACAGTACGCGAATATCTTTGGTTTTAAGTATTTTTTTTTTTGTAAAAATCATGAAAACAATATTAGTAATTTCTACAATCCAACGAAACTACCATCCACGTGAGCAAAATAAATACATAAACATCAAAACTAATATAACCAATAATAGGACGATTACATTTCCAGTACTAACTCAAAAATATCCCTAGACATAATTAATTTATGTATGAATAAAAAAAATATTTAGGCCACAATTTACATAAACACAAAATAACAGCTGCAGTGTCCATATACCCGGGTAAACCCGGACTGCGATTTATACGTTTGTATAAAATGTACCCGGGCTGTGATTTACATAAAACATTTTAAATGGGACGCAGTCAACAGATATCATATATTATTATAATAATATCTGTGCATACTCGGTATAATATTATATTATGTATTAATTACCTACGTGCCATCATATTATAAATGTATTACCTACGTATAGAGAACGCGATCGACCGCATATACGTTTTATTAAATCGCTTACACGTGCAGTAAACATTATAATGGTTAATGGTGCAGATAACAATCGATCGGGTTACCGCAATTGATTTATATATTATCATTATGTGCCCGAGTGGCGAGTAAATAATAATATATTACGTTCCTACGTACCGATATAATAATATTGTTTTCAACGTGCGAAATATTATGTACAGCGGTCGTTGCACGCAAATGAATTTATCATATTAATACGCGTATGTTGGCGTGCAATATATTTTCAGTTTACAAGACACTGTCTTGTTTGCGTGTGTGTACAGCAAACACGTGAGTAAATATCCATAACATCGAAGTAAATAAAAAAAAAAATAGTACCTAATAATAATAATAGTAGTGGTAACGCCGAGGAAACGATAATAAAATCGCTCGCCGGCTGTATAATAATAACATTTATTATAATATTGTGTGTGTGCGGACGGTAAACGGTTTGCGCGACGTTTGTTTTGCGAATATAATATTTGCTCTGCGTGACGACGCGCATAAGACGCGTGATAGATGCATGATGGACGGGTTTTTTCTTCTCATATTTTTTTTCGTTTTGTCACCCGTCACCGACCGCGGAAGAGGTTCCCGTTTTGGTAACGGCCCACGCAAGCGGTCGCACCCTGCGGATCTATCCTGTACGTCAAATCAAATCGAAACAGAGGAATAATAATGCGTTGACGGACGAAGCCGATTCCGCTGATTGTGTTTGAATTGGGCATATTTTACTATTAACAAAATACAAACTTGATAGGTATTTAATGTTGGCGAATTTTTTTCCCGAAAAAAAATCTTTATAGGCACTTGCAATATTTTTTAACCCAACATAGCAACATTTTGGAACGTGACAAAAAAGGGTTCGACACCCTTCGTATGTAACGTTTTGACACTGCAGTGGCGTCACGAACATATGTTTTTGGGACGATTTCCCCAAACAGTTTACTATGGAAAACCCGACGAAATCCGTTTAAGGCAGTTTTTCAAGTTTTTGAGAATAAATGTAGGCACAGACACCCGCACACACGCAATACTATTGACCTGCAGTTAATATATTATATAGCACGGGATACCTACATAGACATGTCGAATTATACGCCGCCGACGCGATGATCCACTGAACTCGTGAAAAGAGATAGTTCCCGGCCAGATTGGAATTATTATATAGTCAACAGTCCTACCTATTTTCGTCGGGCTCGAAGCCGTGCAAAAGTGCTCCGACCCGCGTCAACGTTGGCAATTTTAACGAGCAACAACAACACCGTCGGGATCGTAAAATTCGATTGTGGGCGCCGCGTATATCCGCATACCTGTCTGACCGGCGGCCGTAGACGCGTATCGTGTGCGCGTGTCTGTTAAACGTCCGCGACACAGTGAACTTGACCTAATTATTCGGAACCCGTGTACGACGACGACGACGTACGTATTGTAGAGGTGTACGAATGTGTGTAAATGCTGTTACTTTGTTTTCTTCTTTCGTATTCGTATTTTTGTTGCGTAGGCCCACTCGTTTCGGAAGCCTCGCGGCGGCGGTACGCATATGTATAATAATATACAACAGGTGGACGGAAATAAACCTATGCGGCTAATATATTATACGGGGTGATCCGTTCAACGTATAACACTTTTTATTTCAGAAGACACCGACTATTTTCAGTATATTTTTTTTTACATGATTTCAAAAAATTGTTGTTTTTGACGACTTAAAATTGTGTAAAAAAAAATATATTTTCAAAGCGTTAATAGCTTTTGAATTGACGATTGTCTCACGTTAAATGAATCACCCGGCAAATAAAAATACGAGTATTATAAACGCATCGATAAGATAATAATATTATAATATTATCAGTATGGACAAGACGTCGCTCGTAGGTGTACAACACTGGGACATGGTACGCGTAGGATAAATAGTACCACAAATCGAAATCACAGATACCGTGGTGACACGTATATTTTTGTTCGTATTTCTTTTTCTCGTCTGTTTAACATACGAGGACACTGGAAAAAAAAACGGTAAAACTAAATTTTACTCGCTTGCCGTTCGTATTATACGGGTCGCGACTGTCGAGTGTGTTTGATCGATAGGTTGAATTTAATGATTTGCCATTGTTATTATATGCAAAATTATTATTTATAATTTATAATATTCAAGTATATATGTATAGGTATCTAACCTATATATTGTGTACCATATATGTATACCTAATGCAAGTGTGGCTGACACTTGAATTCCTACACAAAAAAAAAATCGTTCATACATGATGCGTATTATAATAATTTCAGCAAACACTTAAAACACGATACTTTAATGTACAATAATTAATATTAAAATTTGTTTTACCTTATCACCAATTATTAAATTTAATATCTAATACCCCCACGAGTTATAATGAGTAAATTAGTTAATTTTAATAGATAATAAATTATCGTTTGATACCTATATGTTACAAGCATTGTACAAACGAGCCCAAATTCAGTGGTCAAATTAGGAAGTGTTTTCTATATATTATTGTATATTGTCTGGCCACATTGACTGAATGCCATTGAGCGAAAAAGAACATGTTTATTATCAGAAGATGACTGATTTACTAAGATGTGTATGTTTTATAAAATACCAAGATATATTATATGTATAAAAAAAAATCTTCATCATGATATAATTTTTGTTCAATTTACCGGCGTTTTGAAATATTTGGAGTATTTAGATATTTTTTACATATATAAATATATTTGTAGATACTTTTTTTTCTTTCTGACCGATTTTATCTAAAGTTTACGAAGTCATGGTTACTTATTTAAACCATATTTATGATTCATAGATTTTCCATGTAAATGAAAAATATCGATTAGCATATTATTATGTTATGGTTTTTTATCTATAAACAATATACTTATAGATAGATCTATACAATATATTTACGACTTTAGTTATTATTTAGCAAGTCGTTTTCATTCACGTATTTTTTTAAATCTATAGGTATTTAAATTGTAGTCGTATACATCCCATGCTTTTTTATTTAGTCAAATGTATACATAATACATATCCACTAATATTTTTTTTTTTTTTTTTATTAATTAACCCACGACAACTTAGGCCATTGGGTGATTTTTAACTATGTGGGAGCCGGGAGGGTACTATAGGCTTAAGCTCGTTTACACAATTTGGCAGAGTTTTTAGTGGGCACCCGTAGGTAACTGCCATGCCCGTGTAGGGAAGGCCGCCCTTCTCTCCGGACACCGTGACTTGCCCGAAGAAAAATGCCGCCCATGGCCGAGGTTTTGAACCAGCGTCGGTGCGTGCTACTCGACCACTTCGTCCCCCTAATATTTTATTAATTTAATATTATTATTTTTATTAGTCACAATAGTTCACAAGCTCAGAACAAACAGGATTATTGAATTTTAGGAAATTATCTATTTTAAATATTAGCTTTAGCCTTTAAGTAACACAAATACTTCAATAAATGCCCGTAGTCACCCATACTGATTTGTGCATATTTCACGATATAAGAACTAAGTATAGTATTATAGCGCGTAATGCGTATCTAAACGTTTATTTAAAAAAAATATGGGTATTCCTAATTTAGCAATTATATCAAACATATTTTATAAGCTTATAATGATTATTTACTTATTATTAAATGTCTATTTATTTTTACACTTAACACATTTATAACCTTTAAATACAAAATCATCCTGAATACTTTGTACAACTATAATATAGTTTCATGTTTTCACTTTGTTTTCCAGGTACATATCATTTTTGTTTTGAAAAACGAAATAGGTAATTAGTAATTACAATATATAACAATACACACTGTTATAAGTATAGGTATTACAAAAAATAACAATACACTAATATTCAGAGTAACCAGTTGACTATCAAATTCATCTTCTTCGTGTAGGAACACGCGAAGTCCGCTTCCGTTAAACACTATATTACTATAATTATATAAAATATAAAGGAAGTCCATTCGTCGCATCAACACCGTCGCAGTGTATTTACTGTTCCGACAATAATTTTATCAGTTAAATCTCGAACTATTATAGTATTACAATAAATCTTAAAATACTCAATTTATATAAAATAAAAGCTATTCCATTTGAAATAATACACTTACAATTTCAATTGTCTAGACTTAAGAAGATTTCAAGCGAACATCGAGGTAATATAATATAGGTACAGTTTTAAAATGAAAAATAATTTCTGCGTATAACACGAACAATCGCATTCTGTTAAGTTAACTTGATTGTTAAAGAAATGTTTAGTTTACCACTTCACCCTACCTTTATTGCGCACATTAAACGGATGAAAATTACGCATCTAACCAATATTTCGAAAGCACAAAATTGAACAAATGGTATTTTACTTTATTATATATTTATATGGTAGGTAGGTACTTGGCGAGTGATACAATAATACTGGTATTACTTCCACTAATCCAAATCCTAAAACAGCATCCCCTCAACTACAAAATAATCTTAGCCAACCACAAATAGTCAGTTTTTAAAATAGAATGTTTAAGTTAGTGAAACTAAATTAATACATATAACTTGTGTTACGCTCTCTGAACTGCCTACTAGTATAATACGTACATTAACTAATTAATGACAGAGCAATATACCTATACCGACCGAATAGACCCTAGTCCCTAATATAATTTTGGGATTTACAATGCACAATGTACATCCCAAGTTATACACACCATAGATTATAAATACATATTCATGTATAATTTAGAAAATAAATATATTTAAATGTTGGTCTACTGGGCTCAAGATAATATTAAAAATACCAAGTATGCCTATTTTAAAAATCCTCAAATGTATTATACATACATATATTATAATATAAATAAATACATATAGAATAATTTATACCCACCCCACTCTCTCTATTTATTAAAATTCAAATTTTTGGTATTCTTAAGTTAAATTATAAAAGATCGTATTTTAATAATACACGTCATAGATTATATATAACAATTAAAGAATATCATGTGTACATACAAAATTACAAACGGACTTTTTTCAAATAATAATTATTATTATAATCGTTCTTTTTACTATAATAACCGTTAAGTATACTATTGAACATTTTTACGTACCTACACCTAAATCGAAATAAAGTTATTAAACGTAACGTAGGTACAGTCGTACTGAGGATAATATAGAATAGGTTTATAAATGGAATCTATGAAGATTTGAAAATGTACCTAATTAATATTTATCTAATACCTATATATTTATCTTATGTTGTATAATTTATAAAAACTGCCCTAGTATTTACTGGACTAAATATTATTTATATTTTATATAAACCCATAATTATGTATTAATTATCTTTATAACTCTTTTAGTTTGATAACTCACTACCAACTACTAGATCAAATTTCAATTTGAATGCATGGTTTTCAAAAAAAAATGTTTGCCAAACATTTTACATTAAAAAAGGACATGCACATTTAAAAAATAATATTTGCATCGCTACAGGAGTACAGTATACTCCTTAATTGTTATTAAAATATGTTCTTTAAGTAAACTTAAGAATTCCAAAAATCAGTATTTTAATAAATACATTATTTAAAGGTGAAGGTGAGGAAGAACATGCTTTTGTAAATTCCCCTTCATATGTATTCACAGTGTACATACATAGATGATGTTATTAGAAGAGAAAAAATTTGAATCTATTAAGTAATCAAAATTAAAATACATGACTTAATTTAGTCTTTAAATAATGATGACTTTACTACTTTGCATTAGTGAAAATCATGCTTTATTTATTTACACAATATAATGTTGACACGAATAAGTAGGTACACTTTAAGTGAACAGTCTTCAAAAGACGCGTGGGCGTTTAATTCAATATAATAACATATTCATTTTTTTGACATAGATTAATATTGATCGACGGTTTTGTTATCAATATTTGTCTATAGATTAAGTGCCATTTAAGTACCAAATTAGCTTTAGTTATTCCGTTTTAAACGTGGTTCCAAATCAAAATTATATCTACATACATATTAATAATATTAATATATAAGCCAAATACCACTCATTCATCAATACATCTAAAATCTACAAAACGTACGAACTTTAAATTTTGAATAGCGATTCCTTTGATGATCTGGATGTTCTTTAAGAAAGGATTTTCGATATTCGCATTTTAAAGAAGTGGCTTAACAGGGATCTTGAGATACACGGAAGAAATTGAAGTTTTTTATTGTTTACTATGGCAATTGCCATTAGCTGCAGATTATAATAGTAATAGATGAAATTACTTCAAATTAGTATTTTTTAAAAATTTTTTTTGTTGTATATAAATTGTTGCCATTGGCTACTCGGGGTAGATCAGGTCCAAGTATGCATCACATTTTCATGATTATAGACTCGAAAAAAGACACTACCTATAGCTTAAAATTAAATGTGTGGAGCATATATACTCAACCTAATCCATTGAATTAGACAAAAATCTCAGAGATTTTTATTAGAGATGTTAGAAAAGTTTAGAGAGTAAGTAGTTTAAATTACGTTAAAAAATATACCAAAAGCTAAATCAAATCCGCGACTTGTAGTTGCCCATCTAGGTCAAATTATTTACAAAGTTACGTACACTGAAGCTAATTTGTCCGTAAACTAAGGTAGGTACATCAAAACTGAGATACACCTATATAGCGTATATAGGTACTATGTAGAATAAGCCACAAAAAACTGCACACGAGCGAATATGGGATATTCAGCTAGTAATCTCAAATAACGATTATAATAGTTATAACTATTGTACTAGGTAAAAATAAAATATAGGTAGGTACGCATTTTATAATAATAAATAAAACATTATATTTTATCATATTTTTTTGAATTTTAGAGCCACAACAATAAGGATTAGAAGTTTATTATAGAAAAATTACTGGTTACAAATCTACTTATCTAACCAACAGGTTATTTACACATGATGTACTCAATAATGTTGAATTAAGCTTATAAATTATATTATTTAAAAATGCCTAGTATTTTGTTTGGTGTTATCTAGGTTACAGTCAAATATTTCAACCATATATTATTATACTTATAAATTGTCCAATAAATATATAACAATATTTTCAAACGAAAATATTTATCCAGGAAGTATGACGTGTTTAATTTAAATTATTTAAAATCTAGTCTTTTTTCGTACTATATAATTAGATACTAGTACCTATTTCGTATTTACTTCGGACCCTTTATGTTTGTCTGCAAGAAGTTTAATTTTATAAAATTAGTGTAATTTTGCTTTTAATTGACCTTCTCGCGGTCTATGGCTGTGATTGTGTATACTGTGCAAACACTAAACGTAATGTGTGGAAGTAGTCAAATAAATTATCTTCAAAATAATACTAGTCTAAAAAACTAAGTAAAAGTTGTTTCTAATTCCATTATAATTATTACTTTATTAGCTAAACGTAACATATTAGTTAGTGGCGGTTATGTTTTAATATCTTAAATTGGTCGTTAATCGTTATTACAAACGTATTCACATATTTTAATGAAACGTATTCATCTATAACTGACACTGCAGTCACCACTCGCTAGTCAGTGATATAAATCCGTTTAAATTGTATAGCTCTACTTTAGACAAAATATATTAAGTTTTTAATTGTACCGGCGTGTTATATAAAAAATTTGGAGTGAAATTATCCATCTGAGTTTCATCTCTTATCTCAGTAACATAGTATATGCAAACATCATGCTAATGTACCGATATTTGGCTGAATAAAGCTCCTGATATTTTTCTCTTTCAACTTTTAAATTATTTAAAAATGTAAACTGATGAAAGTATTATATTCTCAGAAGTGCAGAACTCTGCCGAATTTACAGCGACGGAATCAAACAAACACTAATACTTTTGAGTTGAAAGTTTAATTTACATTTTTATATCGTTATCACTTATCATGGTATAATTTAATATGAATGGTGTATCCAATATAAATTATTAAAAACAATTTATAGTTCTACATGACTATATTATATATTATATTATAGTGAAAATAATATCATAATATTGTTTAATGTATATTAATTATTATTATTATATTATTAAATATTAATTATTATAACTATAAAAAAAAAATATTTTTATTAATCACACCGTTTATTCGCGAGTATTATTAATGCGTATTTGGTATCGTCTTGTGTTCCAATTATTTCACACTCAAAAATACTCGACCATTACGAATTCGTTTCCGAAGAGTGTACAATCATATAAATATCATCGAAAACCGCATCGATTAGGTGTCTATCAATAGTAGTAGCGACTAGCGAGCGAAGGTGTCATGTAACTCTGACGCCCGTGACCTCTCTGACCTTACACTAATAATCAACTCGAACCGTCATGGTTGGAAGTAAGTGCTCTGGGCAGTCATGAGTTAATGATATTTCGCTCACACCAAATAAATTTGTCACACGTTCGATGAACACCGGAAACTTTGATTTTGGGAGTTTACGAAGAACAAGGTGGAAAATTGTAGTATAGTCTACAGTCGTATAACCCCACACTATATAGACATCGAATTCAGATTTCAGAATAGACACCATTGTGCAGTATGAGTGTTGTATAATCAAAAGAAGATGAAAAAAATCGATTACTAGTCTCGATATAAATCGTTTGTAGTGATTTAATAAATTACCACGTGACCGTATACTGTATAGCCTACATGCAACTAACATTTTTTGTAAACCATTCGTTTGAAATATTATACTATAATTCCAACGATAGGATATCTTTAAAAAAATACAAAAATTAATGCAGTCGTAAATTTTTTAAATACACTAATGTATAATATTGTAATACCGTTGTAAGGCTTAATAAATATGTCACCTATAAAATTTAATCTATAAAAAAAAAACCCATGTCTGTGGATACGCATTAATAAAATGTTTATATAAAATATATGGTCATTCATTAACACATTAAAATATACGTGTTTTCTGTGATATTACCTACAGCTCATAATTTGTTTCAATAATAATATACCTACAATTAAATCAAAAAATTAATTATCTCAATAAACGACTATTATAATATAAGTTCTTTTATAGGTGTTTACAAGAAAATTACAATGTAAATATCTTAAATATTATATAAATACATATAATTATATGGACATTTCTAAATAAGTATAGATACAATTAGGTTTAACCACGTTGTATTATATATTATTATGTAAATGTGAAATTAAAAAAAAAACTATTACTTATTTATTACTTTATTTTTATTGAATATACGATATATTTTTCAAAATTAGTATGTATAGGGTATACTTATTATGCGTAGCTTAAAAATATTGATGCCCGTATGCATAGTCAATTTATGTGACACAAATTGACTATGCATACGGATGCGAACATTAATATTGTATTTCTTAATAATAAATAAATTGTAATGGTTTGTATTTACACGTATAACTATAAATCATGCTTTATATGATCATTTCATTTAACTATAGCTAAATTAAAAATGTTATTAATTATTTTTTTACAAAATCATGCGCTGTTTATTAATGTACGATAATGTTACATTATAGGTAGGTACCTTAATCTAATATTGTCGGAAATGAATTTTTCGCGTTGATCAATCATTTTTGGCTAACAAAATTAATAATTTAGATCACCTTGAAGACTCCGAATTTCAAGATAAAGGAAAGATGAACAAGGTACATCTGATCCTTGAGTGGTGGTCACATTCCCATATTTTAATTAAATTATTGAAATTACATTGAGGACTCTTTGTGCGGAAGGTCACGATCACGATAATCGTGAAAACTATAAAATTAAATCAATTATTTTGATAAGATTTTTCTCGGGAATTTTAGGAGAAGACATGTACGTAGTAGAAATTCCTACGGTGACGTCTTCGTAATGATTCACGTAGGACGTTCGCATAGCATGTGCATCATCGAATGATGCTCTTGATGGGTGGTAGCAAAAATAATAACCAATGAAGTCCAACGCAACGTACACAGGTACGTTGGTAGTAATCTTAAAACGATTTATAGCCTAAAATCTATTTTTTAAAAAACAAAATAATACATCAAACAATAAAACACTTGAATTTGTCAGCAGCACGTCTTGTTTGTACGATTTTGCAATATCCGGCATGTACTTGGACATCAATCGCAAGGCCATGATGTATCAGGTATCTTTGTTAATATGCGCGCACGTACAATACGTTATAGTTTCTATACAATTATATGACGTACAAACAATTGTGTGAACGCATCGCGAGAGAAAACGATTTTTTAAAGTTCAGCTGACAATCTGATAAAGCACTCTCAAGCATTACACACGCGCCTCGACTTTAGGTTCGAAAATTACGTAAAAACTAGAATTATATTGAATGATTTTATTTAAATTTACATTTAAAAAATATTACGAAACCAACATGACGTATAATATAGGTACAATGTTATTTTATGAATTTTAAAAATATTTTAATCAACATACCACACATGTCACATCTTATTATATTATTTAAACAACTTAATTAAAATAAAATTATGTATATAAAACTGATTGCTCATTACGTAAGTTGCCAATATCTTTCCATACCTGCGAAATATATTTTGGTAATTTTAATATTATTATTTATTATGATGAAGTTATAAGTGTGTTACGATATATGGTTAGTATAAGAAAAGCCAGGGTACTCGCTCTGCTGTATAGTTACTCAAAGTGTATCTCGTCATGGAATAAGTCACTGTAGTGTATGTGTTAAATTTGTGTACAATACAAAATTGTATACGTAAACTGATTCTGAGCGGATATGGTGTTTAAAACAACTGTATATTATAGGCTATAGCTTGTATTAAATATTCAATTCTTAGACCATTTATATGTTAACATTTTAAATGTTACGAATTTTCAACTTCAAAATAATTTCAAATTTTCATCAAGGGTGGTGTTACGTAAATATTCCCGTTTTCCCACTGCTGTTTTTCATTAAAATAATTTATCATTCAGAAAAGTAGTGGGTATACTCGTAATTTCTTACTTGTCGCCAGTGACTATGTTGACCTTAGAATTTTATCAAGATTAATATATTGAATATTGTATTTGTATTTTTTATATTTTTTTGTGAGACTTAGCCCCCCTCCCCCACTTCATACAAAATTCTTGACTACGTCACTGCTTGTCACTCGCCAAAGAACTATTTAGATAACATTTTCTACCAGAAATCACTTTTGATATTGATAAAACGTAATGAAGGATAAAAAGTCTAAAACCATATACAAATGTGTGGTAGACTACAAATATAAACGAAAATGAATTATGTATAACGTGTACACTGTATACTTTCAACGCAGATAATAATAGATCTTCATCATTACATCAATATTTAGCCATTGGTTTTTGAAAAAGTTACCTTTAAAAATCTGAGATACTGTACCACACGTTTCCAAACGCTAAACCAAAGTCAAATTATACCTTCATTTTTTTATTGTTTGCCCAAATAATAATTTTCTTTTTCAATCAATTATTTTGTTTAATATATGCCGAGAACAAAATTTAGATATTTATTTCTTATGAAAAACTACAGATAAGTGTTATTTATTTTATTTAATACGTATTTCAAATGATACAATCTACATGGGGCTACACACTGCCATTATGTGCTTTACTGACAATTATTAACAACGCGTATATGATATTAACATTTAAATATAAACTAATGCCACACGATGAAAATTATCATTTCAAAGGTTGATGCGGTTAAGAATTAAGCAAGTCTGATTAGTATTATTGACAAGTAATTGAACACTGAGTAATACTCAGTGAGTATGCCTTAAGACATATTTCAAATATGTAAGTCGGTTTCCAGATGAATTATAAGATACAAATAGCGTAACTTCAATAGGTTTTTAATTAATTCTTAGGTATAAGAGCGATCATCAGACAAACAACCGATTTCTGCGATCAATGTATGTGGAATGTAATGATATCATGATGTACAGCTCATCACCCGCAGTTGTTTTTACTCTGTCCTTCTATTCATAATATTACTTAAATAAAGATGACCGGATCCGTTAATTAAATACCTTACATATAATGTATTTTTGTATCGACCACTTCGGCTATTCGATTAATTTTATCACTTGCATAATACGCGCGAATGTATAATAAGTAATAACGGTAAAATTAATACTATTTCATACTTTAAACTTTGTCTAAAAATGCAATGTTAAATAAATAATTAATTAGTCTTATTAGTTTCTTGGATATTTTATAATTTATTTATATTACTATTAGTAATTTATTTTTCCATCAGTAATATATGGTAGGTTGAAATGCTTTGAACTAATCTTTGACAAAAACTTTTTTCGCAATTTTTTGACTCAGAAAATCTATTTATAGATATAAAAAACTAAAAAAATTGAATATTTCAAATGTGTACAATAAATTATAGCTAAAAATAAATCAATATTGTCTAAAAATTACAATATACATATGAAAAATTTCAACAATATATAAATTCTACAGTTAATTTTGTAATTACAACAAAAAACCAAATTAATTTTACAAAAACTTGTGTTTCGTAAATATTTCGTTTTAGTTTTCTCGATTATTTTAAAAGTAGTGAGTACTGTGTATTTTTTACACACACAAACACTCACTTCATTCTAAAATCAATACATTAATCGGTCCACTTACAGAACTTAAAGTATAATTTATTTATAAAACTGTATTTTGTACAGTGTTATAATATACATTTAGAATGTTTCATCGATAAATAATAATAAGTTAAGAACGGCTTTTATGTAAAAAAGTATGTTTTACCTTAAAAGTTTGATTTCGTTATAATTAAAAAATATATACATATCTATTTTATTGAAAATAACAAGATATTTCTGCAACTACGACATTGACTTCTGTTTAGTTAAATTAAAACACATTGCACATACTTAATGTGTATTTGATCAAGTGTACCCATTAATATCTAATACAGAAATACTACATATTATTATGAAAATAGTAACTATTTAACTAGAAATATAATAATTATATAGTAATTTACAACATTTGAATTATTTTATATTTGTTTTCTGGTAGAAGATTCAAATTTATTCAGATTGGAACTATCATACTACGCAGTACGCACTTAATCTTGAATATTAATAAAAATCCGTCATCGTAGCAGTAAACATTGTTCATGCCATATTAATAATATATTGCTATTTTATACAATAGATACCTAGTACCTACTGTGAAGTATAAATATAACTTATGATAATATTTATGATTTCTATACAAATTCAGTGTACTTAGGTAGTTTTAAATAAATAGTAAATATTAAACTTCCAAAATGTAGTAAACATTTGCCCGTCATTGCATAGTAATTTAGTAATTATATTACACAATACAGATATAGTTACTATAAGAATCACAATAAATTTAATTTTATAAAAAACGAAATAATATAAACACAATATAACACTTAACACCATCATAGAAGATCCTATACCTAGTATGTGAACTGCATTACGTGTGAAAGACAAGACGCATAATAGCAATATAGGTAATGCTGTTGTTAGATGGTCATAATAATTATTTAATGATTATACTAATATATTTTTGACGAACATAATGTTAGTAAAAACAATATATCATAAGGGCATTTTAATGCATTTGCAAACAATTATGAACGCCTTATCTATGAAAACACTTTATGGGCACACGTTTAATGGGTACCTGCCTACCTACTTGTGATCTGTCGAGCATAATAAAAGTGTTATGATTGACTAATACATCGGACAACATATTATTTTGTTCGTCAATTATAATGTTATATTAACACTTAATTTCAATGCAAATGTAATTAGTATATTATAGTGTAACGACACCTTCAGGACACGAAGGTGCTTACGATAAACTAACGACCACAGCTACTATAATAGTAGGTATTTAATTAGCAATAATACTAATAAAAATAATAATATGCTCAATTGTTTGATAACACATCGGATCCTGGTTGTGGTGGAATCGATTCGTCATCCTACCTGAATCGCGTCAGTTGGAATCATTATTTATTTGTATTCACGTTTTTGGCGGTAATTTGTTTGTATTCTCATTTTTTTCTTTTTAATCACTATATTGGAAGTTTATTAAATTATAGCACACATAGGCACTAGCTGATGAAAATAATACATGACGTCACTTCTATAGAGTACTCGGTAATTTACGAGTTGGCGCTGGACCGGTAGTGACCCTTGTACATTATTTACGACCTTACGATAGTAATAACATTTTCACCACAATGAATCGTCCCTATACTATTACAGTATTAGCTAATATATTATAATTTATAAGCATCAACATCTCAGAATATCATGTTACTATACGTTTGAATACTTCCTATTGATTGTTTTTATAACAAAAAAATGCATAAACAATGTTCAGATTATCGTATTTATATTATTATCAATGCCCAATTGAAATTTAAAAGTATATATTTAAAATATCAGTTATAACTTATAAGTTATAATACGCAGCATATTAAATCAAAAGTATATCATTTACACGGACACTTAACTTAAGTACCTCGCATTAAGAATAATCTACTAAATATAATATTACTAGTTGATGGTTATTAATGGAAACTGATAAAATAATATCCTATGACAAATTTAAAATTTTAGTTTTATAATTATTACAGTAGTAAATCTTAAATTTAGTCTGCTATACGCCGTTTATACAGCTTTTAAATGATGCGTATTTCTTATTTTTATTGATTATTTCAATAATATATTGATTCATTTAATAAAATACCTGAAACCTTAGCAAATTATAAAAACATTTTCGTCGTTGATAGATCCATTTAAGTGTAATATTTTAGCAAATTTTTAAGAACGTTTAACATTAAAAAAAACTTTTTGTATTAGGTATACAGTCGAAGAATTATATCATTTTGAAATTTACTATTTGTACAGTACTATAGTTATTTTATTTATATTGCGGTTATAACTTATAACCGTGTGGTCACGATGGACGTAAATTCGCATACAACAGACATATATTATTAAACGTCTTTGAAACCAAATATAAGATGGATAATATACATTATTGTTTAACTTTTGAGGCAGTATACAATGTATATTCGTAATATAAAAATTCAAAATATTATAAGTTTTAAATATAAAATATTCGAATTCCGAAAAGCTTCTTGGATAGGCTAGTAGAGATAGCAGAATCAAAATCAAATCAAACCTAACCAGAAATTTGATGGAATTCATCAATTAAACCAAACTCAGACAGTCGTCAATTAATATAATTATAATATGTAAATAATGTGTAATTGACCAATAAAAAAAACAACTTAAAATTAAGCCTTTTTGTATTTAAGTTTAATATGAATTAAAATTATGATACATCAACTTAAAAAAAAAAATAGAAATACACAAGTAAATATACTATCCTAATATATCTAATATTCCGATATCCGTATATTGTATATAGATAGGTATGTAGGTAGTAAATAATATCGTGTTAATTAGATTATTAAAATAGCATTCATTCAAAGAATACCATTGATTTTTATTAATTCAGATTTCAATAAAATCGAAACAGTATACTGCGATACTATAACTAGGTATGTACAAATTGACTGTTTATGAAATAATTATAATATAGCATATAATAATATATCATTGTTTTTGATTTTATTCCAATATATATCCTAATTTTATTTTTATTTTTACGTTTTCACGATTTTTATTGCACTGTTGTATTGTACGTATAAGTACCTGTATACATTATAACCACAAAACACACTTGTTTTAAACGTTCATTAAAGTTTATTCACATGAGAACATGCAGTGTGAACTGCGAAGACCCCAAATATTCTCCGTGTGAACTATATGAATACCACAAAGATGCAATTGACCAGCTATCAATAGAAATGAAAATACTGTTAACCTAACCTCAATGTATTTGTTATATCGTCATTTGTTTTTGTATATTATTATCTCATTTTTTTACTGTTTCTTTATTTGGATTTCGTACTCAATTTTATATTCCAGTATTATAAATCCAAAAGAAAATTGTATTTTATGAACTTAATTTTATAGCTATACAAATTATATATTAGTGGATACATATCGTGAATATAATTGTCTGATAGCTAGTTATGCTAGTGAACTGACAAAGAGTTCGATGGACCGCATGTACGTTGCTTTTTTGTTTAAATCTAAAATCATCTGAATGCCACAATTGCAGATTCTAAGCAATAGTGTGTGCTCGCTTAAATTTTTAACTTTTCCTATTATTCTACATTTCTACATAGCATTTTTACACATAATATAAGACCACTTATAAAATAAAGAAATTACCTAAAAGCACCAGATAGACTCGAATTTCTAGCGATAAACAATAATATAAAGTCACCCTTGAGCATTTTGTAAATGGCTTTTAATCTAAAAGAACCTACGACAAAAAAATATGTATAAAAAAATACAACATTGTAAAAACAATTCGTTTAATGCTTTACTCAGAATCTAAGATTATATAGCAGGTATAACTAAATAAAATTTAAAAAAAAACAATTAATCGGAGTTGCTTTAAGTGACAACCACACAAACTAGAAGCAATTAGATTTCTTCAAAATGTCAACAAATATTATTGTAAATTGTAAGGTATTCAAATACAATTAAATCTTGTGAAATTCCATTGGCAGTGGATAATATTTTTATTAACATTTTTCACAATCAGATCCAGTATAATAGTACGTCTTAAAAAAATAATTCAAATACAAACATAATTGGTTAGGTCATCGCTATGATTAGTACAACAGATAATAATAAAATACTATTTTTTCCTCGATTTAATATCTTATGAATAATAGGTATAAGTGTATAACCAGTACAACGGTAAAGTTAGACGTTCAATATAACACCTCATACTATGCAGCTGATAGGTAACAATATAATATATATATATATATATATATATATATATAAGTCTCCCGATTTAAAATTAAAATCCTAATTTGAGTAATACAATTCTATAGGTGTGTGTTTAATGTCACAGTAAATAAATTACACTATTCAAACGAGAAACAAATTTTAGGTTTTGTTTCTCTTCTATATTTTTAATTAAAAAAAAAAAAAACAACACCGGAATCATCCCAATAGACGGACAACCGACAAGGTCTATAGTTTAACACAAAATAAGCAATTAATAATTACTATAGTTTGAAATAAATTTTATTTTTCAAAGTTACGAGATAATTTCACAACGACGCGCGACGTCGGGAATTAGGGACAACAATCATTATTTTATATTCAACTTTTTATACATCTTTTATGCGACGTAAGTATACCTAAAGATGGTAATTACACAACAAAAATGACTAACGCTTTCATTAACATTTATTTATATAAACTATCAATAAACAAATATATTACATATTATTTGATATTATAATATAAATTAAAATAAATTCCAAACTATCAGATTTACTATAAATCAGTTAGCATTCAATTGGAATGCTAAATCTTTTATTACGTTACGTATCTACTTATAATACTTATAATATGTGTATAATCTTCACCCTGCATATTTTTAGTAAGGAAAAATCGTTCACGAGTCTTACAATTTAATAGTTAAAACGTGTCAATACTTAATAATATTGTTATACAATACAATTTAAGAATAGGTACCATCTGAAAATTGGAATCATATTATTATTGAAATTATTATGACGTTACGCATTTTGGTATATTATTATGAAGATTTAAAACATAATGGAAATTGATTTAAATTAGTAAGTTATAGCCTATAGGACTAAAAGTACAAATAATTTGTTTAGAGTTGTGAAGGTATCTATGACATTTCAAAAATACATACCTATAATATTTATTATGATCAAATGACAAATATTTAACATCAAACGTGTACATTGTATGGTTATTTTTTATTAGTTTTTCCTATTATTTTCGTAGCGACAGTATAAAGTTTATTGATGTAGGAACTCTGTAGGTATATAGTAAACATAATATACTGTGTACTGTATAGAAACACTTAAACACACAATGAAGGCTATTTTGTATTTTTTAAATAATGTTTATTCACAAATAGACGAATTATATGGTTTTATATACCATATTAATTATAATTGATATGATTTTATATAAATAAACATTTCTTTGTTAATTTTAAACAGAAAAGACACCGAACCTTAACACTATTTTCCATATCGTTACATATGACCAATCCCAACCTCAACCTAAATAATATTTAGAATACTCGTTCATCGTTAATTAAAATAACGTAGGCACCTACCTACCTATATTGTATTGTGCTGTACTTTTTTATTTTTTGCTAGATGTTAGTATCAAATGATAGAATATCATATATATATATATTTATATGTTATCTATACAATTATAATATCATTCATGATATAAGACGTAAATCTTGTTAAATATGTACAAATAAAGTGTAATATTACTTTAAAATATGTTCTAATTAATTATACAAGTAGATATACTATTTGTGTAGTTAAATAATTACATCTGTAATTAAAGTATTTTGTTATTTAAAAATTAACTGTTTTGGAAATTGAAGTTGACTTTAAATAATTTGAAATTTAAATATTTTGAGGTACATATTACGTATATTTATTATATTAACTGCTATAAATATTTTATAAATAATAATCTTAATAATTTGAAATTGTATTAAGTATCCAATTGTGTTTCTAAAATTAAAAAGTTGCTTTTTTTAAAAAATGTATCAAATTAATATATATTGATTGATGATTAGGTACGACTAAAACTGTTCTAACTTCTAAGGTACCTATGTACACAGCTTGTAATTCACAGGTATACTGAAATTATATATATAAAAAATAATAATAATAGTAGTTAAGTTTAAAATGATAATAGTATGCTCTTATAAATTTATGCACGCCAATTTGGAAATCCACCACCACAATATAATATGATAGTTGGTCAAACCACTCTAGAACCCAGAACCCACGTAATCAAAACGACGTCGGAACTTCGTTTTTTTACGATAAAGGGGAAGGGGCAAATATATTATTTTGGCGTCCGATGGTCGTCATGGGAACGGAGATTGGGTGCCGGCAAACGATCTGAGGCGATGGGTTTGAGGAGGAAGGATCTCGCGGCTATTTGTAGGGCGCCGAATGGATTGTGTTGCGAATTCAGTCGTCGCGGCGCTGACGAACAAGCGATATTATTCTAGCCGACGGTGACCTCAACGGTCGTGTATTAATACGTTCATAAACTCGCGGGTAAGTGAAAAAACTTTGATATTTTTAACTTAGGTAACACATACTTAACATTAAGGATATTTTATTTTATTGTTTATTATTAATATCTTACATTGTATAAAATAATACCGATAGGTTTGAAGAATCATTCAATCAAGTTAGAATTTAATGTGCAAAATTTGTTTCTCGTAATTTTTGTGGCTGTTGATGTATCCAATTATCAATTTTAAAATAACAATCATCTGACATAGTGTAAATATTAATAAAAAAAATTAAATAAATAAATTTAGTTAAAAAATATAATATTTTAATAATTTAATTTTATAATAAAAAAAATATCAAATTTGACACAAATAATTTCTTCGGACAAGAAATATTCTTATAATTAATACAATTTAAAATCAAGTTGTACTTGTGGACTACAGTATTGGCAAATTTGATTATGATTTATGATTATTATTCAAGCTAGTTTAAATTTCTAAATAATTTAACCACTCATAATAATATTATCCCTTTAAAATAAAACATACAAAATTAAGAAATGTATTCATAAATGTCTGTACTCTTGTAGCAATATTTGTTAATTACGAGTATATCTGTGATCCAAAATTGCTGTGTTTTACATTTTTTAGAACTCATTCAGTTCATGTTCCTTGCATGTTTTTTTTTTGTTTAGTACTTTCGTCCAAAAAATAAATATAGGTACACTGATAATAATATTACGAGAAAAATATTGCTATATTGCTTAGGTGGTTACTACGACATGATATTTCAAAAAACCTTTAACATTGATATTATTGTATAATATTTTTGATTATTATAATTTATCTTATCTGAATAGTTTTCCATAATACACCTTTGTTGCACATTAGTTACGTGTTATTCGTCCATTAATCGTATTTAAATATTATCGCTTTTATTTGTTCAAATCTGCCTACATTTTAATTTTTATCATACATCCCAATGCCAACACAAGGTTTACCGTTGACCGTTAAATTTTGTTAAAAGTAGATACATCGTTAATTTTTTTACGCTATTATTTCCCTGATTATCAAATAATTAT
>NC_042494.1:3786770-3815411 GCF_005508785.2 Acyrthosiphon pisum
TATTAGCAATTTGTTTACAGTTATATATTATCGAAATGGGGTGATAAGTGATAATTTGTCGACGTATTTTATGCATATTGGAATTTTTTGTTTTTTATGTTTATACAAGTATTTCATATAATTTTTTTAAATTATATATAGGTAAACGGTAAAATATTGTTCAAAAGTGATTTATACGACTCATATAATTTCCAGAAGTTAAGCAGTGAAACTGGAGGGCCGAATTTGGACAATCTGTCAAATATAATATTGTCATATATTCAGGTTTTAGATTCTGAACGGAGTGAAAGAATTGTATTGGTTTTACAATGATGTGTGATTTTTTTTGTCTGTTAGCAACATTTCGGATAGTAAGCATGCTTCGATTTTTGAGATCAGCATCTTTCAAAAGGTCAAAATTTAAAATTTCAAGTAGTTTTAGAAAGTGTCAAGAAAAACTACCAAGAAATTACGAAAAACCGCAGGAATGGGATTTTAACTTCTAACGATTTTTTTATCACCATAGCAACGAATAAAAAATAATAATATTTGAAATTATGATCCGACGGAATAATATTATGTTCCCGTGTAGTGATAACATAATAAATTAGAGTATAGGGACGTAAGTAACTACTTCAAAACTTCACCAAAAAAAAAAATGATTTTACTGACTCACATTTTTAGTAGTTAACCTATTTGTTAAAAATGAACAATTTATCGCAACTATATTATAACGGCGTTCGCCGATTTTTGTTTAATATGTACTATCGATATTATAGGACTACGCTAACCACTCAGAATCGTTTTTCGTACACAATGGTTTATCATTGTATTCAAATATAACACATTTACACATCCATTACAACTACTGTACAGCAGAGCGGTACCCACTTGTCCACCTTTTTTAGTTTTTTTTCTATAAATGTCAATAATTTTTTCCATTGCGTCAAACAATTGAAAATTAAATACAAGACTCCCCACACATTGTTATAATATTAGCTTAAAAATATTAAAAATACATAGACAAGATTTTTTTATAAGCTTTTCAAGTTCAAATGTTGACACAATTTGTAAAATTAAAAATGTACAAATTATTTTATTTTTAAAAATGTATAAAAATATGTTCAACTATATTATATAGATAAAAGTTTGATTATCTTTATCTAATTTAGATTTATTTATATACAATAATCTGTATCTTATCTAGATGACATTTTCGTTATCTATTTTAAACACTGGACACCTATAATTATACAGCGTAGTGACTTCCACAATTTGTTTTAATAAAATTCCTATTTGTTGATAGGGTTATGTATTGGCTGACTGTTAAAGTATTATAAATAGTATATTATAGTATAAAAAACAAGTACACTATTCTTTAATATATTGCAAACAAACAGTGTTCATATTTTTTAACGTTTGAAATAAACGATTGATTGATACACAGCAGTACTTATATACCTAGTAATAGTGGACTAGTGGAGCGTATTCGTTGAATAATAATTTTGTGTTGATTACATTGATTACATTATACTTGTCTATGACGTTTATACACTTATTTACGTAAATTGAAACTATTGTTTCTGTTTTTCAATGAAATGTTTATAATACCTGAACTACAACTAAGTATTATATTATGTAGTTTTCTGAAATCAATTTAAATCTCATTATGAATCTTATATTATATTTTAATGTTTTATAAGTTTATAAGTTATAACATACCTACTTGCTGAATTATCCGGCTTCACCCGTCTACAGGTTTGAAAGAAATTGTAAGGTTAGAAACACCTATTTAATTTAACCGACTTTATATATGTGTTAAATAATTATTTACATATTTTTTTTAATAGCATCGTTAACGTTGAGTTCGTAATTTACATGTAGGTTTTTTGTATTATATTTGAAAACACATTGTTTATTTCTAGAACGATATTTCGTTCATAACCTTGTTTTGACCGTAAATAACTGTAGAAGTAATTATTTGAAGTTTTATAAATAGTTATACACTTATTCTATATTCGATTCTGAGTGGAGCGATGAATGTAATTATTATTTACAATTATGTTTTTATCGTGTGTGTGTACAAATTTTGTTCTGAGTAACACGAAAAGTAGATTGTAAAAAAAATGCTTTAATTTTGAACTTTGGGGGTGACTTCTGATAGAAAACTTCACTTTTAAGTGGTAAACATAGAATGCTCTGTACTTTTTAAAATGCCTATTTGGGAAAAGCAAAAATAAATATTGACACGGCAATGTTTTGCTATTGCTATGTTTTTGTGATTGTTCAACTCCTTTTGGATATAACACGCTGTGGAAGCAATGTCTTTTTAAGTGTAAATTATATTATATTTTAATTTATAGCCCATCCCGACCGGCGTTGTCCGTGAGATTCGCTTGTGATTATGCCAGCAATATATTATCAGGTAAGCAACTACTTGCGGTAGGTCTCGGACCTCGTGTGGTGCATACGTAAGTGTATAATTTAACTCTTAAGTATCAAAATATGCAAACAATTTGGTTCACTTGAACTGTAGTTTGAACTCTATACCTACATTCTGTAATAAAATACACAGGCTTAACGCATTAATAATAATAATAATTAATATTAAAACCAATAGCAACCATTTATAAACAAAAATTTCCATCGTAAATCCCAAAATCCCTGTTTGAGGACCTCCACGGGTTTGACCTCTTATTTACCTTTTTTCGTGACAAAATGTAACTTATCTTCTTACCCAAAGTCTAATTTATCTCTGTACCAAATTTCATCTCAATCGGATGAACGGCTTAAGAATGCATAAAAGACATAGAAACAAAAATAGAAACATTATTTATGTTTTATAATATAATATAGCTATATATTATGTAGGTACCTACTCAAAAACTACTTAACTAATTTTGTGAAAATTTCAAATTATTGTTGGAGGTAATACGTTCGATTTATATCCACCACAGACGAATTGTCGATCTCGGTCAAATTAGTTCACAAATTTAGGTAGGTACACGGACGCAAATTTTCCCTTGAACTGAGGTACACCAAAGTCCAAAACCAAGATACACCTATTATAGCTGGTATAGCACTATATATTTCATATTTTTTGATTTTTTCCCGGACGAAGTCGGGTTATGCAGCTAAAAATGAATGTTGGTTCATCTGAAGTTAATAGACTCAACAACTACTGGACCGTTTTCTATAAAAGTTATATCAATAGATTTCTTAAGACTTGGAGGGTGTTTAAATCTTATTTTTTTAACTCCTGTAGGTTTCTCAAGGGTAGCTACCACACTTGATTTTAGATTCTGAGTGGAACGATGAATGTATTGATTTTACAATGATGTGTGTTTTTTTATTTTTTTTTTTATTTTTTTTGTGTCTGTGTACACGATAAGTAGTCGAAATAATGCTACGATTTTCAACTTCAGTATCTTGTTCGATCAGAAAGTGAATATCGTTGGTGCATTGGGGAGGTCAAAATTTAAATTTCCCAGTAGTTTTCAAAAGCGCCGGGAAAAACAAAAGAAAAATTAAGGAAAAACGGGAATTTTTACGCAAAATCTGTTTTCGAGAAAATCGATTTTGGTTTTTGGTGTAACTTTAAAAAAAATGACCGTGGATGCATGAAATTTTGACTGAATGTTTACATTTCCATTTTCTATACACGATAAAATTTTCAAAATATTTTGACTTATTTTGAGCTCTTTACGGACATTGTCAGTTTTCATTTTTTTTTAGTTTTTTTTCTAAAAATATCAATAAAATTTTATTTGTTGGATAAAAAAGCTTGAAAATTTAATAGAAGGCTCCTAGTATATTGTTTCAAAGGCAGATGAAAAATATTAAAAATCGTTAGTCACAGTTTTTTTTTATAAGCATTTAAAGTTCAAAAAATGACAAAATATGGAAAAATCACGAAAATTTGCAAATTATTTTGAGATAAAAATTCCTAAAAATTTTTCTTTTTAAGTCCAAGATTTTCAAATGTAATTCAAGATTCCTTATAAGGGTATCTACCTTTATCAATAAAAAAATGTCTATAAGAAAGTCAAATTCAATTTTTATGAGCGTTTGAAGTTCAAATTTTTACAACATTTGGATATTCACTCGATTTCTCATGTAGCGATTTTCTTATTTTGTTGTAATTCAAAAATGAATAACCATAGATTCTTGAAATGTATATCATATGCTTATTTTATCAATTCCTATACTTGATAAAATTTTCAAAATATTTTAACGTGTTTTGTAAGCTGTTTACGGGCAATTTAAAAATTGTTTTCTAAACATTTCAACAAAATTTTATTTGTTAGGCCAAAAAGCATAAAATTTAAGAACAAAGCTCCTGATATATTGCTTAAATATCAGTGTAAAAATACAAAAGAATGTTTTTTTTTATATGTATTTAAATTAAAGTTCAATTTTTGATAATATTTAAAAATAATTTATAGTTAAAACTGTACAGCAGAGCGATATCCACTTACCCACCTTTTTTCCTATTTTTTTTTAGTTTTTACCACGTTTTTGAAAATAACTCAATTTTTTTATTTCTACCATTCCCTCCACCAAAAAAAAAAAAAATATAGATTAATTTTCTTATCAGCAAAAAGATGCTGAAGTAAAAAATCAGACACCAATATTGTTTTGCTCCGATCAGAATCTTAAAAAATAACTTAAAAATGATAATAATAAACTAGAAGTTATGTATCTTATTAACTTCAAACGTTTTAAGAATGCTAATGTTTTAAGAAAAAACTGTCATTGTACCTATATATAAATGTTAAATAAATAATAAACATAATTTAATTTAACGCAATTTTTTTCATAAAATATTGGGTGGGTGGTTATAGAATAAAATCTTTGCTCCTTGTTTGAAAATAGTTCGCCTCACCACTGATTCTACATAGCATTTTTACACATAATATAAGACCACTTATAAAATAAAGAAATTACCTAAAAGTACCAGATAGACTCGAATTTCTAGCGATAAACAATAATATAGTCACCCTTGAGCATTTTGTAAATGGCTTTTAATCTAAAAGTACCTACGACAAAAAAATATGTATAAAAAAATACAACATTGTAAAACCAATTCGTTTAATGCTTTACTCAGAATCTAAGATTATATAGCAGGTATAACTAAATAAAATTTAAAAAAAACAATTAATCGGAGTTGCTTTAAGTGACAACCACACTAACTAGAAGCAATTAGATTTCTTCAAAATGTCAACAAATATTATTGTAAATTGTAAGGTATTCAAATACAATTAAATCTTGTGAAATTCCATTGGCAGTGGATAATATTTTTATTAACATTTTTCACAATCAGATCCAGTATAATAGTACGTCTTAAAAAAAATAATTCAAATACAAACATAATTGGTTAGGTCATCGCTATGATTAGTACAACAGATAATAATAAAATACTATTTTTTCCTCGATTTAATATCTTATGAATAATAGGTATAAGTGTATAACCAGTACAACGGTAAAGTTAGACGTTCAATATTACACCTCCTACTATGCAGCTGATAGGTAACAATATAATATATATATATATATATATAAGTCTCTCGATTTAAAATTAAAATCCTAATTTGAGTAATACAATTCTATAGGTGTGTGTTTAATGTCACAGTAAATAAATTACACTATTCAAACGAGAAACAAATTTTAGGTTTTGTTTCTCTTTTATATTTTTAATTAAAAAAAAAAAAAAAACAACATCGGAATCATCCCAATAGACGGACAACCGACAAGGTCTATAGTTTAACACAAAATAAGCAATTAATAATTACTATAGTTTGAAATAAATTTTATTTTTCAAAGTTACGAGATAATTTCACAACGACGCGCGACGTCGGGAATTAGGGACAACAATCATTATTTTATATTCAACTTTTTATACATCTTTTATGCGACGTAAGTATACCTAAAGATGGTAATTACACAACAAAAATGACTAACGCTTTCATTAACATTTATTTATATAATACTATCAATAAACAAATATATTACATATTTGATATTATAATATAAATTAAAATAAATTCCAAACTATCAGATTTACTATAAATCAGTTAGCATTCAATTGGAATGCTAAATCTTTTATTACGTTTCGTATCTACTTATAATACTTATAATATGTGTATAATCTTCACCCTGCATATTTTTAGTAAGGAAAAATCGTTCACGAGTCTTACAATTTAATAGTTAAAACGTGTCAATACTTAATAATATTGTTATACAATACAATTTACGAATAGGTACCATCTGAAAATTGGAATCATATTATTATTGAAATTATTATGACGTTACGCATTTTGGTATATTATTATGAAGATTTAAAACATAATGGAAATTGATTTAAATTAGTAAGTTATAGCCCGTAGGACTAAAAGTACAAATAATTTGTTTAGAGTTGTGAAGGTATCTATGACATTTCAAAAATACATACCTATAATATTTATTATGATCAAATGACAAATATTTAACATCAAACGTGTACATTGTATGGTTATTTTTTATTAGTTTTTCCTATTATTTTCGTAGCGACAGTATAAAGTTTATTGATGTAGGAACTCTGTAGGTATATAGTAAACATAATATACTGTGTACTGTATAGAAACACTTAAACACACAATGAAGGCTATTTTGTATTTTTTAAATAATGTTTATACACAAATAGACGAATTATATGGTTTTATATACCATATTAATTATAATTGATATGATTTTATATAAATAAACATTTCTTTGTTAATTTTAAACAGAAAAGACACCGAACCTTAACACTATTTTCCATATCGTTACATATGACCAATCCCAACCTCAACCTAAATAATATTTAGAATACTCGTTCATCGTTAATTAAAATAACGTAGGCACCTACCTACCTATAATGTATTGTGCTGTACTTTTTTATTTTTTGCTAGATGTTAGTATCAAATGATAGAATATCATATATATATATATATATTTATATGTTATCTATACAATTATAATATCATTCATGATATAAGACGTAAATCTTATCAAATATGTACAAATAAAGTGTAATATTACTTTAAAATATGTTCTAATTAATTATGCAAGTAGATATACTATTTGTGTAGTAAAATAAATACATCTGTAAATAAAGTATTTTGTTATTTAAAAATTATCTGTTTTGGAAATTGAAGTTGACTTTAAATAGTTTAAAATTTAAATATTTTGAGGTACATATTACGTATATTTATTATATTAACTGCTATAAATATTTTATAAATAATAATCTTAATAATTTGAAATTGTATTAAGTATCCAATTGTGTTCTTAAATTAGAAAGTTGCTTTTTTTAAAAAATGTATTCAAATTAATATCTATTGATTGATGATTAGGTACGACTAAAACTGTTCTAACTTTTAAGGTACCTATGTACACAGCTTGTAATTCACAGGTATACTTAAATTATATATATAAAAAATAATAATAATAGTAGTTAAGTTTAAAATGATAATAGTATGTTCTTATAAATTTATGCACGCCAATTTGGAAATCCACCACCACAATATAATATGATAGTTGGTCAAACCACTCTAGAACCCAGAACCCACGTAATCAAAACGACGTCGGAACTTCGTTTTTTTACGATAAAGGGGAAGGGGCAAATATATTATTTTGGCGTCCGATGGTCGTCATGGGAACGGAGATTGGGTGCCGGCAAACGATCTGAGGCGATGGGTTTGAGGAGGAAGGATCTCGCGGCTATTTGTAGGGCGCCGAATGGATTGTGTTGCGAATTCAGTCGTCGCGGCGCTGACGAACAAGCGATATTATTCTAGCCGACGGTGACCTCAACGGTCGTGTATTAATACGTTCATAGACTCGCGGGTAAGTGAAAAAACTTTGATATTTTTAACTTAGGTATCACATACTTAACATTAAGGATATTTTATTTTATTGTTTATTATTAATATCTTACATTGTATAAAATAATACCGATAGGTTTGAAGAATCATTCAATCAAGTTAGAATTTAATGTGCAAAATTTGTTTCTCGTAATTTTTGTGGCTGTTGATGTAGGTATCCAATTATCAATTTTAAAATAACAATCATCTGACATAGTGTAAATATTAATAAAAAAAATTAAATAAATAAATTTAGTTAAAAAATATAATATTTTAATAATTTAATTTTATAATAAAAAAAATATCAAATTTGACACAAATAATTTCTTCGGACAAGAAATATTATTATTAATTAATACAATTTAAAATCAAGTTGTACTTGTGGACTACAGTATTGGCAAATTTGATTATGATTTATGATTATTATTCAAGCTAGTTTAAATTTCTAAATAATTTAACCACTCATAATAATATTATCCCTTTAAAATAAAACATACAAAATTAAGAAATGTATTCATAAATGTCTGTACTCTTGTAGCAATATTTGTTAATTACGAGTATATCTGTGATCCAAAATTGCTGTGTTTTACATTTTTTAGAACTCATTCAGTTCATGTTTCTTGCATGTTTTTTTTTGTTTAGTACTTTCGTCCAAAAAGTAAATATAGGTACACTGATAATAATATTACGAGAAAAATATTGCTATATTGCTTAGGTGGTTACTACGACATGATATTTCAAAAAACCTTTAACATTGATATTATTGTATAATATTTTTGATTATTATAATTTATCTTATCTGAATAGTTTTCCATAATACACCTTTGTTGCACATTAGTTACGTGTTATTCGTCCATTAATCGTATTTAAATATTATCGCTTTTATTTGTTCAAATCTGCCTACATTTTAATTTTTATCATACATCCCAATGCCAACACAAGGTTTACCGTTGACCGTTAAATTTTGTTAAAAGTAGATACATCGTTAATTTTTTTACGCTATTATTTCCCTGATTATCAAATAATTATAATCTACAGTTGTTTATACTGCGTATATACGCTTTGATAACGAATCTAATTATTTATTTATTTATTTATTATACCTATGTGGTATTGTTAAGTACATTGTATACCTATTAATTTATTATAATTTTTAACCAATAAGCCTCATAACACAAGAGGTTAAAGACGTATTTGGTCAAAGTAAAAAAATTTACGCATTTGAAATTTATATACCTGTTAAGAGGATTGAAATCGGTGATGATTTGCAACACGCAACTTAGGAATTTTATTCAGTTGTATTCGATTTCCAGCGCGTGCTCAGATGACTATACCGAGGTAATGATGCGGTAAAAATTGTTGAAAACAAAATCCTATGTAATTTTTTTTAGCATATATTACATTATTATAAATATAGCATATTTTGAAAAATTCGATTTCATCGTGTTCATCTTGGTTGGTGTTCGTAATTTCGTATAGTTAAATGATTATTAAATTACTGTTTTAAAATTACGTATAAGCATACAAATCCAGAACCTAATTAGATACAATAAAAACAAATATAGCCTATAGGACCCAACTAGTGAAGTGTTACCTACCTAAAATAATTAATTAACTTTGGGACCCAACTTGTAGCAGTCATATTTTAACGTGTTGATAATACTATATTATAGTATTTAAATAAACACCAATAAGAAGCGCCGCGACCGTATATTATAATGCGTTCATAGTGATAATATTGGCATAAGTATTGAGTTTAGAGTTTCCTAATTCTTTTAAATTGTATCAAGTTTCAAGTTAATAAATTAAAATAATAACATCCAATACATCGTTAAATTAAACTATAATTAGCAATATAAATAGATTTTTAGATGAATTTAGATTTTCAATTATTATTGCTTAAATTATTACCTATACTGAAGACGATAGGAGGTAGTATAACGGGTTTTTGATACTTTGTCAATTTAAAATAGAAACACATTAAAAAAATATTTAATCTAATTAATTAGATAGAGCTTCATTCGAAATTAAATTAACACGTCTGGTGCACGAACAAAAAATTAAATTTAGTTAAACGTGAATCAAAATAAAAATAAATACATTTTTATGTGACTTGATGAAATAAATTAATATACTCGGTATAGATAAGATGTTCAACTCGGAAATTCCCCGGCCAGCACGGTAAATACTAATAATATACATTACATTATTTACAGGTATAAAGCACGCATAACCGCATGGGTGATGTATACTGTATAATATATAGTACGCATACCCGGTTTAAAACATCTAGGTATATAATTAGAATGCGTTAGGTAGGTAATAGCGCTATATGCACGCATCGTGTCTGTCGGGTTGCGAAACGTGACCGCCGCACCGCCGACGTCTATCGCAAGGCCGGACCAGTTGGTTGTTATAACCGGTAGCTCGTACGATATTATTATTAGTTATTCCACCGTAATATAATATGTATATATATTATATTTGGTGTTTACGACACGTAATTTTCATATGGTTCATATTTTTCGTTTCGTTTTCCACTCATTCCGACGCCATCGGAACGCTGAAATACAATAATAATTATATCAATTGCAAATACGCCGGGACACCTGTAAGAGTGAATGATGCACATTTTACATTATATTGTTGTAGGACATATTTTTTCGGCGAAAACAACGTTAGAATCGTATTCAATTTTGTAACTTATTCTTTGACATTTTCGGTTTTTTTTTTGTAGCTCACTTCTGTTTTTCAGACAATGTCTTATCGTTGATTGATATTTTTATCAGGTTTAGCATTTTTGGGGATTCGAAATTCATATTTAGCGTATATTTTGTGATTTTAAATGAATTGTATATTTCACTGGCATCCGTGCATGTAAAATAATTAATATGTGATAACTATGATAATATTCGATAACTAGGTCTCTTGCTCTCGTCTCGAGACAATGGACGTCCGTGGGGTATCCTAAGACGGTGCATTATACTATTATTATTTATTATACAGTAGGTACATACACGGAGGTGCTTACACCAGCTATCGCGTACTCGAGGTACCCGCGGCTATTGCAATTTTCGGGAAAACTCGAGGCACCAAACGAATATTATTTGCATCAAATAATCTAACATTAGGAGGTACATAATATACAGTCTCAGGAAACCGTTAACCGGAACCAGAGGGCCCCGCATTAACCGCCTGGTCCGGGGGTAGGGACTTGTTGGGTAAGATGTGTCATTAGTCATTATACATATAATATTATATTATACAGTTTTTCAAACGAGACGGAACATTTTAATAGTAATAAATAATGATGTTATTATTACTTGTTGCGATCGTCGTATATATTATTATAAATAAAATGTAATACGTGATGCGCGCAAATAGGTGCTAAATACGAGTTTTTAGTTTTTACCTTGATGTTTTTTAACGGATCAGACGTTTCGCGCACGTGGTCGTTGATCGTTCGCCAATTTCATTGCGGGTATAATAATAATACAATATGAAACTCGTTTATAATAACATCTATTGGCCTACATATTATTAATGCGGTAATGAATTTCGAGTGCGCGTGGTTACCTGCCACCTATATAAGTGCCACCTAATACGTGTATGCAAATTGCAGTGGAATACGCTGTAGAATATGCCTAGCTATAATATATTGTAGTGCCCCGGGGCTGTGCCGGAGATGTGCTCGGGTCGGCATGCGTCAGACTCCATCGCTGTCGTTATAATTTTGCCCGGCGATTCTGCGACGCCTTACCTTGCATAAAATTATGTATATTATTATCATAGTCGTCGCACAAAATAAAAACACTATCGTCGTGTGTGTGCGATTTGTCATGAAACCAGCAATACTATATTATTAGGCGCGATGAGAGGAGGACAAACGAGTTCATCGACCATTGTAGCAGTCATCAATGTTGATCGTCTCGATTAGTATGACATTCGCACTAGTTTTATATATAATAGGTAAAACTATTATTGTTTTTGTTTCGATAACATCCGATGACATTTATTTGAAAGAAATTAAAACGTCTCACTTATAAATTAAATCATTTGTTTTATTATTTTTGTTAAATTATTTCAATCTGGCGTCCTTTGATGCATTGTTTAAATCATATTCTACAATGTATCATTATTCGTTACCTGTACTTAACTTTGGATAAATAAATATATATATATATTTAGGTATGCATGAGATATGTCAATATGACGTGTTCTCAATAAGGAAACATACCTTAAAATAATACATTTTTATAGTCTTGAATAATATTTTTTTGTAATCAACTACTGTAGGTATTGAGTAAGCATAACAATTAATTGTAAATGACCCAAGTGTTCTTGCACTTTTATTTGTTCAAAAAAATTACTTTGTTGTATGGAATTAATATTGTTAATACGTAATTAAATTGACTAGCTGGTACTTTATAGTTTTATTCGAAAAGATTTTAATCGTTACATAGTATAAACAATACGATAGTAGTATATTATTATTGTTTATTATTTTGATTAGGTACATAACGAGTAATAATATATACACAGAGACAGAGGTGATAGATATTACATTGTATACACGTACCTTACTTAAAATACTATTAAATTAGCGATTCTGAAGGACCATATTATAGAGGTAAACGCACATAAAAAAACATTCCGTATTAAGGCATAAACACGATTTAAATAGATATTATTTACAACGTAATTTATTCTATTGAACAAACCGTTATGCTCCGATGCTGAAAAAATGCTACACTGCTACTTGTAGACCTTAATACGTTATTGTGTAAACCTGACTATAATATTGTAGATTTGGTACTTAGTAACTTTGTAAGGCATCATAGAATAACGATAAATACCTATCATACATTTTGACAATTCACGTGTTGTAAGCACGGATGTAGACACTTACAGACAGATTCATCGTCGTGCAAAGCCATAGCCTTGCTGAAAAACAAAACGATCAAAATTATATTATATTATTATGTTTTGTATGATTTATCAACAGTTGATGGTATTTATTAGAAAAATCACGAGTAATACCAATTATAGTACATGAATTGGCGATATTAATTTTTATAAAAATTAAAAATTAAATATTTCTGTATAAAAAGCTGGTCAAACCGGACCAAAATTTTTTATTTAATAATAAAAGTTTTTTTTTAATGTATATAGGTATTTATTGAAAATTTTAGTAGGTGTTGGTAAACATTTTATTATGTTGTTATTATAGTAGTTTATCTGTTATTATTTCATTAATTAATATATTTTGATTGGTTCATAGATCAAAATACGGGAATGGTAGTGAATAATATTTATAAAATATATCGATTTCATAGCGTTCGGTTCAATATTTATTTTTCTTTATTTTTAATAGTTCTAGTTGAAGCGATTAGGTACACAAATCATTTTTCTATGCAAATGAGAACCGTCTTTTTATAATCGGTGGCTTTTTACTAACGTCAACCAATGGCAAAATAACTTATGGACAAAAAAATAAGAGAAATAAAAACGTCGCACAGAGTTAGGTTTTACGTTTTAACGATGCGTGCATGTGTGGATTACTTGCACGGTAAAAAATGGGCCGTGTCTTTCAACAAGATATCTGATACATCGGATACAGGCAGAAATGGAAGCAGAAAACACACAAGTGGGGGGGAGGGATATCATACAATATTTTTGTTGTGGTTTTTACACAATTCTAATACTCCTAGAATCTCATAAAATAATATAACAATACTCTTGTGGGTATATAATATTAGTATATGTAGGTGTAATGCAACGTCCAAATAGGTAAAGTATAAAGAAAATATACATAAACGAAGCACTGAAGTTCAATAATAAAGATATTTAAATCGGTACCGGGTATGGGGAATTGATGTGCAGAACTTACGGAAACCGGTTTACAGATTACAAATCGTCAACTGTCGGTGAAAAAAAATACCACCGAATTCCGTGTCCCGCGTATAGTAATATTAATTGAATTTAAAACTCAAAATACGTATAGGTAATCAATTAGGTGCTCGTCAATTCGTTCCGAGTGAGCAAACATGACATTTTAGTCCTGCGATATTGCGCCGCGGCCGTGGCGGTTTTTCCGAAAAGTGTCATTAGCCGTACGGAAATCACGATTTAAGTACGAGTGGTGTACAGTGTATACACGACCGTCGTACGCGTTGCACGTAATTATTATGCACGAATTACCTAGGCAGTATATTATGCTCGTGAAGTGTTCGACCGGTGCCGAGTCCCCGTGCCAATGTCAATGTCGCGATTGTATAGACTATATTATTATAGGGAAAGAGAGGAGAGACAGACGACCGGTTGTTATAATAATATGCCGGATTAGCTGGACGACAACACGTCTTTACAATAATATAATACGATGCGCTATCGTAATATTGTCATAATAAAATTATATTACGCCCGGTTCGTTTGTTCGACGACGATCGACGAGAACGGTTGTCCAATATTGTTGGACGCATAGTAATAATTGTATACGCAGTCGTGGGTATTCGGGCTTCGGGCGATCTGCAAACGGCATAGAGCACCGATCGTCGTTCATCAGCGGCTATAAGCTTTGGATAGTATTTTCGTGGCGTGGGTGTATGCTGTGGGTGGAGTTTAATTCCAGGAGCCGGTATCAATTATATGTATATAATTATATACGTCCCGTACTTGTTGATAATCATAATATCATAATTCATTGATAACAGTAGAATTTTAAACCGTTTAAAGAACATTTCGTGCTTAAAAAGTTATACACAGTGCATCTCAGTGACGTAATTACGGGAATATTGTGCCCTTTGCAGGTTTGTTGTTGCCGTTATTGGTATGTCCTGGTATGCTTTTGCACCTGTTGAAGCTGAACTTTAATTCTATTAAAATATATTACTATTTCATTGTTTCGTTAATTTTGTTGATAAAAGATAAATAATAAAATAATCTTATATGTTATAATTGTGTATAACTTTTTAATTATAACCGTGTCATTATCATAGACTACATTTAAAACAAATTCGATTTTTTTTCAATATAACTATTGTAGTTTTATGTGCATATAAAGTATAGAAAATAATATGGTAGGTACAATATTGTATAATACACAAATTATGTTGAGAATAATTTTGATGGCTTTAAATATGACTTAATTTGTCCTTATGATTATTATTGGACCAATGAATGTTTTGCACTAGCTGAAATCGTATGGAATTAAGGCAATGATGCAACGCCATGGTTGGTGGAAAGGAGACTTTTATTTCAATTTATGTTATAAGATGAAATTGCAACCAATATTTTATGGGAATAATAATTATTATACTCTTGTGTTCACTTACTATAAGTGTTATAATGTTATATTATATATTGTATTATTGTATAATTGTTTTCAAAACAATCATATTTCAAATAACCTAAATCACCAAAAGTAAAATAAAACTAGCTCCTTAATTTCATAAATTGAATCAAAATATACTATTCATTTTTATTTTACCTGTCTCTTATAATAATTAAATAAAACTGTAATTAAAGTGATATTTATTATATACATTTAGGTACTATTACATTTTAACAAAATCGAACATTCTTAAACATTTGTGAATATAAATAATTATTTAATTTATAACAACAATAAAATCAAATTTATAATAATTAATAACTTATAATTACTTATTTTAATTTATTGGTACATCATGTAATATTGATTTTTATAAGTTATAGTATTAAACTATAGGGCATGTTGATGTTAGGGCAAAATAAGTTAATTCATAAACTATATAATTTTAGTCCCCTTAATTAAATCAATCCAAAGTGGTGCAAATATTAATCAAGCTTATTGAAAATATTTTCATATTGCTTTCTAAAGTTTTAAAATTGATTTTTATTTTTTGGTGTGGGGGAGGGTGTAGTTTTAGTTGGAAAACGAGAATTGTTATCTATACAATTGACTACTAATAAAATCAGAAATATTTTTATCAACATTCTATTAACCGAAAAATTTAACTTATAATATCATCTTCAATAGAAATTTATAATGTATTACTTCCTCTTCGTGTACCTACTATATGTTTAGAAAAAAGCATTTTGTATATATACGTAAAAATCGATGCGAATACGCACTAGACCTTGATCGCAGAGTATCCAATCCTTGAACCTTGATCATCATTTTTACTATTCGCTAGTCGCTGCAATGTCATCACGTCATCCACACACCATTCAAGTTTTCATGTGAATCCAATTGAAGCTCATGACATCATCATTATAGCTAGGTACATGCCGTTCACGAGCTATATTGACACACAAAAATAACACGCACGTACACGCATACATTCTGTACGTGTTTAGGTAGGTACGATAAACGTGACTTCGATTATAAAAAAAATATAATGTTGGCCCGACTATTTTGGATAAATAAAATATTTAAATGCAACAATATGATTATTTATAGATGTCATTTTGAGCGTTTAAAAATGTTTTTAATAGAATATAAAAGAAACCTGACAAAATAAAATAAAAATATCAAAAGTGAAAGTAAAACGAAAAATCATAATTCGTGTGGGTCTTAAGATTTTATTTTACGGATAAACTAAATAATATGTTATTGACTGACTGATTAATTATCACATATTAAATTATCAATCGAAATAATAGTTATAATATAGTAGCACTTAATTGGTTTGTATATCACGTAAACAACTGTGTTAACATGTTGTCTACTTTTAATCAATTATATGTACCGACCTACTCAAACAAATTATGAGCCACATATTCGAATTCTAGGTAGGTATTATTAAGTATAACTTAAACATGGTTTTAAATAATAAAATGTTTAAAATAATTGCTAATATATTTTTTTTTTTTATATGATTTAAATTTAAATTTCTACATTGATCTCAGTGCTGTTTACAATTAGCCATTATGAAATTTTGAAATACTCCTTACTGTTCAGAAAATCATAAAATTACCAATATGGTTTACTGCTGTCAACAACGTGATTTTGTGACTCATATAGAACCCGATGGCGCTTCGTCCGATTTGCATAGTCATTTCGGTCAACGGCCAACCATGACCTCCTCTCTTCGACCTCATAAAACACGATCTGGTCGTACGAAATATCAAACCCACCTCCCCCAGCTTTACTTTCTCGTCTACTTCCGTGTTAATTTCTTGTACTCGTACGTACATTTCTCGGATAAACACATTTATATTCATCAGCTAGTACGCCTTCTCTAACATATTTGATAATAACAAGACATTCATAATTATGTATTATGTTTGTATGTTGTATAGTCCTATATAGTGTGCTACATAGACCCATAATAATATATGGATGTACGTAAAATTATGAATTAAGTTAATATTTTATATTCGACTATTTGAAGTTATAATCGGATAAATCATACTACATAATATAGATCTTTCAGATTAAATTTTAAATTTTGACTTTAATATGTTTATATCGATAGGATCCATGCAACATGTGTACATATAATTTAAAAATAGCCATCAGCATTAGGAACCGATTCAAATATAAGTAATGCAGGTTATTTTTTTATACCTAAATAATTTAGCTACTTATGTAGTCTTAAATAATATAATCACCCCCGTTGCAAAATCCTATGTAACAGATATTTGTGTTGAATTCGTGTGTAATTAATATCAGATATCTACCAAGCCAAATATTTTTTATTCACACGATCATTAATCATGATTAAATAAATCTTTAAGTGCCTACTATCGTTTAACCTGATAACTGTATTTATCATACTATTACCAGTTATTTAGGTTAATCAGTTAATTTAATATGTGCCAATTATTTTATGTAAGCAGCGTAATTTCAATTGATGCAATTTTATATTCCCTTTAATATCACCTATAGAGATTCGCATATTCGTATGGTTATAACCGGTTTATGATTCCGTTATTTTAAAAGATAGGATATTTGCATATAGTATAACATTTTTAACCACATGTAACAGGCAGTTTTTTCTGACGTGTAACACTAGACAATATTTTACGGCTGAAGTAGTTTTCCGGCCAATGAGTCTATCAAAGAGTTAAATGTATTTATTTATAATTGTTTTGTTTTCAGGAAGATTTTTGATTATATTATAACTAAGTCACGAATCATATACAATCATGGTGGGTTCGATGAGCCGAATCATCGTCTTAGTATGCATGATTTACTATTCGACCTGTGGTATGTCTTAATGTAAAACATTAGCTATAAACAAAAAAAAAAAATGTTTTTCTTATTTCGTATTACAGACGTAACTAGCAGAGAATCGAGAGCTAATTCAAGTCCCACAGAAGGAACTTTTAATTGTAAATCAGAAGGATTTCATCTAGACCCGTCTGACTGTACGTCATTTTACAGATGTGTTAACTTTGGAGCTGGCACATACTACACCAAGTTTAAATTTCAATGTTCTCCTGGAACTGTTTTTGATCCAGAAAATTCTGTATGTGTACATCCTTCTTTTTCTAATAGAGAAGAATGTAAAAATGTACAATTTAGTAATCCCGAGCCAGAACCTAGCCCAGAAGAATCTAATTCATGGAATTCACCACCTAACAGTGCTCAAAATCAACCAAACACCAATAAACCAAATAACCCAGGTTATGGTTCAACCGCTCCCGAGTATTTAAGTCAGCCATCTTCAAACTATGATTATGGGCGCCCACAGACAGGTTATAAGCCAACACAAACTGAATACGTTCAACCTCAGTCACCACCAAGTTACCAACCTCCCCCATACGTACCACCACAACCAAACTCGCCACCAAGTAATTATAAACCTCAACAGTCAGGATATGTAGAATCTCGACCGCCAAGTTACAATCAGCCACCACAATCTGGTTACATTCCAACTTCGTCGCAAATGGCTCAAAAACCAAATTATAACCAACCTCCGCAATCTGGTTACGTACAATCATCATCGCCACCGGCACAACAGTTCAATTATAATCAACCACCACAATCTGCTTACAACCCACCTAATCAACAATCTGGCTATAATCAACCACCACAGTCTGGTTATATACCACCAAGTCAACAACCAAGTAATAATCAACCACCGCAATACAATTATGTGCAGCCTGTAGTATCAACGCCACAGCCAGATTATTATCAACCATCGCAACCAAATTACAATCAACCGCAATCTACTTACGCACCTCCAGTTCAACCAGAAGATGGCTACAATCAGCAATCGTCGTCAGAAAGTCCTGAAAATGAAGTAGATAATGAATTACCTGATCAACCAGAAGATACAAGTTCTAGTGGACCAAATTGTGTGTCAGAAGGATTCCATCCATACAATGAAGGTTGTAGTAAAAAATTCATAAGATGCGTCGATAAAGGTGATGGAACTTTCACCAAATACGAGTTTGACTGTGGTGAAGGAACTTTATGGGATGATAGTCAACAAACATGCAATCATGCTAATCTAGTAAATTGTGGAACTACGACAGCAGCAACACCTTCCACAATACAATCAGATTCTACCGTAGCGCAGCAAATAACTACAGCCAACCTATGGTCTAGTTCAGTGACATCTAATTCATCTATGATGTCAAGCTCAAGTTCAAGTTCTAGTAGTTCTTCTAGTAGTCAGTTTTCAACTTCAGCTGTTACTGTTGGTCAAGCAACTGGAGGATTTAACCAACAATCGTCATCACAAGGTGCTTCTTCAACAACGGCTGCTATGAATCAAGGTTCAAGCCAGGGTGAAAGTTTTAGTACAAACCAACAAGCAACTAGTGCCGCAGCTAATCAACAAACAACTAGTGCCGCAGCTAACCAACAAACAACTAGTGCCGCAGCTAATCAACAAACAACTAGTGCCTCAGCTAACCAACAAACAACTAGTGCCGCAGCTAATCAACAAACAACTAGTGCCGCAGCTAATCAACAAACAACTAGTGCCGCGGCTAATCAACAAACAACTAGTGCCGCAGCTAATCAACAAACAACTAGTGCAGCAGCTAATCAACAAACAACTAGTGCCGCAGCTAATCAACAAACAACTAGTTCCGGAGCCAACCAACAGACAACTAGTGCTGGTTTTAACCAACAAACAACAGGTGCCGGATCTAACCAACAGACAACTGGTGCCGGATCTAACCAACAGACAACTGGTTTTGGATCAAATCAACAGACAACAAGCGAAGGATCAAATCAACAGACAACTAACGTTGGATCAAATCAACAAACAACTGGTTTTGGATCAAATCAACAAACAACTGGTGGTGGATCTAATCAACAAATAAATAATTCTGGAAATAAACCAACTTCACCAATGTCATCGACATTAAAACCAACAACGCCTATTTATACAACAAAAAAACCACCAGTATCAACGACTCCAAAACCTACTACTAATAAACCAACCACTTCAAAGCCGACAACTCTGAAACCAACCACTCCAAAACCGACAACTTCAAAACCAACCACTCAACAACCGACAACTCCAAAACCAACCACTTCACAACCGACAACTCAAAAACCAACCACTTCAAAACCGACAACTCAAAAACCAACCACTCAAAAACCAATTATTTCAAGTACCACACAAAAAGTCACGACGACTTCTCCGTCAGTATCTACTTTACCAACTACTACAACACAAAGAGCCACTACAACAACTACTAAAAAACCAACGCAATACACTTCAACTGCTAAACCAACCACTCAGTCAACTTCAAAACCAACTGTTACAACAACAATTAAACCTGTGAATTCTAAACCAACAACGGTTGCTTCCACGAACAAACCATCATACCAATCATCAACAACTATTAAACCAATAGGTCAGCAATCTACGAAAACTCCACCTACTACACCTGTTACCACATCATCATCTACAAACCATCAAACACAACCACCTACATCAACAGACACTTGTGCTACAGAAGGATTTTTCCCAGATTCTAAAGATTGTAACAAATTTTATAGGTGTGTTGGTAACGGAAAAGGATTTACTAAATATAACTTTAATTGTGGGCCAGGAACTGTTTGGGATCATGTTAATAATGTATGTAATCATCCATGGGCAGTGGATAGAGATTGTTCTAAATCGGGTTCATCGGCTACAACTGGATCAACAGAATCAACTGTATCTAGTAGTTCTGAAAATCCAATATCAAGTCAACCTAGTAACCCAGAAACATCCACGGCATTGCCTACTAGTCCTTCCCCCCAGACATCAGTAAGTAGTCAAACTACTCAAACCCAAACTTCAACATCTACTTCTAGCCAACAGACATCTTCAAGCACAAGTCAAACAGTTATATCCTCCAATAATTCGACTGCCCCTTGTAATACTTCACCAAAGCCACCTAGCAAAATAGTGTGTAATGGAAGTGGATTTTTCCCTCACCCAGACGACTGTAAAAAGTTCTATAGATGTGTCGATTGGGACGGTGATAAAGGTGAACGATTTTCTGTGTACCACTTCGATTGTCCTGAGGGAACTATTTTTGATCCTAGCTTAAACGTATGTAATCATGAAGCTTCTGTATACCCTCCCAGAGATTGTTCTGGATCAAGCACTCCGCAAATCAATGGAACTAGTACTCCTGCTACTGAAGTAACTACTACAACTGAAGCAAGTACTATAGTAACAACTGATGGTCAAATTGAAACTACAGGACCTTCTGAAACGAATGAACCAGAAGTGAAACCAACTTCAAGTATACCTGAAACAGAATCTACTACATCAAGTCAACCAGAAACTTATCCACCAACAACTAATCCAACAGGAACTGATCCAATAACGTCTAGTCCAACTGAAACAACGACTAGTCAAATAGAAACTAATCCACCTACAACAAATCCAACGGAAACAAATCAATCCACGACTAGTGAGACAGAACCTTACTCACCAACGACGAGTCCAACAGAAACAAACCCCCCAACAACGAGTCCGTCAGAAACAAATCCTCCAACGACTAATCCATCGGAAACAAATCCACCAACGACAAGCCCGTCCGAAACCAATCCACCAACTACAAGTCCATCAGAAACAAATCCACCGACGACTAATCCATCAGAAACAAATCCACCGACGACTAATCCATCGGAAACAAATCCACCTACAACAAGTCAAACAGAAACAACAGATTCTGAAACAAATCAACCATCGACGGAAACATTACCTGCCACAACAACTTCACCAGAAACTTCAAGCTCTACAGACAATTGTCCCACTTTGGATCCTGATCAAGTTTCATTAGTGTGTCCAACCGGTTTTAGAAGACATCCAAAAAATTGTAACCTATTTTATCAATGTACAATAGCAGCTAATAATGACATAAAGGTATTGGTCCTCGCGTGTTCAAATGGTACGTTCTATGACCAAAAAAGAACTCAATGTTTACCACCAGATGAATCCGAATCATGTCCATCAATTGATGTACGCCGGTTAGAACCACTTGAAGAAATACTACCAACTGTAAGTTATTACAATCGAGTTTCCAAATATGCTTATATTAAAACTTATTTATGTTTACATTAAATAGGTCCAGATTCAACCTTACCGGCAGTTATGTCCATCAGAAGGAGCGTTTGGTTCTCCAACTGATTGTCAAACTTTTGTAAAATGTAGTAGAGATGCTAGAGGAATTCTCAATGGTAAAATATTAAATATGAATTTTATTAGTATCTCGATCAATTTTTCTATGTAATATATGTTTTGTTTATTTTAGGTCAAATGTTTCAATGTCCCGAAGGTCAGAGGTTTTGGGATACATCTAAGAAATGTGAAAAAAATAAGATAATTCCCATGTGTAATAAACTCGGCCCTAAATCAAATTGGCAAACGAGCCTAGCCCCTGTATTTACTAATTAATGCAATTTAATTTTATAAACCAACATTTCAAATAATAATGTATAATTAGCTCAATCTAAATGTATAGGTATTAGTTTAAGATTATAATAATAATTAATAACTAATTAAGTATTTAAATTTAATTTAGATTAAAATTTGTCATAATTTTGAAAAATGTTTCAAAGATTTACCTAGGCAACAAAAATACAAAATATAAGATTGATTTCCTAGGTCCCTACATTTAGTTTGTGAGAATATGAATAGAAAAATATCAAACTATATGTAATAGTACCTATCAAGTATTAGATATTAGGTTTCTAGGTATTAATCTATTATTAATGATTATTTATAACAATATAATATTCATGTTATGAATCATTGATTGAATAATATATTAATACCTACCTATAGTTAAAGCCTACGCACTTGATGTCAAAAATAATGTGCCATACTAGACAAGTATTTTTGCTTAAAAGTTGCATAAATCTTTGAAACATTTTTTAAATATTACAAATGATTGCGTGTAAGTTAGTTTTTAATTTTTTTATACAATATTGTGATAATTTTACTGTTCAATTTTTTTTATCTTATTTATAAATGTTGTACATACATTTTTTACAAAACATTAAAAATACATTAAATAATTTAATTTTTGCCACTTTTTTTTTGTTTTAATTTTGTTTAGTAATTAAAATAATTATACAGTCATATAGATAGTAAGTAGGTACCTTTAGTTATTAAAAATAAATTACGTTGATGAATTTAGTGTTCTCAAATTGTAAAATATTATTAAACATAAATGTATACCAATTTGACGTTTAAAATAAAATTAGGTTTATAAATCAAAGTTTATCTGTTAAACTGCCTACACGTATATAAATTAAAATTTATATTACCTGAAAATATTTACTATCTACAAAAATATTTATTAACTAAGTAAATAATCGTGGAAAACAAAAAAAAATACAATATCGTAACCAGTTTTTAACAAACACTAATTTGTTATTTTTTTGTAATTCCAAAATTAATAACCTTAGATAGTTTAAATTTTCACAGAATTATGTATATTAGAATTTTCTATTTATAGTATAAACTCAAATGTTATGATGAGTGTGGGACAAATATAGAAAACAAATAGTTCGCTGACATCCTACTGAAACCAAACCATAATCATGCTTTAAACTTATAATTTAAATAATGTATTTTTGGTTCTATATAATTTCATTTTTCAATTATAATTTGTTTTATGTGTAGACATAAACATAAAAAAAAAGCGGGTAAGTTGATGTCACTCTGCTGTACCTACAGTAGCTTAAAAGCGTGTCAATGTGAAATGGATTGTATTAAACTTGAATTCAATGATATAATATCACTGTATAAGAAAAAGTAAAAACGATTCTGAGCGGAGACGGTTTGTCAGTCAGGATATTTTATATTGCTATTGTTTATTATAGCCTTTAAGTTGAATAAATATAATAATATTATTATTTTTTAATAATTTTATTCGTTTCTATTGTATTAAACAAAGTGTTAGAAATTAAAATCTCGTTCTTTTGTAATTTGTCGGTGGTTTTTCCTGCGGCATTAAATAAGTATTGAGAAAATCGAAAAATGACCTCTCTAAAGTACCATCTTGATCCGATTTGCTAACAGATAAAATACTATATGTTAAAATCAAAGCACTCTTTCTGATAGAAATTTTGTATACAGGATAAAAATAAAATAAATAAACACCATTGTAAAACTGTTAGGTAGCTTCCGAGACCTTGTATTAGCTTCTAAACCACTTAAAACATTTATATAAGCATGGCTAACAATAATAATCTGGCATTTGAGTTTGATGTATCTATAATAGGTTGAATTTAAATATCAGTTAAATGAGTTTAAGAAAAAGCTGAAATAAGACTAAACTTCAATCTTGATGAAATATCTATGTTGATTTAATGATAAAACCCAATCCATGTATTTTAAATGACCAGTTGTGATGTGGCCTTTATTAAAAGATAATAAAATAAAATATATGAACTTTTATACTGTACATAATAATATATTTATCACATTAATGTGTAGGTATTACACATTTGTATACACCCTCATAAGTCATAATAGACTTGTATGGGTATTTCACTTTTTCATATTCATACCAAAATAATGTCAACAAGGGAGTATTGAAACTGAATATAGCATACAAAAAATAATTCTATTATTCAAGGGTATACTCTTCATATTAATAATAACTATACTGATATATAATTTAATTATTCTTTTTGTTTTCAATTTATATGTGTTACCAGTAGGAGGCTTTTCCGTTAAGCCGTTAAGCTATTCATTTGTATATTAAATTTAATTAGCAAATAGTCCTATTGTACTTGTAACCCGCAGGTGCAGATTGCATTTGTATGAAATATATGAGAAATATCCGTTTTACAATATTTTATAATGTATTACAAAAAAAGGAGTTTTACGGAGTTTAATATAGGCAATTTCAATGAATATAAAGACAAATGTTAGTAGTTATGTCTCGATAGTTCTATTTTCCCCGACACTTTACATAATCAACAGGTGAGTATGCATACCTTATTTTGATTAACTGTGTATATATTATGATAGAGTCTGTATGGTGTATATTTACGATATATTTTGGCCTGATCAAATGAAGATGTCTAGATTTGCATATTATTTTTTTATTTATAACAACCATACATATAGTAGGTATATATAATTATAGACCTAAAGTTGGTTTAAACAATGTATGACAAACATACTAGATTTAATAATACGAAACACTAAACACTTCCATGTTACATCGTTATCGAATCTTTTTAAATTCGATTTTTTGGACACAGTCGTGCATTGGCACTGGTCTGGTACGGGTTTGGCCGGCCTTGACGTGCACCTTTGCTCGATGGACATTCAAGGGACGCCTCACACTTTGATGTCGTACAATGTCGGCCGATTTCATAATGGAAAAACAATCAACAAAAGTTAAATAAGCGTTCATAATGTTTCGTTATAATATAAGTATAGATACCTACATAATAATTATATTATATTGTATACTGAGTACATTAATTGAATTGTATTTGAAAAAATAATTTTTATATGACATCATAATTTATAATAATCGAAATAACTGCAATTTATCATATTATTTAATACTGGGTTATTTATTTTAAATATAATTGGATTGAGTTATTTGAATATGGACACGTCATAAGTAGTGTTTGGATTAGATAAGTACTTTTTCTCTAGTTAAAGATAAAGAATCCATCAAATAGAATTTTCACACGTTGCCTACAAAGGTAGTTCAGTAATATTGTACTTATAGTCGCTGCGCTGACTGGCGTGTGTGCAATCAACCGCAGGTGAATTGCCTACTTGATATTCTGTCGCTTTACCAGGGTGTCTGAGTTGCACTTACTGAAACGAGTTACACGCAAAAAGAGTTGAACAATCACAATTTTTTAAGAGTTGTAATTTTTTACAGGCAACGAATACGAATTTTTTACGATTAAACTTATGAATTATAAGTATCACCTATATTATAGGTGATACTATAGTATATTATTCTATCAACTTCTTTATAATACAATAATATTTATGTATTATGTAATATCCGTACATCATCGGCAGCGGCCAGTGATCCAAGTGGTGTAAGGTTATTGTACAGTGACTTTTGATCAAACTGCATTAACTCATAATACTTCTTGGCACTGTATTTAATCCAAAAAACATTATCAAAGTTACATAACATAATTATTAGTAATATTATTATAATCGTTTCTTATGAACCAATGACATAGATGCTTCCGCAAGATCAAGTAGCCTGCAATGTTTCATACCCCATGAAAACATTGAAAAACAATGCTTGGCAATGCATTTCACAGTCAGACTTTTGGGCTTAACCTATATAATAATAATAATTTAATAAATTGTTTTACACGAATTTTCTAGTTTGAATTTGGTTGATCGTGGATTTTTCGTTTTTTTTATTGGTGGTTGTTACTTGTTTTTCCATGTCCAAATGTCCAATACCAAATTTAGTACATATTTTCGTTTGCGCTTTACAAGAATATAAAATTCCATTAATTAAACGCACAACATACCCCTATAGTAATGACGTAATGTAGTAAATTATAAAATAATAACTGTTTTACACGAGTTTTCAATGTAAGTTGTTCATCTCCGGTTTTCCTCTTTTTGAGCGTATATATTATAGCACATATAATATATTGTGATATTATATTATGTTTAATAATTGTCGATTAATATTATTATTATATAGGTTAAGCCCAAAAGTCTGACTGTGAAATACATTGCCAAGCATTGTTTTTCAATGTTTTCATGGGGTATGAAACATTGCAGGCTACTTGATCTTGCGGAAGCATCTATGTCATTGGTTCATAAGAAACGATTATAATAATATTACTAATAATTATGTTATGTAACTTTGATAATGTTTTTTGGATTAAATACAGTGCCAAGAAGTATTATGAGTTAATGCAGTTTGATCAAAAGTCACTGTACAATAACCTTACACCACTTGGATCACTGGCCGCTGCCGATGATGTACCTACGGATATTACATAATACAATTATATATAAATATTATTGTATTATAAAGAAGTTGATAGAATAATATACTATGGTATCACCTATAATATAGGTGGTATAAATACATTATCATTGCTATTTGGTGTTGTTACTTATTATATTATAGATGAAGCCTAAGATTAACAATTTCCAATGATGAATAACCATTTACAAAAAATAGTCATGTTAAAGAAATAATTACTTCTACTTTAACGGTTCAAATAAGATATTATTTACATTCGTTTCGATTTTCGTTCAAGCAAAGTATACAATAATATGATATAATAATAATTGAATGCAACAATTTAATGTATATTATTACAATAATAGTATAATAGAGGATTTATATTATCCGCGATAAGATTAGAATACAAAAATGAATGTTTTAGTGACAGTTTTTATATTTAAAACCTATAATTCATAAAGTTTAATCGTAAAAAATTTGTATTCGTTGCCTGTAAAAGATTATAACTCTTAAAAAAATGGTGATTGTTCAACTCTTTTTGCGTGTAACTCGTTTCAGGTAAGTGCAACTCAGACACCCTGGTAAGGCGACAGAATATCAAGTAGGCAATTCACCTGCAGTGGATTGCACACACGCCAGTCAGCGCAGCGACTATAAGTACAATTACTGAACTACCTTTGTAGGCAACGTGTGAAAATTCTATTTCATGGATTCTTTATCTTTAACTAGAGAAAAAGTACTTATCTAATCCAAACACTGCTTATGACGTGTCCATATTCAAGTAACTCAATCCAATTATATTTAAAATAAATAACTCAGTATTATATAATATGATAAATTGCAGTTATTTCGATTATTATAAATTATGATGTCATATAAAAATTATTTTTTCAAATACAATTCAATTAATGTACTCAGTATACACAGTGCCGCAACTTGGTACATATTAGTGGGTGTGCGACCAATAAATAGGGCCCAAGTTTAGAGGCGCAATTATAGTAGAGGGGAAGGGCTTTAGCCCCCTCCCCCTGACTACGATTCAGACCCCTCCAAAAAACATTCCTTATTTATTTAGATATAAGCTGCTTATAGATTATTTTAAATTAATAATTTTGTTAGTTGGGCTGTAGCCCCCCAGAATTTTAACCCTAGTTGCGATTATGCTCATGTACCAATAGGTCATTTAATACATATTGCTTGTTTTTTTTAGCTAAATACATTATGTTATGCAGTTAATATAATATATATACCTATTAGGTATACACTGCTATACTGCTTACAGATAGGTGAAGAGCATTGAACACATTGTACACTGTAGTGATAGTCCACATATTGTGTGGACTAAAGAGCAAAATGGTAAGCAATCTCTTAAAACCATTTATTTTATTTTTTGTCC
>NC_042494.1:3815461-3816493 GCF_005508785.2 Acyrthosiphon pisum
CAATATTTATAATGTATACAAAAAAAGGAGTTTTACGGAGTTAATATAGGCAATTTCAATGAATATAAAGACAAATGTTAGTAGCTATGTCTCGATAGTTCTATTTTCCCCGACACTTTACATAATCAACAGGTGAGTATGCATACGTTATTTTGATTAACTGTGTATATATTATGATAGAGTCTGTATGGTGTATATTTACGATATATTTTGGCCTGATCAAATGAAGATGTCTAGATTTGCATATTATTTTTTTATTTATAACAACCATACATATAGTAGGTATATATAATTATAGACCTAAAGTTGGTTTAAACAATGTATGACAAACATACTAGATTTAATAATACGAAACACTAAACACTTCCATGTTACATCGTTATCGAATCTTTTTAAATTCGATTTTTTGGACACAGTCGTGCATTGGCACTGGTCTGGTACGGGTTTGGCCGGCCTTGACGTGCACCTTTGCTCGATGGACATTCAAGGGACGCCTCACACTTTGATGTCATACAATGTCGGCCGATTTCATAATGGAAAAACAATCAACAAAAGTTAAATAAGCGTTCATAATGTTTCGTTATAATATAAGTATAGATACCTACACAATAATTATATTATATTGTATACTGAGTATATTAATTGAATTGTATTTGAAAAAATAATTTTTATATTGCACTTACTGAAACGAGTTACACGCAAAAAGAGTTGAACAATCACAATTTTTTAAGAGTTGTAATTTTTTACAGGCAACGAATACGAATTTTTTACGATTAAACTTATGAATTATAAGTGTCACCTATATTATAGGTGATACTATAGTATATTATTCTATCAACTTCTTTATAATACAATAATATTTATATAAATATGTATTATGTAATATCCGTACATCATCGGCAGCAGCCAGTGATCCAAGTGGTGTAAGGTTATTGTACAGTGACTTTTGATCAAACTGCATTAACTCATAATACTTCTTGGCACTGTATTTAATCCAAAAAACATTATCAAAGTTACATAACATAATTATTA
>NC_042494.1:3816593-3820515 GCF_005508785.2 Acyrthosiphon pisum
TCAAACACGATTAAATCCAGTGAAATTTAGAAATATTTATTATTTTACATTATTTTAGGCTGGACAAATGAATTTGCATTATGACATCAAAAAATTTCTCGGGGGGGGCAAATGCCCCTGTTGCCCCCCCCCCCCAACAGTACGCCACTGAATGCAAAGTAGTAAAGTCATCATTATTTAAAGACTAAATTAAGTCATGTATTTTAATTTTGATTACTTAATAGATTCAAATTTTTTCTCTTCTAATAACATCATCTATGTATGTACACTGTGAATACATATGAACGAGAATTTACAAAAGCATGTTCTTCCTCACCTTCACCTTTAAATAATGTATTTATTAAAATACTGATTTTTGGAATTCTTAAGTTTACTTAAAGAACATATTTTAATAACAATTAAGGAGTATACTGTACTCCTGTAGCGATGCAAATATTATTTTTTAAATGTGCATGTCCTTTTTTAATGTAAAATGTTTGGCAAACATTTTTTTTGAAAACCATGCATTCAAATTGAAATTTGATCTAGTAGTTGGTAGTGAGTTATCAAACTAAGAGTTATAAAGATAATTAATCCATAATTATGGGTTTATATAAAATATAAATAATATTTAGTCTAGTAAATTCTAGGGCAGTTTTTATAAATTATACAACATAAGATAAATATATAGGTATAAGATAAATTTGAATTAGGTACATTTTCAAATTTTCATAGATTCCATTTATAAACCTATTCTATATTATCCTCAGTACGACTGTACCTACGTTACGTTTAATAACTTTATTTCGATTTAGGTGTAGGTACGTAAAAATGTTCAATAGTATACTTAACGGTTATTATAGTAAAAAGAACGATTATAATAATAATTATTATTTGAAAAAAGTCCGTTTGTAATTTTGTATGTACACAGGATATTCTTTAATTGTTATACATAATCTATGACGTGTATTATTAAAATACGATCTTTTATAATTTAACTTAAGAATACCAAAAATTTGAATTTTAATAAATAGAGGGAGTGGGGTGGGTATAAATTATCCTATATGTATTTATTTATATTATAATATATGTATGTATAATACACTTGAGGATTTTTAAAATAGGCATACTTGGTATTTTTAATATTATCTTGAGCCCAGTAGACCAACATTTAAATATATTTATTTTCTAAATTATGCATGAATATGTATTTATAATCTATGGTGTGTATAACTTGGGATGTACATCCCAAAATTATATTAGGGACTAGGGTCTATTCGGTCGGTATAGGTATATTGGTCTGTCATTAATTAGTTAATGTACGTATTATACTAGTAGGAAGTTCAGAGAGCGTAACACAAGTTATATGTATCAATTTAGTTTCACTAACTTAAACATTCTATTTTAAAAACTGACTACTTGTGGTTGGCTAAGATTATTTTGTAGTTTAGGGGATGCTGTTTTAGGATTTGGATTAGTGGAAGTAATACCAGTATTATTGTATCACTCGCCAAGTACCTACCTACCATATAAATATATAATAAAGTAAGATACCATTTGTTCAATTTTGTGCTTTCAAAATATTGGTTAGATGCGTAATTTTCATCCGTTTAATATGCGCAATAAAGGCAAGGTGAAGTGGTGAACTAAACAATTTTTTAATAATCAAGTTAACTTAACAAAATGCGATTGTTCGTGTTATACGCAGAAATTATTTTTCATTTTAAAACTGTACCTATATTATATTACCTCGATGTTCGCTCGAAATCTTCTTAAGTCTAGACAATTGAAATTGTAAGTGTATTATTTCAAATGGAATAGCTTTTATTTTATATAAATTGAGTATTTTAAGATTTATTGTAATACTATAATAGTTCGAGATTTAACTGATAAAATTATTGTCGGAACAGTAAATACACTGCGACGGTGTTGATGCGACGAATGGACTTCCTTTATATTTTATATAATTATAGTAATATAGTGTTTAACGGAAACGGACTTCGCGTGTTCCTACACGAAGAAGATGAATTTGATAGTCAACTGGTTACTCTGAATATTAGTGTATTGTTATTTTTTGTAGTACCTATACTTATAACAAGTGTGTATTGTTATATATTGTAATTACTAATTACCTATTTCGTTTTTCAAAACAAAAATGATATGTACTTGGAAAACAAAGTGAAAACATGAAACTATATTATAGTTGTACAAAGTTTTCAGGGTGATTTTGTATTTAAAGGTCATATAAATGTGTTAAGTGTAAAAATAAATAGACATTTAATAATAAGTAAATAATCATTATAAGCTTATAAAATATGTTTGATATAATTGCAAAATTAGGAATACCCATATTTTTTTTAAATAAACGTTTAGATACGCATTACGCGCTATAAAACTATACTTAGTACTTACACTTAAATATCGTGAAATATGCACAAATCAGTATGGGTGACTACGGGCATTTATTGAAGTATTTGTGTTACCTAAAGGCTAAAGCTAATATTTAAAATAGATAATTTCCTAAAATTCAATAAACCTGTTTGTTCTGAGCTTGTGAACTATTGTGACTAATAAAAATAATAATATTAAATTAATAAAATATTAGGGGGACGAAGTGGTCGAGTGGCACGCACCGACGCTGGTTCAAAACCTCGGCCATGGGCGGCATTTTTCTTCGGGCAAGTCACGGTGTCCGGAGAGAAGGGCCGCCTTCCCTACACGGGCATGGCAGTTACCTACGGGTGCCCACTAAAAACTCTGCCAAATTGTGTAAACGAGCTTAAGCCTATAGTACCCTCCCGGCTCCCACATAGTTAAAAATCACCCAATGGCCTAAGTTGTCGCGGGTTAATTAATAAAAAAAAAAAAAATATTAGTGGATATGTATTGTGTATACATTTGACTAAATAAAAAAGCATGGGATGTATACGACTACAATTTAAATACCTATAGATTTAAAAAATTACGTGAATGAAAACGACTTGCTAAATAATAACTAAAGTCGTAAATATATTGTATAGATCTATCTATAAGTATATTGTTTATAGATAAAAAACCATAACATAATAATATGCTAATCGATATTTTTCATTTACATGGAAAATCTATGAATCATAAATATGGTTTAAATAAGTAACCATGACTTCGTAAACTCTAGATAAAATCGGTCAGAAAGAAAAAAAAGTATCTACAAATATATTTATATATGTTAAAAAATATCTAAATACTCCAAATATTTCAAAACGCCGGTAAATTGAACAAAAATTATATCATGATGAAGATTTTTTTTATACATATAATATATCTTGGTATTTTATAAAACATACAAATCTTAGTAAATCAGTCATCTTCTGATAATAAACATGTTCTTTTTCGCTCAATGGCATTCAGTCAATGTGGCCAGACAATATACAATAATATATATAAAAAAAAAAAAAACACTTCCTACTTTGACCACTGAATTTGGGCTCGTTTGTACAATGCTTATAACATATATCGAACGATAATTTATTATCTATTAGAATTAACTAATTTACTCATTATAACTCGTGGGGGTATTAGATATTAAATTTAATAATTGGTGATAAGGTAAAACAAATTATAATATTAATTATTGTATATTAAAGTATCGTGTTTTAAGTGTTTGCTGAAATTATTATAATACGCATCATGTATGAACGATTTTTTTTTTGTGTAGGAATTCAAGTGTCAGCCACACTTGCATTAGGTATACATATATGGTACACAATATATAGGTTAGATACCTATACATATATACTTGAATATTATAAATTATAAATAATAATTTTGCATATAATAACAATGGCAAATCATTAAATTCAACCTATCGATCAAACACACTCGACAGTCGCGACCCGTATAATACGAACGGCAAGCGAGTAAAATTTAGTTTTACCGTTTTTTTTTCCAGTGTCCTCGTATG
>NC_042494.1:3820615-3825921 GCF_005508785.2 Acyrthosiphon pisum
CATTTATTTAAACAAATGTTTTTTTTTAATAATAAATTAGTCAGTGGTCAGGGTGCTTAACTAGTCAGTGACTTAAAATAAATAATAAATAAGATAACCAATCTTCTTTTAACATTTATTTCCATTCTTTTCTGTTTCATTTCAGACTATTTTTAAGTAAGTTTGGTTTTTTAAATTATTAAACTTCATTTAGAGATGGAATATTTATGCAAATTGAATGAAATTGAAATTTGTATAAAACATGATTTGTAATTATGTTTTGATTTAAAATGGTATTAATTCCATATATATATATATTATTATACCATGATGCATTTACAATCATCGCAATTTTTACATATTATCATGTATATCATGTTACAATCATTATAATATGATTTCTTTAAATTCAATTATATTTATGAATGACAAAGTCTGTGGACTAATTTCAATAATAACAAGCTCAGAGAAATAAAGCAAACAATATTACCATAGCCCAAACTATACGAGATGTCCAGAAGGGGTGCAGTTATTCTTTGAAATGTACTAATACAATAGCAATAAGTTTGATGTTCTATAGAGAAAATAACTTAGGTAGTTAACTCAATGAAAAAAAGTTAGTTAGTTATATTTTTAATTTATGATCTGTGTGAATAACTTAATATTTTATTTTAAAAATCAGACCTATACTCAATTTCATTCTGATTGCAGTAATAGTTTTTAGTACCTATAATTTGACAATTACACGTTTTTTCAACTATATTATTAATTCAAAGAATTTTTATTTCTTTATTCGTGTTTGAAATTATTACGGATACACATACAGCGTGATTAAATAAGAACAATAATTCATTCATTCATTCATTCATTAGAGTTTTTTAGGGATTATTTAAATTGAATTGGAAAAAGCTAATATTACAGACAAAAAAGATAAAATAAGATTAGTTAACTAATTATGTTATTAATGTAATTAGCTTATAAACAAACTAGTTAAGCATTTTATCTATAACAAATGTTACTCATTTACTGTGTAGTTAAATATGTACGTACTTTGCATTTTAAATTGTTGAATTTAGTAAAGGATTTTTCTTGTAATTTCACTACCGCAGAGTTAAGTATGGGTAATGATATAGGTGCGTTTTTAACCCCTAATATTTTAATTCCATCACAAGTTACTTCATTTGATAGTATGTTGTAATTTACGCTTATATCTATCAACAAAATATATTGTTATTACATTATATCTAGAATCATAAATATTATTAGTTTAATACATTATACTACATATTACATTATATCTAGAATCATTGATAAATATAATTAGTATTTTGAATGTACCTTTCTCTGAACGATTCTCAAATAACGCAGGATTTATAAACATTTCTCTTATATAAACTGGAATTTCAATGGGGCCCATGCCTAAATGTTCTAAAAACGGAAACTTAAAAAGACACTCCAAAAAATAAATCCAATTGTTTTCCCATTTTACGGAACCTTGGATATTATTTTTATAAACATTTAGATTTGTGATGTTTTTGAATCCTAAATTGAATCCGTTGTTTTTTAAAACTGAATATATCTCGTTTTCTGACACATTGCAAAGTAAGTTGTCAGTTGTGTTGTCAAAGTTTATTGATTTTTCTTCATTTGAACGTAAGACTATATTATTTAAAAAACTTATCGCGCCTGATAAAATAACCTCATTGTCCACATCGCACTCAAAAAGACCAGATCCCAATTGAATCATTATGTAACAATGAGAGGAATCTGAAAACAAAATTTGATTTTCAATGCATTTTTACAATATTTATAAAATAAATATAGAAAATACCGGTCGGATGTATTTTAACATTATTTTTGAACCGAAGATTTGGAATTTGAATCGATTTTTCATACAAACTTTTAGAGTTTATTTCAATAAATGTCTTCCAAACATTAAACTGAAAATTTTAATATATTATATTAATATTTTACAAACCAAAAAAATAATTTATGATATTTTCTTACTAATATAAATGAAAATGGTATTATATGTTGCCCTTGGAATTGGTACTGAGCTAAATGTTTATCTTCATCAAGTACTAAGGATATTACGTGTTCACCAGATTTTACCTAAAACAAATTTGTATGCAAATTATCAATTAACACATTTTATTTCAACTACAGTAAATTTCTCTAGAAATCAGACTGTAAGTTGTGGAAAAATAACTAATAAGTGATGTGATTTCTTGTTGTTATCTTTAGTTATTTAGCATAAAAAATTCACAATTTCAACGGATGAATATTTCATGATCAATAGAAATACCAAATAAAATGCAATAAAAGATTTAAATTTATTCCCAAAAAAAAATCAAAAAGGTTGATTAAAACTGGGATGGACTGTTCGCTAAAATGATATTTTATATTTTAGATCAATGTAGAATTTTAAAACCTAGTAATTATTCTTGATCTTACTTTACATAAACTCTATTTTAAAAGAGATTACACCAGTTTACGCACTTTTTTTCCTTTCCACCGACTCTTCTTCGTATGCCATTTTGTGGGATAAGCGCGCTGTCACCGGTAGCAACTTGGTTTATTCTCTTTTATAAGGAAGTATAGATATTTAAGCATCACTTAAAACTTTATTGAATTTAAATTAAATATAAATAACAATTTACATATAAAAATTTAAAAAAAATACCGGGTAAGTAGTGAGTTATTGTAACAGACGGTGATACATTTTTATTCAATGATATAAAACCATTGTATGCGAATAATAATTTTGAGTGAACATGGTATGTCAGCATAGAATATTGCTAAGTAGTTATGACTCTTATGAGGTACATTTTATGATATTATTATTGAGATTAAAGTAATTAATTTCAGTATTAGGCATTAGTATCCACTACAGTAGGTTAAATTCATTATTGCCAAAAAAATACATTTAAAAATGCCATTGTGTGTATAAAGTATATATACTTATAATAATATACACTAAAAGTTTTATATATCGACGATTAATATTTTTAAATAGCAACAAAATAACTAAAATCGTTATTCTTGATTTGAATATGTAAAATGGTCGAAATTTGAATTTAAAATGTCTGTAAAAAAAAAATTGTGTTTATATATTTCGGATTTTTTTTTATTACATTAAGTATGAAATATTTATGAGAATCTTTATTTTACACTTCCAATCCTTATCTATGAAAATTGAACATTTTATAATTTTTTAATTGCAACAATTGAAAGCTTTCGATATTTTGTCAAATTTAAAAAAAATTATTTTAAAGTGCTTAAATTTTTTAATATTTTTCAATTGCTATTATGTCAATTTATCAGGTATCTTGTATTCAATTTTTAAGCTTTTGAACCCAACGAATAATAATATTGTATTGACATTCATAGAAAAAAAAAACTATAAAATTCAAGATTGGAAATGTCCGCAAACAGCCCAAAATAATTCAAAATATTTTTAACATTTTATTAAGTTTGGAAATTGATAAAATAAAAATATAGTCTAAATTTCTAATATCTACAGTTATTGGTTTTTCAATTACAACAAAATAAGAAGATCACTACGCGAGAAATTAAGTGAATATCCAAAGTTGTAAAATTCGAACTTCAAAAGCTCATAAAAATTTTAATTTTGACTTTTCTGTAGCCTGTATTTTTGATAAAGGTAGAAAAACTTATAAGGAATCTTGTATTAATTTTTCAAATCTTAAGTTTATAAAGACAATTTTTTATGAATTTCTAACTCAAAATATTTTAGAAATTTTTAAGATTTTTACATGAAATGATTATAAAAAATGTGTTTTAATATATTTCAATTTCTATTGTAAAAACTTATTAGAAGCATTGTAATTAATTTTCATGCTTTTTGACCCAACGAATAAAATTTGTATTGACATATATAGAAAATTAAACTAAAAATGTCCGCAATACCTCAAAAGAAGTAAAAATATTTAAATAATTGTTTGATGCATGAAAAATGCTAAAATAAAATCGTGATGGTAATTTCATGTATCTACTAAAAACCAAAATTTATTTTATTTTTTTTTGATTTTCCCAGCGCTTTTGAAAATGACAGGTAATATTTTACTTTTGAACCACCAAACTACCAACTAGATTTACATTCCTATGAGCCAATAACATAACCTAACCTAACCTACTGTTGAAGAAAATCTAAGCATTTTTACTGTCTTAAAAAGGGATGATAGACGCACATAAAAAAAAAATAAATAAATAAACACATATCGTTTTAAAATCTATACATTCATCGCTCCGCTCAGAATCAAAAATGTTATTCAATGATAAAGATAAAATTTAAACATAATGCTAAATAAGTACGTATAAATGTTGGTTTGTCGACCAAAGATTTACTTACAAGATTATGGGGTTCGTCAGACCATTTTTCAGTATGGTCCCAAAACGGTAAACCGGAAATTGAAGGTGTTCCACGACTTACAGGATATTGTATTGTTGGATACAGCTCTTTTATTTTGGGATTTAATCCACTAGTATACATTCTAAAATAAATTAGTATAAATGAAGAATAATAATTTCGTTTACATATATTAACATAAACCATTATCCTATAATAATGACATTTAACTATGATGACTCACTTTCCAATAGAGGTAAGTAGAAATCGAACCGAATCTCCATAAATTCTTTTTGTCAGTGAAATATTGGTTACTGTTTCAGGTAATGCTTTTTCTATAATTGCTTGAAGAAGACCATGTGGAGCAATTTCAATTGTAATCGCGTCTTTTGGTATGTGATTTAGAACGTCCTCCAATAACACACTACTCAATAGATTGTTTGTATGATATTCTGGAGAAGAATATTTTGCGAGGTCAGATTCCCATTCAGTTTCCGGCAACGAACTACTAAGCCATTTAGACGACCTTTTCTTTGGTACTTTGATCACCTATAAAAAAAAAAATATATGGATTAAGTTGGAATGAAAATAATATAATTAATTTAATTGCTGAACAAACATCTTTTAAATATTTAAGTAGAGTCGGACCAGCGGATTGAATATATCTACTGTGAAACGCTATGCCACCAACGTTGACGGATTTCGCGAAGACACCTTCGGACATAAGTAGTGACACAAACTCGTTGATGCTTTCAACTGGACCCGATATTGTGCAACTAGTGGCACTATTACGACAAGCGACGTCGATGTCATGGGGAAGTTTGTCTTTGATTTGGTCATATCCAAGTCCTAAACAAAAAGTTCAAATAAAAAATAAACCAAATATACTTTAATGGTATATTGTGGATATTACCAATGGCGGCCATCATGCCAAGGAATAACTTCTGTTTCTAGAATA
>NC_042494.1:3825971-3827302 GCF_005508785.2 Acyrthosiphon pisum
CAGTGACTTAAAATAAATAATAAATAAGATAACCAATCTTTCTTTTAACATTTATTTTCATTCTTTTCTGTTTCATTTCAGACTATTTTTAAGTAAGTATGGTTTTTTAAATTATTAAACTTCATTTAGAGATGGAATATTTATGCAAATTGAATGAAATTGAATATTATATAAAACATGATTTGTAATTATGTTTTGATTTAAAATGGTATTAATTCCATTTATATATATTATTATACCATGATGCATTTACAATCATCGCAATTTTTACATATTATCATGTATATCATGTTACAATCATTATAATATGATTTCTTTAATTTCAATTATATTTATGAATGACAAAGTCTCTGGACTAATTTCAATCATAACAAGCTCAGAGAAATAAAGCAAACAATATTACCATAGCCCAAACTATACGAGATGTCCAGAAGGGGTGCAGTTATTCTTTGAAATGTACAAATACAATAGCAATAAGTTTGATGTTCTATAGAGAAAATAACTTAGGTAGTTAACTCAATGAAAAAAAGTTAGTTAGTTGTATTTTTAATTTATGATCTGTGTGAATAACTTAATATTTTATTTTAAAAATCAGACCTATACTCAATTTCATTCTGATTGCAATAATAGTTTTTAGAATAATTTGACAATTACACGTTTTTTCAACTATATTATTAATTTAAAGAATTTTTATTTCTTTATTCGTGTTTGAAATTATTACAGCGTGATTAAATAAGAACAATAATTCATTCATTCATTCATTCATTATAGTTTTTTAGGGATTATTTAAATTGAATTGGAAAAAGCTAATATTATAGACAAAAAAGATAAAATAAGATTAGTTAACTAATTATGTTATTAATGTAATTAGCTTATAAACAAACTAGTTAAGCATTTTATCTATAACAAAAATTTACTCATTTACTGTGTAGTTAAATAGCAAATAAAAGCACAAATATGATTTTATCTTAACATAGGGATTATTCAAATTGAATTGGAAAAAGCTAAGCTTAAACAAAATATGATTAGTTAACTAATTATGTTATTAATGTAATTAGCTTCTTAACAAACTAGTTAAGCATTTTATCTTTATAGAAAGGTTACTAATTTATTTTATGTTTAATATTTACGTACATTGCATTTTAAATTGCTGAATTTAGTAAAGGATTTTTCTTGTAATTTCACTACCACAGAGTTAAGTATGGGTAATGATATAGGTGCGTTTGTAACCCCTAATATTTTAATTCCATCACAAGTTACTTCATTTGATAGTATGTTGTAATTTACGCTTATATCTATCAACAAAATATATTGTTATTACATTATATCTA
>NC_042494.1:3828230-3830404 GCF_005508785.2 Acyrthosiphon pisum
TTTTAAAAATGCCATTGTGTGTATAAAGTATATATACTTATAATAATATACACTAAAAGTTTTATATATCGACGATTAATATTTTTAAATAGCAACAAAATAACTAAAATCGTTATTCTTGATTTGAATATGTAAAATGGTCGAAATTTGAATTTAAAATGTCTGTAAAAAAAAATGGTGTTTATATATTTCGGATTTTTTTTTATTACATTAAGTATGTGATATTTATGAGAATCTTTATTTTACACTTCCAATCCTTATCTATGAAAATTGATCATGTTATGATTTTTTAATTGCAACAATTGAAAGCTTTCGATATTTTGTCAAATTTAAAAAAAAATTATTTCAAAGTGCTTAAGTTTTTTAATATTTTTCAATTGCTATTATGTCAATTTATCAGGTATCTTGTATTCAATTTTTAAGCTTTTGAACCCAACGAATAATAATATTGTATTGACATTCATAGAGAAAAAAACTATAAAATTCAAGATTGGAAATGTCCGCAAACAGCCCAAAATAATTCAAAATATTTTTAACATTTTATTAAGTTTGGAAATTGATAAAATAAAAATATAGTCTAAATTTCTAATATCTACAGTTATTGGTTTTTCAATTACAACAAAATAAGAAGATCACTACGCGAGAAATTGAGTGAATATCCAAAGTTGTAAAATTCGAACTTCAAAAGCTCATAAAAAATTTACTTTTGACTTTTCTGTAGCCTGTATTTTTGATAAAGGTAGAAAAACTTATAAGGAATCTTGTATTAATTTTTCAAATCTTAAGCTTATAAAGAAAATTTTTTATGAATTTCTAACTCAAAATATTTTAGAAATTTTTAAGATTTTTACATGAAATTTTTATAAAAAATGTGTTTTAATATATTTCAATTTCTATTGTAAAAACTTATTAGAAGCATTGTAATTAATTTTCAAGCTTTTTGACCCAACGAATAAAACTTGTATTGACATATATAGAAAATAAAACTAAAAATGTCCGCAATACCTCAAAAGAAGTAAAAATATTTAAATAATTGTTTTATGTATGAAAAATGCTAAAATAAAATCGTGATGGTAATTTCATGTATCTACTAAAAACCAAAATTTATTTTAACCAAAATAAATGTGGCGTTAAAATTATTGTTTTTCCTTATTTTTTTTTGATTTTCCCAGCGCTTTTGAAAATGACAGGTAATATTTTACTTTTGAACCACCAAACTACCAACTAGATTTACATTCCTATGAGCCAATAACATAACCTAACCTAACCTACTGTTGAAGAAAATCTAAGCATTTTTACTGTCTAAAAAGGGATGATAGACGCACATAAAAAATAAATAAATAAATAAACACATATCGTTTTAAAATCTATACATTCATCGCTCCGCTCAGAATCAAAAATGTTATTTAATGATAAAGATAAAATTTAAACATAATGCTAAATAAGTACGTATGAATGTTGGTTTGTCGACCAAAGATTTACTTACAAGATTATGGGGTTCGTCAGACCATTTTTCACTATGGTCCCAAAACGGTAAACCGGAAATTGAAGGTGTTCCACGACTTACAGGATATTGTATTGTTGGATACAGCTCTTTTATTTTGGGATTTAATCCACTAGTATACATTCTAAAATAAATTAGTATAAATGAAGAATAATAATTTCGTTTACATATATTAACATAAACCATTATCCTATAATAATGACATTTAACTATGATGACTCACTTTCCAATAGAGGTAAGTAAAAATCGAACCGAATCTCCATAAATTCTCTTTGTCAGGGGAATATTGGTTACTGTTTCGGGTAATGCTTTTTCTATAATTGCTTGGAGAAGACCATGAGGAGCAATTTCAATTGTAATCGCGTCTTTTGGTATGTGATTTAGAACGTCCTCCAATAACACACTACTCAATAGATTGTTTGTATGATATTCTGGAGAAGAATATTTTGCGAGGTCAGATTCCCATTCAGTTTCCGGCAACGAACTACTAAGCCATTTAGACGACCTTTTCTTTGGTACTTTGATCACCTATAAAAAAAAAATATATGGATTAAGTTGGAATGAAAATAATATAATTAATTTAATTGCTGAACAAACATCTTTTAAATATTTAAGTAGAGTCGGACCAGCGGATTGAATATATCTACTGTGAAACGCTATGCCACCAACG
>NC_042494.1:3830454-3833439 GCF_005508785.2 Acyrthosiphon pisum
ACATCACATTTGTTTATAGCGTCAGCAAAAACTGGAACTTTCATAAGATCTTGTACCCATTCCTTGCCATTGTGATCCCATACCAGAGAATATAAACCATACTGGACGTTTTGAACTAATATTCTTAAAATACAATTTCCCATAATTACGAAAATAAATCTATAATAGGATTATACTAAATTAATTCAACAAGAATAGTTATGTTATTTACCCTGACATCATCTATTCGTGATTCATCCATCTGAGGGAAAATGTTAAAACTTCTGAATAGATGGCCGTAGATATTCCTAGTGAATACGTCATTAGTCAATGACACAAACTCTGCATTGTTTCCGTGACTTTTAATCTAATAATTTGAATCGTATAAAATCATATACCTTTTTAATTTTAAGTTAAATTATAAATACCTGATTTAATGTTTCTCTAACGTTTTCTTCATTCCGCCCTGATACTAATATTAACCGTGGAATATTGGTAGAATTGTGTTTTTCCACAATTTTGTTTTTAACGATCTGATTTTTTTTAAGGATAACATGACTAAATGCATTTAGTAACCCAAATGAACTGATTCCGATTATATCTCCAACAAAAGGAGTTTTTTCAGTTATTACCTAAAAGAAAAACATAATCTATAATTTATTTGCATCCAACGTATAGAATTAGTATAAACTACTAATTAAGTAAACAAATGTTTACTATTCTATATTAAAAATTATAGTAAAACGAATTGTATGATACGTACTTGAATTTTTCCATTTTTTAACGCTGCTACATTATTGTTTGGTACTGTATAATTTATGTTAGGTGGTATATATCCACTTTCTAGCGTAATAATTGCTTTTGCAATTGACATAAAGAGACTAGACACTTCACAGTGACCTACGTTACTTTTCACTGAACCCACCTTTAAAGGTGTCTTTCTATTTTCAGTACAAAACACTTCTTCCATGATATTTAATTCCATAGCATCTTCACTCTGTAAAATTAACGCTAAATTAAAGTATTGAGTATTAAAATACATTTTTGGTTAATATTACCTTAATTCCCGATCCGTAAGCTTCTATGAAATCTACTGTAGCCGGATCTATGTCAGCTTCTTTATAAGAATCTAATAGCAATGATTTAAAGTGATTTCCATCATGCTCGGTTAGGGTCCCATCATGATTACCAAACTGCATTGATTTTACATTCAACAATGTTCCGTATGAACGTTTGGCTTCAGAAGCTTTTTGAAGATACAAAACAATACAAGCTTCTGATCTGTTATACCCATCAGCTAAATCAAAATCCTCTTATTACTTATAATAAAAAATATACTTCATAGTCAAAGTTGATAATAGGGATCAAAATTTCCGAGAAAAAAATGTTTTCCGAAAAAAACCACGGTTTTTCCCGTTTTTCCGGAAAAATTGGGAAATCTTGGTTTCATTTAAAATTTCCGGAAAAATGGTTTTGACGAAAAAAACTGGTTTAAAATGGAGAGTTTAAAGATGAATTTTTTTTTTTTATTATTTTTAAATTATTTTAAATTATACCAAGTAAAATAATTTATTAATTTATTAAGATTTATAACTTGTATAATTATTTGGTAATGGTTTCGGTTCCATTATTTATTCATATTATTAAACAAGAAATCATACCACATGCATTTTTATTACGTAGAACAGTTTACTTCCCAATTCTTTTTGTAGAATAGTATAAAAGTTGCACAGTCTAGTCTATTAGTACCTATAATCATCACTATATCTGTATTACATTCTAGTTTGGTGGTCTCACAGTTTCGTATTTTAGCCTTTGCAACTTCAAACAAATTAATAAATTTGAATCTGAATTTACTTAAATATATATATAATTGAACCGCTGTATCTTAATTTAGATAATATTTATAATAATTATAAATGATTTGAATAATCCAAGTATGTTTATAGTATGCCTATAAGTGTACGCAATATTCGTTTTATAAGTAAGTTTGAACAGATATTTCATGAAATATAAATTCTGTATATATCTTGTAATTTTCCACCTCTATCGCAAGCCCTCCATAGATAAAATCATACATTGATTAAGTTATTGTATCATTTTCAATTGAATAAATGAAAAAATACAAATTTTGATGACACAATGAAATCAAATATTTATCAATAACTAGTGTTTAATGTACATTTAAAATTAACATATGAAATATTATTATTATTTAAACTTGACTATCTAAAAATATATATTTACCGTCAGAACTGAATGGTTTAGTTTGATTACTTTTGTTTAATCTATTCAATCCTTGATATAGGAATTGTAAATCTGGTCGAAGGGTCAAATTAGTAACACCGACAATCGCAGATGGTAATAAACCATTTTCAATCATTTCTTTGGCTTTTTTCAAACCGTTGGCGCCACAAATCCATCCTCCGTCCATGGAAAAACTAGGTCCTTGATTTTATTGATTACATATTATTATTTAAATATTTTTAAAATTGCCTTATTTACTATTTTAAAAGTTTTCTACCTGTCAAATTAAGAATAAAAGAAAGTCGGTTTGCTTGCATTGCTCTACTAGTTCCTAACATTACAAATCCTAGAGATGAATCGGTATCCATGGCTTTCATTTCCGTTTCACTTATTGCCGATCCCATAAATACTCCTGTATTTGTTCCATACAAGTCTGCTGGACTCAAACCGGCATCAATAATTGCTTCGATTGATCTTTCTAAGCTTATTTTTGTCATTGTGTCCATAACTTTAGCAAGTTTTGGATGAACCCTGAAGAATGCGGAATCAAATGTATCGATATTTTTAATTTTTCCAGTTCCACTTAATGCACCTAGTTTATCTATAAAAAAAATCATTTTGTAATTAAATAAAATTTAATCTCGTAGTAAAAATGTGTCTAAATACTTGGTTTCCATCTCCTTGAATCAATAGTTACTCCATTTTTTTTTTGGAATAACAAATCGCTCAATTCAGTTATATTATTGCTTTCTGGAAACA
>NC_042494.1:3833489-3834220 GCF_005508785.2 Acyrthosiphon pisum
CCGTGGTAAAATCATAGATATATAATATTATACTTTAGAAGTTTCAAGTACCCACGAATAATATTATACAATCACAACAAAATAACTAAAAGAGTTATCCTAGGTTTTTAATATGTAATTTCGTCCAAATTTGTACTTAAAATGACTATAAAAATAAACTGCGTAAATGTATTTTTTAGATTTTTTGGTAACAGAATTAATTACTTACGTGGAATCTTGTTTTAAATTTTCAATCCTTAGATACAAAAATTAAACATTTTATAAATTTTTACTACAAAATAATTATTGAATCCTAAATTTGATAAATTTTTTCAAAATTCGATCTTTAAATGCTTATAAAAAAAAATTGTGCCTATACATTTTTAATATTTTTCAACTGCTATTGTAACAATATATCAGGAGCTTTGTATTAAATTTATACACTTTTTGGCCCAACAGATAAAACTTTATTGATATTTATAGAAAAAAAAACTAAAAAAATTGAAAACTGAAAATGTCCGTAAACAGCTCAAAAAGAGTCAAAATATTTTCAAAATTGTGTGGTGTATAGGAAATGCTTATATAAACATTCAATAAAAATTTCATGTATCTGCAGTTATTCGTTTTTGAATTAGAACAAAATAAGGAAATCGCTACATGAGAAATCGAGTGAATATCCAATGTTGTAAAAATTTGAATTTCAAACGATCATAAAAATTTAATTTGACTTTCTTATAGATATTTTTTGTTTG
>NC_042494.1:3834270-3835696 GCF_005508785.2 Acyrthosiphon pisum
GAACGTAGGTATTATTTAAATTGAATTGGAAAAAGCTAAGCTTAAACAAAATATGATTAGTAAATAATTATGTTATTAATGTAATTAACTTATTAACAAACTAGTTAAGCATTTTATCTTTATCGAAAGGTCACTAATTTACTTCATAGTTAAATATGTACGTACTTTGCATTTTAAGTTGTTGAATTTAGTAAAGGATTTTTCTTGTACTTTAACTACCACAGAGTTAAGTATGGGTAATGATATCGGTGCGTTTTTAACCCCTAATATTTTAATTCCATCACAAGTTACTTCATTTGATAGTTTGTTGTAATTGACGCTTATATCTGTTAACAAAAAATATTGTTATTACATTATATCGAGAATCTTTGATATATATTATTAGTGTTTTGTACCTTTCTCTGAACGATTCTCAAACAACGCAGGATTTATAAACATTTCCCTTATATAAACTGGAATTTCAATGGGGCCTATGCCTAAATTTTCTAAAAATGGAAACTTAAAAAGACAATCCAAAAAATATATCCAATTGTTTTCCCATTCTACGGAGCCTTGGATATTATTTTTATAAATGTTTAAATTTGTGATGTTCTTGAATCCTAAATTGAATCCGTTATTTTTTAAAACTGAATATATCTCGTTTTTTGACACATTGCAAAGTAAGTTGTCAGTTGTGTTGTCAAAGTTTATTGATTTTTCTTCATTTGAACCTAAGACTAAATTATTTAAAAGTCTTATCTCGCCTGATAAAATAACCTCATTGTTCACATCGCACTCAAAAAGACCAGATCCCAATTGAATCATTATATAACAATGAGAGAAATCTGAAAATAAAATTTGATTTTCAATTCATTTTTACAAAATTTATAAAATAAAATAGAAAATATTTACCGGTTGGATGTATTTTAACATTATTTTTGAACCGAAGATTTTGAAATTGAATCGAATTTTCATACAAACTTTTAGAGTTTATTTCAATAAATGCCTTCCAAACATTAAACTGAACATTTTAATGTATTACAATATTGTATAAAACAAAAAAATATTTTATGATATTTTCTTACTAATAGAAATGAAAATGGTATTATATACTGCCCTTGGCATTGGTACTGTGCTAAATGTTTATCATCATCAATTACTAAAGAAATTATGTGTTCACCAGATTTTACCTAAAACAAATTGGTAAGTATGCAAATTATCAATTAACACATTTTATTTCAACTACAGTAGATTTCTCTAGAAATCAGACTGTAAGTTGTGAAAAATAACTTATAAGTGATGTGGTTTCTTGTTGTTATCTTTAGTTATTTAGCATAAAAATATCCCAATTTCAACGGATGAAGATTTCGTGATCATAGAATACTAAATAAAACGCAATAAAAGATTTAAATTTATTTCCAAAAAAAAAATTAAAATGGTTGATTAA
>NC_042494.1:3835746-3840445 GCF_005508785.2 Acyrthosiphon pisum
AAGCACATAAAAATGTAATTTGATTGTTCTACAGACATTTTATTTTTTGATACTGGTAGACAAACTGATAAGGAATTTTGTATTCAATTTTCAAATCTTAAATTTATAAAGATACATTTTTATGAATTTCTAACTCAAAATAATTTGGAAATTTTCGTGATATTTACGTATTTTGTCAAAATTCAAACTCGAAATGCTTATAAAATAAAAGTCATGAGTATTTTTAATATTTTTGAATTTTTATTATAACAATTTATTAGAAGCCTTATTTTATATTTTCAAATTTTTTGACTCAAAGAATAAAATTTTATTGACATCTATAGAGAATAAAACTAAAAAATTGGAAACTGAAAATAAACAGTAACAGCTCAAACTAAGTAAAAATATTTTAAAAATTGTATGGTGTATGGAAATTGCTAATACAGTCAACTCGCGATATAATGAATTTCAAGGGACCGAGAAAAAAATTCGTTATATCGAAAGTTCGTTACATCGAAATTATATTATACCGCGATATTTTCAAGGGACCGGTAGTTTTATTCGTTATATCAAGATTTTCGTTATATCGATATTCGTTATATCGCGAGTTGACTGAATAAACATTCAGTGATAATTTCATATTTCTATGATAATTTTTTTTAGAGTTACACGAAATATCAAAATTAATATTAAACAAAATCGATTTTGTGTAAAAGTTCCTGTTTTCCTTAAATTTTTCTGCTTTTCCCGGCGCTTTTGAAAATTACAGTGAATTTTTTTATTTTGACTCCAAAAGTACCAAATAGATTTATTTTCCTATCAGAAAATATACACATATAAAAAATAAATAAATAAAATACACATCATTGTAAAAATCAATAGGTACAATCTACAATGTAATTTAATCATATAGGTAAGACTTAAATACAATTCTAAATTAATAAGTAAGTATGTTAGTTAGTCAATCAAAGTTCTACTTACTAATTCCAATATCCTGACTGACCATTTTTCAGTATGGTCCCAAAACGTTAAACCGTAAATTGATGGTGTTCCACGACTTACAGGATATTTTATTGTTGGGTACAGCTCTTTTATTTTGGGATTTAATCCACTGGCATACATTCTTAAATAAATAAGTATAAATGTATAGTAATAATTTCCAGTGGTCGGGAGTAGCGACGCTACAGTAGCACGATACTTAAGCTGTAGGTATAGCGATTACATAGCGTCGCTACAATATATACAAAATAGCGAAATACTATAGAGCGCTAGAAATTTACGGTTAGCGTAGCGAAAGTGATCATTATTTTATCGTTACTTCTAACTTATTTCATGATAATTAAAATATAATAATATATGTTTATTTATTTATATAAGATGACTAGATGAGTGTATTTTTGAATTATAGATAAGACTATAATCATAAGAGCATTATTACAATGTTATATTTTATATTATTGAATATAGAACCATAAATAATAATTAATATATTAGTGTTTTATTATCACTATTTTTATTTTCGGCATTCGGCGTTTTCTGTGTTTCTTTTAAGTATTAAATTTTATATGTAAAAAAACAGTATTTGAGATTCTATATTGTATCATTGAATTCAGATTTAAAACTTTCATCACAATGACCTACACAACGACAAGGTCCACTTGACACTTACACTATACAGCGGAGCGTAATAGACGTTCTAGATCTATGCTTGACATCAACTGTTTTAAAAAAAGTTTAGCAGATCCAAAATTATTTTTAATCACTATCCCCTTACTGTATGAAATACTTTCTCCCAGTGACCGAATGTCTAATCAGTACAAACTACTAATTGACAATTTTCAATAAAACTTTTATCTGTTTTGAGTTTTGTTAGAAAAATACATGAGATACATTGAATAAACCTGTCTTCCGAGATTACAAGAAAATAGTGGTAGGCATTAACAAATAATGACCAAGTACTCAAGTGAATATCTTAATAAATCATTTAAGTAGCGTGCTACATTTAAACAATATCGTTAGAAATGGCACACTACATTTAAACAAAAGTAGCTTTAGCGATAGCGAGCTACTTTTTGGGGGGAGTAGAAGTACCGTTAGCGTGCTACAAAAAAAACAATAGCGTCCCGACCACTGGTAATTTCTATAGAATAACTTAGGTATAGTTTACAAAATATTATTTATTTATTTTGTATATACATATTATGGTTAACAATAACTCACTTTCCTATAGAAGTAAGTAGGAATCGAACCGAATCTCCAGACATTCTTTTCGTCAATGGAATATTGGTTACCATTTCAGGTAATGCTCTTTCTATAATTGCTTGAAGAAGGCCATGAGGAGCAATTTCAATTGTAATCGCGTCTTTTGGTATGTGATTTAAAACGTCCTCGAATAACACACTACTCAATAGATTGTTTGTATGATATTCTGGAGAAGAATATTTTGCGAGGTCAGACTCCCATTCAGTTTCTGGCAACGAACTACTAAGCCATTTAGACGACCTTTTCTTTGGTACTTTGATCACCTATAAAAAAAAAATATATGGATTAAGTTGAAATGAAAATAATGCAGGTAATTTAATTGCTGAACAAACATCTTTTAAATATTTAAGTAGAGTCGGACCAGCGGATTGAATATATCTACTGTGAAACGCTATGCCACCAACGTTAACGGATTTTGCGAAGACACCTTCGGATTTTAGTTGTGACACGAACTGTTTGATGCTTTCAACTGGACCCGATATTGTGCAACTAGTGGCACTATTACGACAAGCGGCGTCGATGGCATGGGGAAGTTTGTCTTTGATTTGGTCATATCCAAGTCCTAAACAAAAAGTTAAGAAAAAAATTAAGTAAAAATACTTTGGTGGTATAATGTGGATATTACCAATGGCGGCCATCATGCCGGGAATAAGTTCTGTTTTTAGAGTAGCTTGACCTCTGGCGTAAGAAGCTAATAGCATTTCTTCAGCCGTAAAACAACCATCAGCGTAAGCACATCCCAATTCTCCGAGCGAGTGGCCTATGATTCCATCGGGTGTTATGTCTAATGCTCTCAACACTTCTACTAGTCCAATCTAAAAAATATGAATATTTATAGTTCTTTTCTAAACGTAGTTGAATCGACCCAGATACAAACCTGAACCGCAGCGATACCGACAAATGAATTGAGAATGTTGTCAAAAAGTTTTGGATTTTGACTGGTCAAAATATTCTTAATATCAACGCCTTTTGGTTTTAGTATAACATCACATTTGTTTATAGCGTCAGCAAAAACTGGAACTTTCATAAGATCTGTACCCATTCCTTGCCATTGTGATCCCATACCAGAGAATATAAACCATACCGGACGTTTCAAAGTAACATTCTTAAAATAACATTAGAAATTACAACGAAAAATAAAAGTTATAACGTATAAAAAACACGTACATTGTATATAAAAACTGGTTCTGAGCGAAGACAGCCATTCAACCGTCAGCTTATAATATTACTAAGTATTTTACTAATAGGCATTATATTCTTTTGTCATCTTAAACAATTTTAGATTCTGAGCGGGGTAATGAATGTAGTTATTTTACAATGTTTTTTTTTTTTTAAATGTATTTATTTTATATTTTTTATTTTTGTGTTGGTACATTCGGGAGGTTAAATTTTAAAATTCTCAACAGGTTTCAAAAGCGCCGGGAATAATTATTTATATATAATATATTAAATGCTTTTTTATAAGCATTTAAAGTTCAAATCTTGACAGATTAGAGACCGTTTGGTTTCAAGCTACCAGTAACCTGACCTTTTTCTTTTGTGTTTGTTTTACAGTCGTGTAGATATGAATTATTCTGAGAAGTCGACAATCTATATAAATATACCGGTGAAACACGATTACGTACGGTCTTTATCAACATACGCAATCGTGAACATATTTTAATGTTCACAGTTGCGTATGATTTTTATCTGCAACATTGAATCACTGTTTGCTTTGAACTAATAGAACATACAATTTAAATTAATTGATAGGCTGTATCTCACGAGCCACGAAAGTTAGAAAGTTGAAATTTTCACAGATTATGTATTTCTGTTGTCGCTATAACAACAAATACTAAAAATCCTAGAATTTATAGTATAAGTATTGCAAACATGTTTATAACTGATAATAGTACGGAACCCTTCCTGCGCGAGTCCGACTCGCACTTTGCCAGTTTTTCATATAATCAATTAATTATATATTACATAAAAATGGTGTGAAATATATATAGTAATTCATCAATTGAGAACAGCAAGGCAAATTTTGATGAAATTTTTTGTAAATGTTAAAGTGATTCTCTGGATGGTTTGGACTCACAATTTGACCCACTAAGTCCAACCTGAGGACGGCTCAAACAGGAATTTTGAGATTTACGTTAGAAATGTTTGTTTATAGAAGATATAATTAGTAGAAATTAGTATTTATTATTTTATTGGTTGCCATTGGTTATCGGGCAGATCAGGTAATAGCATGCATCAAATCGAATTTTCACACATTGCCTACAAAGGGGGCACTTATTGCAACGAGTTAAACCCAAAAAGAGTTGAACAATCACAATTTTTTTAAGAGTTGTCATTTTTAAAGGCAACGAAGTGCGTGGGATGAGCTAGTATAATATAAAACTAAAAATGTCATATTTAAAATGTCTATAAATAACTAAAAAGGAGTCAAATTGTTTTTAAAAACATGTTATCTTGT
>NC_042494.1:3842166-3843599 GCF_005508785.2 Acyrthosiphon pisum
AAGGAAGTTTTAACTGATATTTTATGAAATCTAAATTCTTTATATGACTTGGTTATATTCCATCTACTTTATATATGAAATCGTACTTTGATTAAGTTATTGCATCAATTTCAATTTAATAAAAATAAAAAAAATAGTTCGTTTGATGAATTAAATCAAATATTTTTAACTTAAATATTAAACTATGTTAATGTAAATTTAAATAATCCCTTCAAAAATATTAATATTATTTTAACTTGATTGTCAAAAAATATATATTTACCGTCAGAACTGAATGGTTTAGTTTGATCACTTTTGTTTAATCTATTCAAACCTTCATATAGGAATTGTAATTCTGGTCGAAGTGTGAGATTAGTAACCCCGACAATCGCAGATGATAATAAACCATTTTCAATCATTTCTTTTGCTTTTTTCAAACCATCGGAGCCACAAATCCATCCTCCGTCCATGGTAAAACTAGGTCCTAAATTTTATTGATTACACATTTTTTTTTTATTTAATTATAATAATTATTCCTTATTTATTATTTACAAAGTTTTTTACCTGTCAAATTGAGAATAAAAGAAAGTCGGTTTGCTTGCATTGTTCTACTACTACCTAACATCACAAATCCTACAAATGAATCGTTATATACGGCTGACAATTCCGTTTCACTTATTGCAGATCCCAAAAATACTCCTGTATTTGTTCCATGCAAGTCTGCTGGACTCAAACCGGCATCGATAATCGCTTCTATTGATCTTTCTAAGCATATTTTTGTCATTGTGTCCATAACTTGAGCAAGTTTTGGATGAGCCCTGAAGAATGTGGAATCGAATGTATCAATATTTTTAATTTTTCCAGTTCCACTTAATGCACCTAGTTTATCTATAAAAAATTCTTTTTTAGTTAAATAAAATTCAAAGTCGTAGTAAAAATGTCTATATACTTGGTTTCCATCTCCTTGAATCAATAGTTACTCCATTTTTTTTTTGGAATAACAAATCGCTTAACTCAGTTATATTATTGCTTTCTGGAAACAATCCACCGATACCTGATATTACAACTTCATCTTTGTGTACTGCCATTATATTTATTTATTTGTTATTTAACTCTGGTTAACAATCTAAAACAATTTAGTTATTAGATTACAATATTGTTGTAATTTATCAATTTGATAAAAGATAAATATATCTTAATTATATAGCCGTTCATGGCTATTTCAAATATATTTTTTACAACAAAATGTTTATTATAAAAAGTTACGAAAAATAAAGGTGGACAAGTGAATGTGGCTCTGCTGTACAGCCTGTACAAGTGGGTCGCTGTATACCTAATGTATGGTATTACATTTGAGTTCAATGATATAATATCATTATATAAGAAAAACGATTCTGATCTGAGACGGCATGTCAGTCTAGGTATAAGAAATATTATATACCTATCTAATGTAT
>NC_042494.1:3843649-3845393 GCF_005508785.2 Acyrthosiphon pisum
TGAAAAATGCTGGAACATTCTTAGTTTTTACTGAGTTGATGAGAGACACAAAAAAAAAACATTCAACTTTGTAAAATCAATACATACATCACTCCTCTTGGAATCTAAAATGATTAACAATAATAGTAAAGTTATTTACCCAAACATCATCTATTCGTGACTCATCTGACTGAGGGAAAATGTTAAAACTCCTAAAGAAATGGCCATTGATATTTCTAGTGAATACGTCATTAGTCAATGACACAAACTCTGTATTGTTTCCATGACTTTTAATCTAATAATTTGAATATTATAAAACTATATATCTTTTGACTTTTAAGTTAACTTATAAATACCTGGTTTAATGCTTCTTTAACGTTTTCTTCATTCCGCCCTGATACCAATATTAATTGGGGTATATTGGTAGAATTATGTTTGTCCACAATTATGTTATTAACGATCTGATTTTTCTTAAGGATTACATGGCTAAATGCATTTAATAACCCAAATGAACTGATTCCGATTATATCTCCAACAAAAGGAGTTTTTTCAGTTATTACCTAAAAGAAAAACATAATCTATAATTTATTTGCATCCAACGTATAGAATTAGTATAAACTACTAATTAAGTAAACAAATGTTTACTATTCTATATTAAAAATTATAGTTAAACGAATTTTACTATACGTACTTGAATTTTTCCATTCTTTAACGCTGCTACATTATTATTTGGTCCTGTGTAATTTATGTTAGGTGGTATGTATCCACTTTCTAGCGTAATGATGGCTTTAAAAATTGACATAAAGAGACTAGACACTTCACAGTGACCTACGTTACTTTTCACGGAACCCACTTTTAAAGGTGTCCTTCTATTTTCAGTACAAAACACTTCTTCCATGATATTTAATTCCATAGCATCTTCACTCTGTAAAATTAACGCTAAATTAAAGTATTGAGTATTAAAATACATTTTTGGTTAATATTACCTTAATTCCCGATCCGTAAGCTTCTATGAAATCTACTGTAGCCGGATCTATGTCAGCTTCTTTATAAGAATCTAATAGCAATGATTTAAAGTGATTTCCATCATGCTCGGTTAGGGTCCCATCATGATTACCAAACTGCATTGATTTTACATTCAACAATGTTCCGTATGAACGTTTGGCTTCAGAAGCTTTTTGAAGATAAAAAACAATACAAGCTTCTGATCTGTTATACCCGTCAGCTAAATCAAAATCCTAATATTAATTATAATGAAGAATATACCTTATAGTCATAGTTGATAATAATTAGTCGATAGTATATTAGCATATATTATTCAAATGTTTTATTTCATTTTTTTAGTTGTTGTAAAAAAGGAGAGTTTGAATAGAAATCCTTTTTTTTATTATTATTTTCAACTATACCAAGTACAAGAAAATGTATTTAATTAATTAAAATTTACAACTTGTATAATTATTTGGTAATGGTTTCGATTACATTCTTTGTTCATATGATTATACAATAAATTATACCTCATGCATTTTTTTTACATAGTACATTTTACTTCCCAATATTTTTTTTCTAGAATAGTAGATATTAATATTTATAATATTTATACTTAATTATATCAATATTTATAATGATAAACGATTTGAATAATACAAGTTTGCTTATAGTATGCTTAAGTATTTAGTATATGCGTAATATTAGTTATATAAGGAAGTTTTAACTGATATTTTATGAATCTAAATTCTTTATATGACTTGTTATATTCCATCTACTT
>NC_042494.1:3846569-3849357 GCF_005508785.2 Acyrthosiphon pisum
AATGACTATAAAAATAAACTGCGTTTATGTATTTTTTAGATTTTTTGGTAACAGAATTAACTACTTACATGGAACCTTGTTTTAAATTTTAAATCTTTAAATATAAAAGTTGAACATTTTATACATTTTTAACTACAAAAATAATTATTCAATTTTATATTATAATTATTAAAATATGTCAAAGTTCGATCTTTAAATGATTATAAAAAAAAAATTGTGATAATGTATTTTTAATATTTTTCAACTGCTATTGTAACAATATATCAGGAGTCTTGCATTGCATTTTTACACTTTTTTACCAAACAAAGTTTTATTGATATTTATTGACGCGGTACGCAGCGGCCACCAGTACAAAGTACAGGTACCACAACGACCGGTCTACGCTATCGTCAACCACCACCACGGGCTATAGCGCGACAACGCTAACTCTCCCACCGAACCACAAGGGCACATGGTGGGAGGGGAAGGCCAGTCGCGCAAAACGAGTACCAGCCGCCGGCATCTCGCTCTCTCGTCCACCGACTGTCGAACGACAACCCTCCGTTTTTGTAAAAGTGTCATCATCATAGGATATCGTATCATAATGCCGCCAAAACTATATACGTCATTCCTGTTCTATTAAAAATAAAAGTCCCCCGCGGACTTCAACTTTATCATTGAGTTGTGTTATTTATCATTAATTGCGAGTGTTTTTCCTACGTCCACACTAAGTACCAGCAAATCTGCGACCGGACTACCGCCGAGCACACGACATCGCCGTAGCCCGCGTCATTATAGAAAAAAAAACTATAAAAATTTAAAACTGAGAACATTGTATGGTGTATAGAAAATGAAAATGAAAATATTAACATTAAGTGACATTTTCAAATATCTACAGTCATTAGTTTTTTAATTACAATAAAATAAGAAAATCGTCACACGGGAAATCGAGCGAATATCAAATGTTGTAAGAATATGAATTTCAAACGCTCATAAAAATTTAATTTGACTCTCTTGTAGACATTTTTTTTTTTGTTGATAAAGGTAAATAATATTATGCTACGTAGCACAATACGTATAGCTGTATAGGTGCTTACGAATAAGTCAAAATCATAAATTGAGTAATTATTACAATTTTTGTTTTAATCAACAATGGTAGTATCTAATAATGTTTAAACGTTAAAACGAATGAACGCGATATTACGGATGTTATATTATAATAAAAGAACGTGTTCAGTGGTGTTGTGTGATTTTTAGTCAAAAATTATATAAAACAGAGTAACTTTTGGTCCCTAAAAATTTTTTTACAGCATTGTGAATATGACCAATAATATTTGTGCCAGCATAAAATATTTATAAAAATAATTAAGAATTTTGAACAGAATCGTTTATATTTAACACTTAATTTTTATACCTACAATAGTAAGACCAAAAACGAAAAAAAATAGAATTATAATAAATCAAATGTTTTGCTGCTAAGATTCTGCCATCTTAGGATCAAAAAATAATATGCCCAATAATATTTGTGCCAGTACACGCATAAAATATTTATAAAAATAATTATGAATTTTGAACAGAACGGTACATATTTAACACTTAATTTTTATATCAAAAAATAATGAACATTATATGTAATGGAACTGCAATAATATACTAAATTATTACCCGAGTTTAGATTTGTAGTTGATCCGTTTTCTTCAGCTTTCAACAACTCGACCGAAATCACACTGACTATTGATTTCGAAAGTTTTTTGTATTTATTCCAATGAATAATATTCTGATTATTATAATATGAGAACAAAATATTTGTTGATCATCTCATTAAATTATATTCATTCCAATTCAAGCACAAAGGTTAACATGTAAATTATTCAATGTACTAGTTAATAACCAAGGCTATGAATTGAATGCACTTAAAACTATTAAATATGCATGCATATATGCACTAAAAACTGACAAAATATGCATAAAAATATGCTCTAAAAATTTCACTTTTATTTTAATTTTTTTTCATTATAATTTTTTATTAGTTTTAGTTTAATTATTAGTATTGCTACACATTGATATAGCTGATATAAGTATATGATTTTTTGGGCTTGACTAGTCTTGATCTTCGTAGTATACAAGATCTAGTTATTGCGTTGTAGCATAAATCAATAATTTCTTTAGATTTTCATACTCGAAAGACCTCCTATTTGGTGCCGACAAAGTTTTATATAAAGAAAAGAAGCGTTCTATAGCGGAGTATATACTCCGTGCCACGAGAGAAGGAACCCGTTTCGCGCATTCAGATTGACGGCAGCTAGCGTTACTAGGCTCCGTTTCCCCCCCACTTTGTCCACTACAGTTCGCGCTGTAGTGTGCATACAGCGTGAAATATTTTTTTTTTTTTATAGTAATTTAAGGTACCAACAGAAACTAGAAATAATCAACACGAATATTATTTAATTTTTAATGCCAATTTATTTCTAAATTATAACCAAAAAAGTTTATTTTCTGCTATTTATTTTACCAAATTTGAGTCTTATAACCAAAGTGTTGAGTCTTATAATCGATTTTTTTTTTAATGTATTTGGATTTTGGATACGTCCGGACCGTTCCAGACGATTTTGAGTCTAATAAGCGACTGAACCTTATATCCGTGAGTCTTATAAAACGCGTCTACTGTACTTTGTATAGTGCTAGTGGGAGTAGCCCTGATGAAAACGGTCACTTGGCGCGCATCGATCGCGGCTCACTTTTTGCATCGCGTACTATAGTAACTTGTAACTATTTGACAGTTTGTATATTATCAAACTTAGTGAGTTGG
>NC_042494.1:3849719-3854628 GCF_005508785.2 Acyrthosiphon pisum
AAAAATATGAATTTAAAACGCTCATAAAAATTTAATTTGACTCTCTGTAGACATTCTTTTTTTGATAAAGGTAAACAATAATAAGAGTAATCTTGAATTATATTTTAAAATCTTAGATTTAAAAAGAAAAATTTCTACGAATTCTTAACTCAAAATAATTTGCTAATTTTCGTGATTTTTATATATTTTGTCAATTTTTGAACTTTATATGCTAATAAAAATAAACTGTGACTAAGGACTTTTAATATTTTTCACATGTCATTGAAACAATATAGTAGTAGCCTTGTATTAAATTTTCAAGTATTTTTACTCAACAAATAAAGTTTTATTGATATTCATAGAAAAAAAAACTAATAAAATTGGAAACAGAAAATGTCCCTAAACAGTTCAAAACAAACCAAAAAAATGTATCATGTATAGAGAATGGAAGTATAAACAACCAGTGAAATTTTCATATATTTACGGTCATTTGTTTTAATGTTAACCAAAAACTAAAATCAATTTTCTCGAAAACAAATTTTGCGTAAAAATTCCCGTTTTTCCTTAAACTAACTAATTTTATTAAAGCCCGTCTTTTTAATAGCCGTGTACCTATATCCGTGAATATTGCATATTAATTTCAAAATTCAAAATACTTTATGTTACGTTATGTATATTCAAATAATTGGTTATTTATTAATAATAAAAATTGTATAGCCCTCGACTACTTACCTACCTATTATTCAGGGATCAAAATGCGGAAAAATTCGGGAAAATTTCGGAAAAAACGGTTTTTTCCCAGAGCCTCGGAAAACGTGTAAAAATTGGAGATATTAAAATAATACATTTCCGAAAAAAAGTCACACCATGCTCACTCGCACATTACTCATTGTTCATATAATCATATTTAGAAATAGGCAATTTTGAATTTTTCAAAAAAATGTAAATTTTTTATTTTTAGTATTAAAAAATAAAAATAATATTAGTTATATTATACCTTTAGCGTACCTAATTGACTATATATCATATATATATATATAGAAAAAAAAAAATTAAAAGTATTGATTAGAACAAAAGTTTTTTCATCTGTCAGTTCTTCTTATTACATCCTGTATAGATATGGGGAAAAATATATATATAAGGAATAAAACATTGAAAGAAGTTGATGGTTTAAAAATTCGTTTTTACAAATTTCTAAAAATGAAACTCAATGTTGCGTAGTTAAAACTTGTACTTAAGTGTTTTTTTTTTGTTGAAATTTATGATAATTATATTAATATAGATAGTTTTAAAAATCACAACCATTTTCAAATTTCGGAACAAATAATAAATCGCCAGAAACATAACGAAAATTTAAATAGAAAAATGGTTGACAATATGTTTACCATGCAAAATATAGTACTAATATAGTAGGTTTCTTTACATTAAGCAATTTAAAAGTGCTATGAAATTCGGATACTATAATTGTAGATGGTAAATACAAAAGTTGTTCAAAATTATACCATACACTTTTTACCGTTCATTGTATAATAAATCAGTCTTATGTTCCACTAATTTATATTATACTACCTTAGAAGACTACACAATGATATTTATAGAAATTTCAACATTTAGTTATAGGATGCAAAAACATAACTTACAATTCAGTTCTATTCAGTTATATTCTGATTTTTAAAAGGATATTCACAATGCTACAAGACATGATTGGCATTCAATTGAAGTAAAACGATGTAGATTTCACCTTGGTCAAAGGCGGTATAGGAAAATACAACAGCTAAGATTAATTAATGATTACAAAGACAATAATACAAACATAAGATACACAATTATTTTTTGAACTTTCTTTTTTAAGTTATAATATGGTTGAAGATTCTTTTGCTTATGTTATAATGGCATTGCAATTTGCAGCCACCAGATAATAGGATAGTACGATTCACTAACTACATATTAGAAACATATTTAACCAACAATGCAGAGTTTCTACCATATATCCACAGATAATATATGTCGAATTTTTATCTTCAACGATGCCCACAACAAATAACTGTGAATTATATCATAAAAAATTAAAGAGTAATTGATTATTCAATTCATTACACCCAATCATATTCAATATCATTGACATTTAAAAAAACATATAATGTAATATGTGCACGACATTGAGAAGTCAGGAAACAAAAAGCAAAAAAAATACTGAAAAAGAAACATATTTATACATGACAAAATGTATGAATTGCTAACAAAAAAAAGTACCTACTCTGTTAGACTATGGGCGGAATTTTCTTACATATTATTACCAGTTTCTTAATTAAAAATTTTTAATAATATATTTTTAACCATAGATATTTTTAAAGGCACATAAGGTATTGATTGAGGGGTTCTTTTCCAAAACTGCCTATTTCCATTTTCGACCAAATTGAGTTTTACATGGAAATATATGTAGAAAAATACGAGAAATCGAATGGCGTGATTATTTTTGGACAAAATGCATTATTTCCTCGTTAAATCTCGATATAAAATTGCCATTTAATTCAAAGCTTTCTATTTCCATCAATAGTTTTTTTCAAAATGAACCATTTCCATTTATTGCAAAATGCACTATTTCCAACGTAATTAATATACAGCTTAAACACTTTTTTATTTTTTATGCCTATTTCCATATGTTATAAGTATAGGCAAAATATTTGTTTTTTTTATCAAAACTGCCGATTTCCGTAAGTCGAATTTTTAAAAGTTTTAAAAAAAGTTATCTTTATAATATTGATAACATTTATAAACAAACCTAGTGGAGCAAAACGTTTTAATTTTCAAGACAACATTTGGAACGTTTCAAAACATTTTTCGTTATCATGTGTTGTATATTTAGGTACTGAGATAAGAATGCTCAAACTTGGCCTTCCAGCAATATGACGTCTATTAATAACATTTATTAGTACGTAATACGTATACAACAAACACTAATATTTTATACTGATAGGAATATTGACTTATTAATACCTAATCATTATAATATTTATAACAAAATATTATCGATATTTAATCGTTAACATTATTATAATGTTATGATATCATCATTTTTTATTTTGTAATTTTAATAATTTATACTAACCACCATGTCCAAAAGAAGTCAACGAATTGTAAATAGCTCTTTATTAAAGAAGGTAGGTAAGTGAAATGTATTATATAATGTTAATATAATTTTGTTTATACAATTGTAACAAAGGCACCTGTTTAAAATTATATATTCTGTCACATGTTTTTTGTATGTTATGTATGAATGAACTTTAGAATAAAACATCGAACTCGATAGCTTTGGTCAAACCAAATGCAAGCCACGAATACAAGTTTTTCAAACCCAGACAACTGTTTAAATCAGCTACTTCTGGAGTTAATAAGGTAAAAATATATTTCACATACTCTCTGATTTATTTAGCCATTATTTAAATGACCTTATTAATCATTAATCTTAACTTTAGTAGTTAGTAATAAGTAGGTATTATTGAAAACATTTGCATTAATGCACTTTTCAAGTTACCAACGTAGTCAACTAATTATTTTAATCTATAATACAAATTACAAAAAAGTTTATTTTTTAAATTGTATTTTAAAACAATGAAGTGATTTTAAATATACAGTCAACTCAGTCTTTATTAGCAAAACAAAATGTTTCTCAAGTGAGTTATATAACTTAATATTTCACTTAATTTTTAATTTTTTTAAAAGTTTATTGCAAATTTGTTTTGTGTCTCAGAACAGTGAAGTGATTTTAAGCCAAATGATACAGCCAACTCAGTCTTTATTAGCAAAGCAAAATGTTTCTCAAGTGAGTTATATAACTTAATATTTTTTTATACATTGAATAGTTGACTATAAATTTATTTTTTAAATTTGTGTCTTAGAACAATGAAGTGATTTTAAGCCAAATGATACAGCCAAATCAGTCTTTATTAGAATTACTAAAAGTTTCTGAAGTGAGTTACATAGTTGAATATTTCACTTAATTTTTTATATTTTTAAAAGTTTATTGCAACTTTGTTTTGTGTCTTAGAACAATGGAGTGATTTTAAATATACAATCTACTGTATTAATTTATACAATATTTTTATTTCATAGTTGAAAATAGTTATAAATACTAATAGATAACTAATAAGTAGAAAACTGAACTAATATATTATTTTTCTTATGATAACAAATTAACTTGAACTTAAAAATCACCTAATTCTTCAACAAAAAACAGAATTTATTGGTTTTCCAACAACTGTGAGTTACATATTTGTTAGATTATAATATTACTTACATTGTTTCTATGAAAGTTAATAATATATATTTTATTTTGGCTTTTTGCTTAAATATTCCTGATCCCTAATATGACATGACAACAATGTTAGTTTTATTTTTATAATCAGTTATAAGCTATTATTATTATGTTAATATATATTTTTGATAAAATATATTTTTTAGGATAACTTATTCGATATTGATGATATGGAGTTTGTGATTCTGGAAGAAGATAATCTTGAAAATAATAGTTATAATATTAGGTATTAATACCTATGTTTTCTAGTTTTTTTTTTTTTTTTGTTGTAGTGACATATATGGCTAAAGTTAAAGAAATTAATATAGACATGTAGTAACTAGTACTATAGTTAATTAAAAATAGGTAAATATTATATTTTATTTGATATTGCCTATATACTGTCACAGAGGTGATATATTTGTTATTGTTAATTTTTACAATATAAGGTATAACGTAATACATAATATACTTATATAAAATATTATTAAGTATGATATTCCGTTATGATTCATAATTAAATATAGTTCAATATGTTATGAAAAGCTTACTGTGGTGTTTAAATAATAAAATGTATTATTTTCTAATGTGGTTAATGTTTTTGGTAAAATAAAAAAGGTATATTATTGTAAGATG
>NC_042494.1:3855078-3856087 GCF_005508785.2 Acyrthosiphon pisum
CAAGTCCCCCCAGTTCAAAAGTCAGTAGTTAATACTGAGCATATATAATTTTTAGAAAATATTATAGAAGGGGTTTTAGTCCCCCCAAAATAATTTGTCTATTTGCTCCTATGATTATGTATTAGGATATTTTGTAATGATTCATAATTAAAGATATTTGTTATATTTTACGATATATTTGGTTTGCTAATTTGACATTTAGATATAAAGTAACCATTTAAAATGATTGGTTTTTATGTAATGTTTTATGGTTTGGCATATTATTTGTACGATTATCTGTGTTTTAAATTTAAATTTGAATTAGTATTTTGGTTCTTTTGAATAATATGGTTTAGTTTGTGTTTGACAAGGTTCTAATGTTTCTGTTTTTAAATGTAGTATTTTAGTAGAGTATACAACTCTAGACGGTCTTAAATTGTTATCATGTTGTTTAAATTTTGTATTATTAAAATTTTCTCTTAAGGTTACATAATTATATAGTTTTTCATTTTCAAACTTAGTTATTCTGTTTATGATAAGATAGATATAATATAACATAATATAATATATATATTTTGTGATTTCACTTTATTCATTATCATATTATATATTTTATGATTATGTTTTCTTTTGATTTATTTTACTGTGGTATAGTTTTCAGTATGCATAATTGTCTCAATAATTTTATTGGATTTGGAATTGTAATTTATCATTGATATAGGACTCCTGTTTGTTTCATTATTATTATATATATGTGGTACCATAGTAGATTTGGACTCTGAATTATATACGTCGGCTTTTTTTGTTATATTTAACAAGAATGATGTGTCAAAATTGTGATCGTTTCCTATACTCGTAAATTGGTTATCATGCCATTGTTTGGTAAACACCGATAGTTCTAGTGGGTGTTTTATTTTTAAAATTGTTAAGATTTTTTGATTTTTGTATGTATTTAGTTTGTAATGATCATAATATATTATAATATTTTCTTTGAAATAGTGTGTGTGTAATGCTTCGACAAACTCAAAAT
>NC_042494.1:3856535-3867519 GCF_005508785.2 Acyrthosiphon pisum
TCATTGGAAATTATATGTCCTGTTGAACAGTTGTATGTCGTGTATTAAATATAATATCTTTATTGGCTTTAATTGTAATGCCTGATTTTATTTTGTATTTTTCATTGTGTTTTGTTGGTGGTTTTTTATGTATTATTCTCTTTTTAATGATATTATTTAGACTAATTGTTTTTCTTGTATAATCTGTATTGGCTTTATTAGCTGCCAAAAATTGGTTTTCCAAAACTATCGCATTGCTTAGATTTTTCGCTACGCATGTGGGTATTTGGAATATTGTATTTTCGATTTGTGAGCTTATTGTAGCCGTGCCTAAGAGTTTACGTGGTGTTTTATCTGGACCCGATAGTTTATATATTTTATGTGGTGAGCTGATAAGGTTTGGATTTATTAGATCTGGATGAATGCACTTTATGGATGTTTCAGTATTTATGGACATTTTTGTGTTTTCATTATTTAGGCTTGCTTTTATATATGACTCATTTTTATTTTTATCTATTGACTATTATTATATGAACTGTGTCATTTTTAATGTTATTATTAGTTGGTATTTATTGGTAATATTTTGTATTTATAAGTGTGTCTGGCACCAAAGGATGATGTCGGTACCCTGTAAGTTCATTTAACCTGTTTGTTGGTTTTGTTTGGTTTGTTTTTGAATCATTGTTTTTTAGGTAACAATCGTTGGCAGTATGGTATTTTTTATTTTGGAAGTTCCACATTAATTTTTTCTTGTATTCTGTTGTATTTTGGTTGAATTTGTAACAGTGTTTGAATTGATGTGAATATTTAATTTCAAAAATACAACAGTGGCTCCACTGGTCTAGACAAAATATACTAAATAATGAAAATTGTAGTTTATAGACTTATAGTAAGTTGCAGATTAAAATATTAATAGTGTATTATATATTTGGTTGATATTGGTTAATCAGGCATGTTTTTTGATTTGTATTATTTTTTTTGTCACTATATCTATAATATAAAAATCAATCGCCAATTTTGCTAATCTTTTTTTATAATATTCCTTGAAGTACGAGGATGGTTCTTACGGAGAGAAAAATTCAGGAAAATCCAACGGAAAAGTGAAACGGTGGCGCAACAGTGTATTATATATATGAATATATTTACGTTTATTTTCAGGAATAGTGTAATAATACTTTTGGGACACGCCTCGTATTTTGTTTAATCAATGATAAGATAAAATTAAAAATTAAAAGTACCAAACTACCAACAAATCATAGGCGCAAATTGACTAAATTTTTTGGGGGGACTGAAGCCCCTCTCCTCATAGGCCACGTTGCTTAGTACCACAAAATATAAAAATTAGTTAATAATATTTTTTCTAATATTTTTTTTTGTTGTGTTCGTAATTGTTAGGAAAAGGATCATATTAAAGAAAATTTTAGAAAAATCCTAGGAAAAGTAGGAAATCTGGAAAAGTGAAATAGCGGTGCAACACTAACCCATCCGAGAACCAGTGACAGCGGCAGTTACTTAGTCTCAATCACGTGACGTCATTGATTTCAGCCACTGCGCCGCGCAGAGCCACTTAACACAATTTGTCTAGCAGTATTAGTGACATATAAAAGTAATTACCTACCTATTCAAAAAACATTTACAAAGTAACGTGTTCTAATTTTAGTTTTAATTTCACTTACTAATTACAATCAAAGTATTGTCCTTGCTCTTGTTACATACACTTATCGAACATTAGTATTTTGTATACATTTTCATTTATATCATAATATTAAATAATATTAAATAATATTCGTCTTGTATTGTTAATTCCTATTATAACCCAGCCAATATGCCTCACTAATGTGGATTATAAGTATAAACTATAAAGTATAATGATGTTTTAAATAATGATTTGTTATAATATTTTTCTACGTCTAATTAATATATTTTGCAAGACAGTTTCAATTAGATGCATGATGCAATTATGACCTTTATTGTATACGTATGCAATTATGACCTTTTTGCATTGATTTGTAATTTTTTAAATATTTTTTGTTCAACGTTATAGTAGTAAACAATAGTAAATGCAATTGAGTATGCAATTGATTATCCTTGAAAAAAATCACTTAATACAATTTCTGGGGTCTGATGTTAGAATACTATAGCAATCGATTGTTATTATAAATTTACCATATAGGAAATCAAAGCATTCATTTTTAGTAATAAAACTTAACAAGAAAAATCGCTTGACAATTCAACACTTAACAATGTTTTTCGGGATGATACTTATTTCTGCAACAAAATTAAAGAGGTAATAGATACTTGGGCAAAATCGATTTGTAATGGGGCAATACCTATGAATGGTAAACAGATACTAAAATAATGATGGAGAAAAATATAAAATTAACCTTTTATTCAAAGGAACTTACTAAACCAAATACAAATAACCATTGTATTTAAGTATTGTGACTATAGTAGTAAAGATTTCATAAATTACCTATGTATTATAAGACATTTATAACTTAATTAATATTCAAAAAACCAAAATAAAAACAATTTTTAACAACACAAGTTGTTTTTAATAAAATAAAATAGTTGATTATTAGGTTGGTGTACCTAATCCTAACCTATAATAAATAAATAGCAATTATCAAGTATTATAAAAACTGATCGGTTTTGTCCCATCGGTTTTGCCCCGAATTATATTTTTTACGAAATTGTTGATAACTAACACAATATTATTAGATAAAATGAGTTAGTGATTGCAAAACAGTCTTTACAAGTTGTAGATTCATACTAGACAAATATGGCAATTGTAGTTTAGTTCTATCATTGTTAAATCTTAAATTCAAAATATGAAATAATAATAATAATTAACTTTAAAATGTTTGTAATCGAATAACAATTCAAACCAAAACGTTGCAGTTGATGTTAACAGTGATAACAACATGTTTCATGATAAGGAATGAAATAAATTTAAAACTGATATTTTTCATCCATAGAATAATGCAAAATAAGCAATAACGGTTTTGCTCCAGTATCTGTTTTATTCCGTGTTCCCCTACACACAGTTCAAAATCTACGTATAAAACCATTTAATTTATCGTTTCAGTTAGAATCTAAACTAAAGAATGGGGGCTATAAAAGCAAAAAAATCAAGGGTATCTGTCCCACACTATAATATGTAGAGTATAGATATATCGGTACATATATACCTATATATTTCTTATACATTTTATACATTCATTGCTACGCTCAGAATCGAAAAAAAGTATAATGATAAATGAGGTTGTTATGGACCATAATAATATTAAATTAAAATTAATATTATTAATCATCGGTTGCTAGGGGAAACCTTGGAACTTTATAACACTAATTTCATCTTTGTTATTGTTTGGTTGTCATGGCAACTGTGACATGTGTTCGGATGAAAAGACAAAAATATTTTAGGCTCCCAGCTTCAACACAATTACGTCATAGTAATGCTCTCCATGTAGCACAAAATTATATACCTAATGACCCCCGCCATAAGACACATTTTACCGTATACTCGAATTGCTGGGAGGGAGCATGTGGATGTCTAGCGCTACTCCTGCAGTTTTTAAATGATTACGCTAATTGTATAAATTATGCTATTTGTGGACCAAGTGAAAAATAAAAATATTGGGCTCAACACTAAGTTTTTTCATTGAAATTTCGTCCCTGTATATTGGTCATGTTGAGCTCAGATAACAAAAATAATATATAGGTAAGATAAAGATAATTTCGTAAATAGTTATCTAGATTCAGATTCAGATGATAATTTTTACTTTTATCTAGATACAGATAAAAATTGATACCATAATATATTTAATTTACATAATATCAGATATTATTGTTTACAAGGTATACCAAATATTATTATATTCCAAGCTATTTATGTTACCCCCCGGACACCGCCTCACCATCCAAAAATCAAGATAATGTTATTATTATTGAAAAGACAGATTAACACTGGGAGCGCTGTCGACGCCTATCGTACTGATGGTTAGGTGGGTTCCCCCTGCGTGGAGTCGGAACTGGAGTCAGAAGATTGTATGTATTTTCCCGATATTTCGCATACATTTTGCTTTAAGTGAAGTGTATTTGATAATATTCGTAGAAATTGTACTTACCAACGTATACAGTTAGCTATAAAAGCGTACGTATAAAGTTTCGATCACAAAATTAATTTATTATAAAAAGTAAATTAACCAATATAAAACTATATCTATACATCCCGAATCGGAAGGTAAAAATTGTTTCCACCAGAGCGCGTTTTGTTAATCTGCTTCCCCGATAACTTGAAGTTGTAAACGTCTAGCGGGACAGTGCTGAATTCTGAAGACTTATAATATATTATCATAGAACAATATAGAAGTGAAAATCGATCAGTTGATTGGGGTCTTGGTTACCTATGATCTGAAGTCTGAACCTACGAATAACATGAAAACGGTTCCACGCACCAACATGATGTTAGACCCATGGTTACCAATATTATGAAAACGGTTTCAAGGCTATGGCCGGATACGTGACGCGGTGTCGGCTTTTTTACCATTCCGTATTTCACGTATGCCACGTCCCCCCTGGAACCGTGTTCAAGGCCACAATCGTCCGATTCGGCCAGTTCATGGAGTTTCATACCCTTGATATGATAGTACTATATAGAGTATAGTATTTACATTACAAGTTCACAAAATAATGTGCGCCAGACGAGAGTTTTACGTATTAACAATATTATTCAGCTTTCTATAAATAGACAAGAACGATATAATTTCATTGAAACTATTTTTAGTAATTGACAATATACAAGAAACGTAATAAAAATTAATAACAATGAACAAACACATTCGTGTCAGCGATAATGTCCCGAGACACTATACCTATTATATGACTTTATCAATACAATTACTGCTATGAACAAAATGAATATATTCACGTTTATTTTCAGGAATAGTGTAATTATATTTTGTTTGATCAATGGCAAGATAAAATTAAAAATTAAAAGTACCAAACTACCAACAAATCAATCGAAACTAAAAATTATTTATTTATCTAGATAGGTATACAGTTTATCAGATACAATCATATACCTAATATTGTATTTATCTAGATGAGATAAAGATGCTGTAGTTTTATGTAGATACTGCTCAACACTGGTATATTGGTATGCAGTATAATTTGAGATTATATTACATTATACAAAAATGGATCCTTTTTCCCTTGGTCATCGCATCACACATGAAAGACTGGACCGATTTCTCTATTTTTTTTTTTTTTGTGTTTGTATTTGTCAGGAAAAGGTTCATATAAAAGAAAATTGTTGGAAAATCCTCAGGAAAGTAGGAAATCTGAATGTCAAAAATACAACAGTGGCTCAACTGGTCTAGAAAAAATATACTAAATAATGAAAAATGTAGTTTATAGACTTATAATTGCAGATTAAAATATTAATAGTGTATTATATGTATATTTGGTTGCTATTGGTTAATCAGGCATGTTTGTTGATTTGTATTATTATTTTTGTCACTCTATATCTATAATATAAAAATGAATCACTGAATGTGTTGCTAAGCGCAAATCTCGAGAGCAGCTGAACCAATTTCGCTAATTCTTTTTTTTATAATATTCTTTGAAGTACGAGGATGGTTCTACCCGGGAGAAAAATTTAGGAAAATCCACCGGAGAAGTGAAACAGTGGCGCAACAGTGTATTATATATTATATTGGTTGCAATTGGTTAATCGGGCATGTTGTTGATTTGTATTATTATTTTATTATAATATTTATGTCGTAACAAATAACTATAGCAATAATAATCACTTATTTAACATTACTCAAAAACAATGGTATGTTGTATACATAGACATTTAAAACAACTAGATAGCCGACTACAGGATAATATTGAAGTCAACCGCCATATGCCAACTGGGCAATGTTTTCAAAATCGCATGATTGGTATTATTGATATATATTGATTTATTATCAGATATCAGTGTCTTATCTATTGAGTTATTATGTAAATATTGCCCTGTTGGCATATTATGGCGGCCCGACTTCAACATTCTTATGACAATGTAATATAATATATTATAGTCGGCTATCTAGTTGTTTTATATGTCTATGGTTGTATATGATCTATGGTCTATGCCATAGACTCTATGGTAACATGTAAATTGTCTGTGGTAAAATGTAAACGTCTCTTTGCTGTGCATCTATAATATTACTATCTATATCTAAAAGCCACACATTTCTATAAAATTAAAAAAATGTTGTGTGTTTGTGACTTACTAAATATGCCTCCTATAAAGCGGCGGACAAATTGCAGAAGAACCCGAAATGCAACTATTAAAATTAATTATCAGTCTAATCGTACTGCCCAGGAAAGTGATTGTATTCGGTTAAGAGTTTAAGACAGACCCGTGAAGCGCGACATTCGACTAATAATATGATGCAAGATTGAATTGAGCTGCTTTCTGTTATGATATATCAAATTATCGGATCAAAACTTAAAAATTATAAAATATTCATAAAGTAATATACCATAATATACCATAAAGTTTAAAATACCTATTAAAATTTAATAAAACTGCTATTTTCTATTCTTATAATCTATTAAAAACTATTTCTTTATATCAGTAGGTACTTACCTATATTATGTCAGAGTTATTGGACCCCCCCCCCCCCACCAGAAAAAAATTGAAAAACACCACTGATCAGATGTATCGTCATCGTATATAGGTATAACTTGTAGGTAGCAGCTGCTGATTCTATATCAAAAAACACTAGTTATTTCATTAAACGTTAATGTTTTTGTAAATACTTTATATTTTTACTAATTTTAATGTTATAATTTTTTAAGTTTTACTTTTTTTTTAATGACAACATACATTTTGGATTCTGAGCGAAGTAATGAATATATTAATTTTACAAGGATGTGTATTTTTTTTTCGAGTCACCAAAAAAAAAGGCTTGTTCTAACAAGAATTTCAATGGCACTATAATATAGCACCTATTCTTAATCAGATTTTAAGTATTAAAACAAAAACAACGATTTAGTTACTCATTTTATTGTAATTAAATAATATTATTCGAGGATACTTGAAACATTTAACATGTATTGTTATAATTTATAAAAACAATGAAATTATCAAATGCAATGTTTTTGCCAAAAATGTATTCTACCTAACATTATATTATTACTAAAAGAAAATTACTTTAATAGTATCTAATATAGATAAATTAACATACAATATACTTAGTACCTAGTTTTAATATAGGTACCAATATATGACAGACCTCCTTCGCTCTGTATCGTTATTATATTAGACAATGATATAGGAACCCTGGGAGCGGCCCAGTATTCAGACGTGATTTAGCCACCGTACGTACACACTTCTGTACCTCTTCATTCTTTTTTATCACATTTTTGTATTACGACTTAGATTATTTTCGTTGACGACCTATTACGAGACTTAGAGAATATTCGAGCAATCGCTTATTTTCTAAGGCACTGGTTTTTCTTCGTTAATTCGAATAATCTAATAGTATTTTAAATTCAACTAGGCTTATATTTTACAATTTTGAATAAATAATACATCAACCGGCAAATCGTTGATCATTTGACGCTTCTACCATCATCCCGTCCTGTCACCATCTACTGTAAGTCGGGTGCACGCAACAAACTGATTAAAATAAAACATATATAAATCGCAGTATAAGACAATACATACAATAATAAAGTAATATCATTGTATAATTCTCAAATCACATGAGACCACAAACATAGTTTTAGAAGTGAACCATACCTACTTGGTTAATTAATTATTGCAATAATAACGCGCATCGAACCACGAACGATAAAAGAACGACTCCAAATACATTTTCGTCCGCACTCATTTAACTCGTGGCCGTCGAGGTAAGTGACTCTATACTTATTTATAGTACTTAAGTCAAGGTAAAATTACATCCTCCATCACAGACAACTATAAAACCTTGTTGTGGAATAAAATAATTTACACGTACCTATACCCCGACTAATCATATTCTCGTTCTCGATCTCGTTCTAATATTCTAATATAGGTATTATCAAACTGATTTCCAATATAAAAACTATTACCACTGTTCTAAACACCATATTCCACATAACTACCTTCTACTATTTTACCACTTTCTTTTTAAAATTGATTTTATTCTACGACATCTTTAAAAACGAGATGTCTTGATGCAAGTAGATACATGCCTGCAAGGGGTAGAATACAGGCATATCAAACTCAAAGTATTAACTGGAACAATATTAATATATTGAACGGTTTACTATGCGGGCCGCATATAAACATGCATTGAAAAAAAAACATTTTATACACATTTTTAATTGTATTCATTATTTACAAATTACAATACTATACAACATTTATTAAATTATAGTTTATCAAATATCAGAAGATAAGACAGGAAAGTAACATAATGTATACATGTCACTAACATAGTTATGATACAAAAGGAACATTTTATATTGGTTTTTTATTATTATTTTTTTCAATTTGTTGTTTATCATATTATGAACATGGGCCATAAAAAATGAGCGGAGGGATGCGTTTGGCATGACTGGGGTAGGGGGTCTTACAGCATAACTAATTCTATTACCAAATATTCGATACTTTCTAAAGTTCTTTTAAAATATACTCTTCTAGTATACACTCTCGGTCTTTCATTTTAATAAGGGGATTCGATACTGTGATTTTCTGTTTTTGTCCAACACACGCGTGACATAGTATTTTAGACGAGTTTTTTGCCAAACATACCAATTGATCTAATGAAGCGATAATAATTCTGAAAACAGATTTGAATTCGTCATCAAATATACTTGAAATCGACTTTCCTACATTTTTGATTTCTTGATTTTAGCTTCTCCAAATATTGAAATACAAAAATGTTCAAATACTCTTTTTTTATAGGTATGACTTTTTCTGGAATTTGAGACATAATATCAAAAATTTGGGAAAACCGATTTCGAGTAGACTTGATGACGAATTCAAATCTGTTTTCAGAATTCTTATCGCTTCAATAGATCAATTGGTATGTTGGGCAAAAAACACGTCGAAAATACTATGTCACGCGTGTGTTAGACGAAAACAGAAAATCATGGTATCGAATCCCCTTAATTATACTTTGCTCTTAAACTTGTATAATCTAGCTTATTTAAGTTTATAAATGTTACTATTTTAAAATATTATTATATATATGTTAACTATTATGTCATACATTGTACCTTTGGGCAAAGCCCGTTTATAAATATAAATATAAATATAAATATCATAAATATATACATTTTTTTGCTTTAAATAAATAATGAAAATAATACAGAAAAATTATGTACTTTAGTTGTTAGCTATAAGTATAACATAATGATAAAGTGCATGCAATATGTTTTAAATAGCAATTTATTATAAATATTTTATTTTGTTTAAATGTGTACCTTTTTGTAAACAGGTGAACACTGTTCCTAAACCAATCAATAACACTGTTTTATGCCTAACAATTTAACATATATCTTTTATTCTTTCCATAATACACAATAAACATAATACATAATAATTAAAAAAGAAGCATACTAAATTTGTGTTAAGATTTATCTATAAAAAAGTTTTTCAATATTAAAGTAAACATTTTTATATTTCTCACTCAACGATAATTCTATTCCAACTGGATACAATTGTGTTACATTCTTTGTTATAGCATCAATCGTTCTCTTGTCCTCTAACATACTTTTATAATCTGGCTTAGGTATGATGGATAAAACTGGTGGTTTAATACAATACTGCAAAATAATGAACGTGCAATTAACATGTTAACCAATTAAAAAATTATCAAGCAAACTTACGTCATTTAAATTTGTTCTATTAAATTCAAACTTCCGTTCATATCTAAATATCAACACCTTCGAATGCAATCTATTTGAATGAGGCTTGGTCTCTAAAGATTTCCGTAATAATGACCATATAAGTTTAAAGCTCTGTGTGTGTTTTTTCAAGAATTGTTTGATGATAAGACACAATTGACTGAATTTTACTGTCATTTGTTTGAACTTTAGATTTAGTAAACTAAATAAAATAATAACGATCCATTAATGAATTTTAAAACATATATAAAATATAAATAATTGATTGAAGAGTCATTAGGGATCAAAAAAATGTTAATTATAAATATCGATACCCAGTTATATGACAAAATCTTTTATCTTGTATAATATAATAATTAGTAATGAATTATCACTTGTTAATCATTCTGTAGCATTTACCTCTGTGTTCGATGTACAATACATTTTATTTAACCGCTTTGCGAAATTATCATTTGACCGAAAACGCTCAGCCCATCCAATCAAAAATTCTGAGTCAAATTCTAACAATGTTACAGTGACTAATATTCCTTGCGATTCCAATATTTGAGCTATTTTTAGAGCGATAATGCCGCCCCAACATTCTCCAATAATGGATACGTAACCATGATCCGAGATACTTTTAAGTTTCTACGGTTTAGACAAAATAAAAATCAGTTAAAAAAATTGTATTAAATTTTAATATCTTCGTACATCATAAACATACATTCACTAAAGTTTCAGCTAAATTATCGATTGAAGTAATATCTTCAGGATACTGTGCTTCAAATACAGGATAAAAAAATTGTTTATAAAATGATTCGATGGATGTTGGTTTAAATCCAGGTATAACAAACACAGGTGACACAGACTTCAATCGTGCTAACCTTGGACTTCTTGTAGCAACTTCGATAAATCCGGCTTCTTTTGCAATTTTCTTATTCATAAGGTGTAACTCATTAGCAGATTCGGGGAAAAAGTTTGCAATCACATCGTTCATTTGGTAAGACCCTGAAACAATTAAATCGTTTTATGTTTTTTAAATAAAAAAAAACTATATCTACAATAGTTTTAAATAAAATTAATATTTAAGAATACAATTTACTTTTCAATATAAAATGTAGTGACATAACTA
>NC_042494.1:3867569-3876580 GCF_005508785.2 Acyrthosiphon pisum
TACACCAAAAACCAAAATCGATTTGCAAAAACCGATTTTTCGTAAAATTCCCGTTTTTCCTTAATTTTTATTTTGTTTTTCCGGCACTTTTGGAAACTATTGAGAATTTTAAATTTTGACCTCCGGAACGCACTGACCAAATTTACCTTCCCATCAAACAAGATACTATGGAAGAAAATCGAAGCGGTTGTACTGTCCCAAACGGTAAAGGCAGACACAAAAAAAAAATAAAATAAAAAACACACATCATTGTAGTCTTCGCTCATCCGCTCAGAATCTAAAATTTATTTGAGTTTCTAACTCAAAATAATTTGAAAGTTTTCGTGATTTTGACGACGTCGAAATTCTTACTTCGGACGCTTATAAAAAATTATTGAGGTTTTATACTCAAAAGCGAGAACATTTTTTTATTGACAGTAACTAAAAAAAAAGTAATAAAAATAAAAATTTTCTTATGCCTATTAATATAGGTCAAAAAAAGTCGAAATAATTCGAAAATTGATAATTATGATTACAAAATGGTATTATATAAACATTTGGTGACTATCTAAAGTATCTATGGTTGTCAAACCAATAATAACTAAATTCATTTTTTTTTTTTACCTACGCTTTTAAAAACTTTCAACTACTAATCGTATATAAACATACGAAAAAAAAATAGTAGAAATGCGTAGTAATTAACTGTAATTTTTTTTTCTTAGCTAAAATTTTTCGCTCTATAAAAAACCTGTAAATTTAATACAATGTTCCTTATATTACGTTACTGTCTAGTGTAATTAAAAAAAAAAAGTTGAGCGTAAATTGACAATAGTTTTTTGAGTTAATAACTCAAAAACGCTCAACCTATATAATATACGAGTATATCGTAGTGTATACCATAAATATTATATACGTACATTAGTACTTGAAATTTTTTAGGGGTATATGGTGCTTTATATTTTTTACCCAGTCTGCCGAGTATTTTTAAATTAGCTCGGTGCCACAGTTTGGGGGTGCTGATAACGTTTGCGCAGTTACCCCGGGAAAAAAATGGATTTTCCGCGGTGGAAATCAAGTTACGAGTTCCGAATTTGTGGTTACGAATAGTTACGAATCGGTTACTAACTAATGATGTAATTTATTTTGGATAATTCTAACATAGAGGTGCCAGGGTAACTATTTATTTTTAACTATTTTTTTCAATTTATTGTTTGTTCATATTATATCCAAGAACTATAAAAAATGTTTGGCATGACTAGGGTAGAGGATCATCAGTGCATGGAAAGAAAATGTTTAAAAAAGAATTTTAGTGAATGATACGTGAACGTCACTCATTTTATTAAAATAGATCGTGAACGTGAACGACGTTTATATTTTTAACGAATTTGATCGATTTTTAAGACGTTCAATTTATTTACCTTTTAATAAATATATTTATAAAATATATTAATTAATTATATTATATATAAGTCTAAATAGTATTTTTATTTTTGGCTTGAGCTGTATATGTTTTAGGCTTTTATATTAAAGGCTCGGTCAAATAGAAAGCGGGCTGCCCGCGCGGGCACTGTAAAATAATACAAAGACCGCTTGCCCGCCGCGGTCCGCGTACCCATAAACCATGGCGGACGAAAAGTTCGGAATGAAAAAAGTTGTACAAAAAGTCCAGATTATATTTTGATTGCCGGACAAAAAGTAACCCTTTGTTTGACTGAGCGTTTACAGCAGGTAAATGATTCATAAAAAAAATGTATAAAAACTAAAGGAACGACCCAATGAACGCGTTCATTTTGAAAGAACGTGAACGTGAACAAGTTCCTTTTTTAAGGACTGAACGTGAACGTGAACGAGTTCATTTTTTTAGTGAACGTTCCGATCACTGAGGATCATACATAACTGACTCTGTTACTAAATAATTTGATACTTTTTAAAGTTCTTTTAAAATATTATACTCATCTAATATCATAAAATATATTATGCAAACTAATAGCTTTTCGCCTCAATTAAATAATAAAAATAATACAGAAAAATTATGTAACTTTAATTGTTAATAATTATAATATTGTTAATAATAATAATTATTATAAGTATAACATAGATAATGTTATCATTATGTTATCTAGTGAATGTGATTTGTTTCATGTGTCAATTTATTATAAATATTATATTTTATTTAAGTGTGCACCTTTTTGTATACAGGTGAACACTGTTCCTAAACCAATCAATATAACACTATTTTATGCCTAACAATATAACATATACCTTTTATTCTTTCCATAATACACAATAAACATAATACATAATAATTAAAAAAGAAGCATATTCAATTTGTGTTAAGATTTATCTATTGAAAAGTTTTTTCAGTATTAAAGTAAACATTTTTATATTTCTCACTCAATGATAATTCTATTCCAACTGGATACAATTGTGTTACATTCTTTGTTATAGCATCAATCGTTCTCTTGTCCTCTAACATACTTTTATAATCTGGCTTAGGTATGATGGATAAAACTGGTGGTTTAATACAATACTGCAAAATAATGAACGTGCAATTAACATGTTAACCAATTAAAAAATTATCAAGTAAACTTACGTTATTTAAATTTGTTCTATTAAATTCAAACTTCCGTTCATATCTAAATATCAACACCTTCGAATGCAATCTATTTGACTGAGGCTTGGACTCTAAAAATATCCTTAATAATGACCAAATAAGGTTTAATGCTCTGTGTGTGTTTTCTTCAAGTATTTTTTGATGATAAGACACAATTGACTGAATTTTAATGTCGTTTGTTTGAACTTTAGATTTAGTAATCTAAATAAAATAATAACGATCCATTATGAATTTTAAAACATATATAAAATATAAATAATTGGTTGAAGGATCAGGTTTTAATCCAATTAGGAATCAAAAAAAATGTTAATTATAAATATCGATACCCAGTTATATGACAAAATCTTTTATTTTGTTTTAAGATAATAATTAGTAATGAATTAACACTTGTTAATCATTCTGTACATAGCATTTACCTCTGTGTACGATGTACTATACATTTTATTTAACCGCTTGGCGAAATTATCATTTGACCGAATACGCTCAGCCCATCCATTCAAAAATTCTGAGTCAAATTCTAATAATGTTACAGTGACTAATGTTCCTTGTGCTTCCAATATTTGAGCTATTTTTAGAGCGATAATCCCACCCCAACATTCTCCAATAATGGATACATAACCATGATCCGAGATGCTTTTGAGTTTCTACGGTTTAGACAAAATAAAAATCGGTTAAAAAATTTTATTACATTTTAATATTTTCCTACGTCATAAACATACATTCACTAAAGTTTCAGCTAAATAATCGATTGAAGTAATATCTTCAGGATACTGTGCTTCAAATACAGGGTAAAAAAATTGTTTATAAAATGATTCGATAGATTTTGGTTTAAATCCAGGTATAACGAACACAGGTGTTACAGACTTCAATTGTGATAACCTTGGACTTCTTGTAGCAACTTCGATAAATCCGGCTTCTTTTGCAATTTTATTATTCAAAAGGTGTAACTCATTAGCAGATTCAGGGAAAAAGTTTGCAATCAGATCGTTCATTTGGTAAGACCCTGAAACAATTTAATAATTTAATGTTTTTAAATAAAAAAAAAAACTATATCTACAAGAGTTTTAAATAAAATTAATATTTAAGAATACAATTTACTTTTCAAATATAAAATGTAGTGACTTAACTAATAATCTTATACCTATATGAATAATTTTAATAAATAAATAAATTAAAAATTGAGATAAATATATTATTAATTAAGTATTTTACATAATATTCAGTACTAACTCGAATACAATTATTAGGTAAATTTAAATATTTAGAAATTATTGTATTGCTTGAATTGTTTCTTGCTTTATATTCCAAAGTGTAAAATACTCTTTGAAATATCAAGTAAGAATAGTTATTCTAAATTTATTAAAATGTTAAATCAATAATAAATTACATTTTGATGTATTGTTGTTTTCCTTAGAGCATATAAATGAATATGACTCTGAAGTATTTGAATTTTGTAGAAGAAAATCTAGAAACGCCAAAATTGTTTCTGTATTTTTTGGTTCTGTAGACGGGCCGTCCCATGATATGTTTAATGCATTAAAACCTATAGATTTAAGCTCGGCACAAATATGTTCTGCTTTACTTAATATACATATAAATGGAGTAGCAGCTATTTTACTCTTAAGCTCTTTGAAAGAATATCGTAGATTACTTATTTTACTATCGTTAAACTAAAATAAAAAACAATAAAAAAATCAATTTATACAAAATAAAATTTAATAACAAAAAAATAAAAAATAAATCATACCTGATTCACTATAAATAATGCACCTAACTCTTTAGATGATGTTAAATAATTTAACCAGTTAAGCGACTCCTCTTTAATTTTTAAATGTAAATCTGATTCGATTTGTATTGATACGTTCCGGGAGATGAGTTGATCAAATCTATTAATAAACACAACCGTAAATAATATCATAAATATAAAATTAAAATAATGGATACTCCAAAAATAATTTACGAACCTCCTACAAACAGTCGATGACATTGAACACCTTTTAACGACGATCATAATTCTTTTAGCCCCTCGTTCAGCCAACCATTCAGCGAGGTCTAACCAATCTCCTCTGTTTCCTTAAAAATTAAATTAAAACACATTTTTAATTATACCTATACTTATAATATATTTAAAGATTCTAACAAGGAGAAAAATATTTACCAACTATTAGGTAAATTTTATCATGATGACATTCATACATATTACATTCAACTTTTTCGTTTAACTTAGAACAGTCGTTATCTTTGGTATTATCGTTTATGGACAATAACACTTTTTTATACGTAATCGACGAAGCGTTAATTCTATACCAAAAACAAACCAATAAAAATATTTTTATTTAACTTTATACAAATTACTTAATACATTATCTTATGTAGTGTAATTATTTACCTCATTGTGTCAAACAAGTTATTACCACTCGATAAAGTAGTTACAACGTGACTACGAAAAGGTTTAATTACGCCTTTATTCAAACCATTTATGAATGCTTGTTGTAAAATTTGTTTATTTTCAATATTTTCATTTAACAATCTGCTTGAACCAATTGAAAAGAACGATGTGCTAAAATTGAATATTCGTGATCCTTTCGAACCATGACAATTATATTTTTTTTTTATAAAAAACTATAAAATTCGTAAAAGAAATCTAACGGTTTAAACATAAAGTAAAATTACCCAAATATCTTTGTTTTTTCATATCTAATTTTGAAAAATTGAAGAAATTTCCGTGTGCAGCTAATGCACGAACGGCAGCATAAAATGATTCACTACTTAAAAAGTTCAATATACAATCAATGCCCTTGGACTTTGTTATCATTTTTAAATGAACATCAAATGTGTTGTTTTTGTTTATTAGTATTTTTGATCGCGATAGCTGTATTTCAAAAATAATTTATTATTTTTGTTTATCATCACTATCGTTATTAACTTAATACCTGAGGGAAGGTAACAGATAGTTGTTCAGCTTGTTGGTCTGAGTCTACTATGACATAAGTCTGACATTTCATGTCTAAACTTATCGAAATTGCCGCTTGACCTATTGGATTCAACCCCGAGGTTACTAAAACAGTTTTATCCTTTTGAAGGGTACTCAATATGTTCAACGCATAATAGCTCTAAAACATCGGAGAAGATATTAATATTTTATCTCATTAATTAGATCTTTGAATCTCATTAATTCAATCTTATAATTAAAGTGTAATCACCAGGGCATAAGCTAGAGGTACAGTGGTGGCTTCTTGTAGTGACCATGCCGACGGTATAGGCCATGATAATACTGGGTCATAAATTATTTGAGAAGACATTTTATTGATCGAGGCTATTCCTATAGTTGTTTTGTTGTTGATATGCCCCGAGTATTCAAATGGTCCGAAATCGTTCTGATTAAAATAAAAAAAAATATTATATATTTAATAACTACGTAATATTTCATAAGTATTCTATAATTACTTCGGTGTTTTCGTCAAGAACTAAATCTTTGAAATTCAACCCTAAATAGTTAACTGTCAATTTGTTTTTACTGAAATAAAGTAGAGTACAAAATTGTATAAAAAGTGACTAAACAAAGGAAACTTAAAAAAACCGTAATTCAACTTACTTATTTATAATAAAATTTTTTAATACTAGATTTTTGTTGACTTTTATATCATCTTTTATATCTTGAAGATCAATACTTTTGTAAAAACCCCAATCACCATTATTATATATATTTACTAATAAATCTTTCGATAGTTGATGTGCATAAAAAGATTTATTGGATTCAAAATTTGGTGCATTTGTATCCAAAATAAACAAGAATCTAACAAAAATGTCAGTATAAATATATATATTTAATTATTACTTTGGTTTTGTTACCTAAGTTCTGTGTAGAGTATTTACCTTAATTCCTTTGATTTATACTTATGCAACATTTCTTTAACATAAATGGAGATGCCTTCTAATGGTTCAGACATTGAAATTATATAAATCTTCCCATTTGATGAATTATTTGTCTCTAATGCTCTCCAAATGCTCAAGTCATAATTATCATTGGTTGGTTTAATAAATATGCTCTTGTCCTCTAACCTTATAATCTAAAAAAGCGTATGATAATTGTCTCATGTTTCAATAAATACGTTGTAGATTTACCTTTTTCATCAATGTTAAACAACTGTTATTGTCGAATTCCTGCTGTGTAATTATTTTCCAGTCTTTGAGTTCTTGAAGTTTTTTCATGGAACATACAATAATAAAACTATTTTTTTTATTGGCTAATGCTCTCATTGTATCTTGCAAATAATTTACATTTGACACGGTGATAAACCTTGCAGATTCATCAACATCTGATAATTCGTTAATGTTTTCCCAGTTTATTGTTTTACTCTAATGGTCATATTTAAGTTTATAATATTATAATAATTATTAATTATTAGTGTATCTGTTACTTTACAACATAATTCACTTGCATTCATAGAAAATTTGTTTTCCACAATTTCTTTAATTTCATTTGTACATGCTTTAGTTATTAGATCGTCGTAATGATATGGAGTACTAAGAATAATTTTTCCACTTGTTTCTAGGTTTAATTTATCAGTCTCCATTATTATATCCATAGAATTTACAACGAAATCTCTGAGGTTCTGTAAATTAAATACCGAATTTATTCTGTTCTTCATTTTATTTAAACAAATGTTTTTTTTTTAATAATTAAATTAGTCAGTGGTTCAGGGTGCTTAACTAGTCAGTGACTTAAAATAATTAATAAATAAGATAACCAATCTTGTTTCCAACATTAATTTTCGTTCTTTTCTGTTTCATTTCAGACTATTTTTAAGTAAGTGTGATTTTTTAAATTATTAAACTTTTTTTAGAGATGGAATATTTATGCAAATTTAATGAATTTGAAATTTGTATGAAACATGGTTTGTAATTATGTTTTGATTTAAAATGGTATTAATTCCATGTATTATTATACCATGATGCATTTATAATCATCGTCATTTTTACATATTATTATGTATATCATGTTACAATCATTATAATATGATTTCGTTAATTTCAATTATATTTATGAATGGAAAAGGCTGTTGACTAATTTCAATAATAACAAGCTCAGAGAAATAAAGCAAACAATGTTACCATGGCCCACACCATAGGAGATGTCTAGAAGGTGTGCATTTATTCTTGTTCGTCAACGAATAGGCCACACCCGTATTACACAAGGATACCTTACGACCAAACCGTCCCTCATGCACTATTTTCAAACAATAATTAAGTCAAATACATCCTACTCGAATGTCTTCAGTTCGACGAAATGCGCACAGTGGCGTCATTTCAGTTTTTGAGATGGGGGGGGGGGGGGGGCAACATTTTTGACCAAAATAAAACTGAAAAAAGAAGCTCGCTAACATTTACATTACATTACATTACAGTATTACATTTTTAACTCAATACTCTAACCCACCTTAAACATGATACTGTATACTTACTAGTTAGTATCAAAGGTTAATATCATAAGCATACAGGTAAGTAACCCATTTTTTTGAGAGATAACAATAACTAAATAATTAATACATATATGTAGAGGTTACTTAAATATATTACCTATTAGCTACTATATAAAGGCCCAAAACTAGCCCATAACCGTTCTGTCAGCGGCCCGCTAGTGACAAGGGGGGAGGGAGCAAATTACCAACCTGCCACCCCAAATGACGCAACTGAATGCGCTTACTGGAAACCCTATACGAGATACTTTCACCCACTCTTGAGAAGTCCAAGGAAATAATAAATTTCATAAATGAAACTGACTTCATCTTATTTAAAATGTACAAATATAATAGCAATAAGTTTTATGTTCTATAGAGAAAATAACTTAGTTAACTTAATGAAAAAAAATTAGTTGTATTTTTAATTTATGATCTGTGTGGATAACTTAATATTTGATTTTTAAAAATCAGACCTATACTGAATTTCATTCTGATTGCAGAATATCTGTAATAGTTTTTAGTATAATTTGACAATTACACGTTTTTTTTCAACTATATTATTAATTCGAAGAATTTTTATTTCTTTATTCGTGTTTGAAATTATTACGGATACAGCGTGATTAAAAAAGAACAATAATTCATACATTTATTCATTATAGTTTTAACCACAGTCATAAGTAGATAAGCATAAATATGATTTTAACTGAACGTAGGTATTATTTAAATTGAATTGGAAAAAGCTAAGCTTAAACAAAATATGATTAGTAAATAATTATGTTATTAATGTAATTAACTTATTAACAAACTAGTTAAGCATTTTATCTTTATCGAAAGGTCACTAATTTACTTCATAGTTAAATATGTACGTACTTTGCATTTTAAGTTGTTGAATTTAGTAAAGGATTTTTCTTGTACTTTAACTACCACAGAGTTAAGTATGGGTAATGATATCGGTG
>NC_042494.1:3877914-3879521 GCF_005508785.2 Acyrthosiphon pisum
TAGGAGCCATCTATTAAATTTTCAAGTAATTTTACTCAACAAATAAAGTTTTATTGCATTCATAGTAAATAAAAATAATAAAATTGGAAACTGAAAATGTCCCTAAACAGTTCAAAACAAATCAAAATATTTTGAAAATTTTATCATGTATAGAAAATCGAAGCAGTTTTACTGCCCCGAACCGCGATGACAGACACAAAAAAAAAAAAATAAAAAACACACATCATTCCACTCAGAATCTAAAAAACTATAAAATTAAGATTGGAAATGTCCATAAACAGCCCAAAATATTTGAACATTTTATCAAGTATAGAAAATTGATAAAATAAAAATATAGGCTAAATTTATAGTATCTACAGTTATTGGTTTTTCAATTACAACAAAATAAAAAGATTTCTACATGAGAATTCAAGTGAATATCCAATGTTCTAAATTCGAACTTCAAAAGCTCATAAAATATTCAATTTGACTTTTCTGTAGCCTTTATTTTTGGTAAAGGTAGAACTACTTATAAGGAATCTTGCAAAAATGATATTTTATATTTTATTAATGTTTCAAATCATAAATTTATAAAGAAAAATTTTTATGAATTTCTAACTTAAAATATTGTTTTACTCAATTTCTATTGTAAAACCTTATTCGAAGCATTGTATTAAATTTTCAAGCTTTTTGACTCAACGAATAAAATTTGTATTGACATATTGTATAGAAAATAAAACTAAAAATGTCTTTAATATCTCAAAATAAATAAAAATATATAAATAATTGTATGATGTATGAAAAATGCTAAAATAAAAATGTAATGGTAATTTCATGTATCTACCAAAAACCAAAATTGATTTTAAACAAAATAAATGTTGCGTTAAAATTATTGTTTTTCCTTATTATTTTTTGATTTTATATATATTAGGGATTATATATCTAGATAATTATTTGTTTATCTTTTATCTCATCTAGATAAATAGTTACAAGGTACCTAAAAGTTCATCTTCGATAATTTTTTTACTAATCTAAATAAATTCATCTAGGTATATTTTTTATTGATTAAAATCACGAAATTTTACACATGCATTTTTAAATATTTATCCAGATTATCAAACAAATTTCATGGTTTATAAATAATGTAATTATTTTTATTTATATCATTATTAGTATAATGTTCCTAGTGCCAAACTAAAATATACCTAAATTTAAAACCAATTAAAAAATAATTGTATCTTTTTTTTTATCTAGATAAAAAAGTATTCACCTTTATCTTTATCTAGATAAAAAAGTAATTATCTAATCCAAACACTGAACATAACCTAACCTAACCTACTGTTGAAGAAAATCTAAGCATTTTTACTGCTTTAAAAGGGGATGACAGACGCACATAAAAAAATAAATAAATAAATAAACACCTACCGTTGTGTTTTTATCATATCGCTCCGCTCAGAATCAAAAATATAATTTAATAATATAGACAAAATTTAAACATAATGCTAAATAAGTACCTACGTATGTATGTTGGTTTGTCAACCAAAATTTTACTTACAAAGTCATGGGGTCCGTCAGACCATTTTTCAGTATGGTCCCAAAACGGTAAACCGGAAATGAAGGTGTCCACG
>NC_042494.1:3881289-3912266 GCF_005508785.2 Acyrthosiphon pisum
ATTTTGACTGGTCAAAATATCTTGATATCAACTCCTTTTGGTTTTAGTATAACATCACATTTGTTTATAGCGTCAGCAAAAACTGGAACTTTCATAAGATCTGTACCCATTCCTTGCCATTGTGAGCCCATACCAGAGAATATAAACCATACCGGACATTTTGAGCTAACATTCTTAAAATACAATTTTTTATAATTACGAAAAAAAAATCTATAATAGGATTATGCTAAATTAATTCAACAAGAATAGTTATGTTATTTACCCTGACATCATCCATTCGTGTTTCATCCATCTGAGGGAAAATGTTAAAACTCCTAAAGAAATGGCCATTTATATTTCTAGTAAATACGTCATTAGTCAATGACACAAACTCTGCATTGTTTCCGTGACTTTTAATCTAATAATTTGAATATTATAAAATTATATATTTATTGACTTTTAAGTTAACTTATAAATACCTGGTTTAATGCTTCTTTAACGTTTTCTTCATTCCGCCCTGATACCAATATTAATTGGGGTATATTGGTAGAATTATGTTTGTCCACAATTATGTTATTAACGATCTGATTTTTTTTAAGGATTACATGACTAAATGCATTTAATAACCCAAATGAACTGATTCCGATTATATCTCCAACAAAAGGAGTTTTTTCAGTTATTACCTAAAAGACAAACAAAGTTTATAATTTATGTTAATCCACCGTAGAGAAATAGTAATTAAGTAAACAAATGTTTACTATTCTATATTAAAAATTATAGTTAAACGAATTGTATGATACGTACTTGAATTTTTCCATTTTTTAACGCTGCTACATTATTGTTTGGTCCTGTATAATTTATGTTAGGTGGTATGTATCCACTTTCTAGCGTAATAATTGCTTTTACAATTGACATAAAGAGACTAGACACTTCATAGTGACCTACGTTACTTTTCACTGAACCCACTTTTAAAGGTGTCTTTCTATTTTCAGTACAAAACACTTCTTCCATGATATTTAATTCCATAGCATCTTCACTCTGTAAAATTAACGCTAAATTAAAGTATTGAGTATTAATATACATTTTTGGTTAATATTACCTTAATTCCCGATCCGTAAGCTTCTATGAAATCTACTGTAGCCAGATCTATGTCAGCTTCTTTATAAGAATCTAATAGCAATGATTTAAAGTGATTTCCATCATGCTCGGTTAGGGTCCCATCATGATTACCAAACTGCACTGATTTTACATTCAACAATGTTCCGTATGAACGTTTGGCTTCAGAAGATTTTTGAAGATACAAAACAATACAAGCTTTTGATGTGTTATACCCATCAGCAAAATTAAAATGTTCATATTACTTATAATGAAAAGTATACCTTTTAGTCGAAGTTGAGAATAGGGATCAAAATTTTTGAAAAACCAGGGTTTCTTCCCGTTTTTTTTCGGAAAATCGATAAAATCATACATTGATTAAGTTATTGTATCATTTTCAATTGAATAAATGAAAAAATACAGAGTTTGATGACACCATGAAATCAAATATTTATCAACAACTAGTTTAATGTACATTTAGAATGAACATTTAAAATATTAGTATTATTTTAACTTGACTATCTAAAAATGTATATTCACCGTCAGAACTGAATGGTTTAGTTTGATCACTTTTGTTTAATCTATTCAATCCTTGATATAGAAATTGTAACTCTGGTCGAAGTGTCAGATTAGTAACACCGACAATTGCAGATGATAATAAACCATTTTCAATCATTTCTTTGGCTTTTTTCAAACCGTTGGAGCCACAAATCCATCCTCCGTCCATGGAAAAACTAGGTCCTGGATTTTATTGATTACATATTATTATTTAAATATTTTTATAATTGCCTTATTTACTATTTTAAAAGTGTTCTACCTGTCAAATTAAGAATAAAAGAAAGTCGGTTTGCTTGCATTGCTCTACTAGTTCCTAACATTACAAATCCTACAGATGATTCGGTATCCATGGCTTTCATTTCCGTTTCACTTATTGCAGATCCCATAAATACTCCTGTATTTGTTCCATGCAAGTCTGCTGGACTCAAAGCAGCATCGATAATTGCTTCGATTGATCTTTCTAAACATATTTTTGTCATTAGGTCCATAACTTGAGCAAGTTTTGGATGAACGCTGAAGAATGTGGTATCAAATGTATCGATTTTTTTAATTTTTCCAGTACCACTTAATGCACCTAGTTTATCTATAAAAAAAATAATTTTCTAATTAAATAAAATTCAATGTCATAGTAAAAATTTCTAAATACTTGGTTTCCATCTCCTTGAATCCATAGTTACTCCATTTTTTTTTTGGAATAACAAATCACTCAATTCAGTTATATTATTGCTTTCTGGAAACAATCCACCGATACCTGATATTACAACTTCATCTTTGTGTTCTACCATTGTATTTATTTATTTGTTATTTAACTCTGGTTAACGTTCTAAAACAATTTAATTATTAGATTACACTATTGTTGTGATGTATCGATTTGATAATTGATAAATATATCTTAATTGAATAGCAGTTCATGGCTATTTCAAATATAATGTTAACAAGAAAATGTTAAATATTCCTATAATTAAATAAGCCAGAAACAAATGATATGGTCAACGTTCAAAAACAATTTCATATTTTATTTTTTATTTTTATATATAATGCAAATCATCATAGGTTAACTTTATCATACGGGTGATATGCTTGTTTTTAAATAGTTTGTTGTGCATTGTGGAATGGAATACTTACAACTACAAGTATTATGGGCATATTGAATTAGAGCGCTTATGTAAATTAGTCTAAGCAGATAAGGGGAGTCAACACAACCTGTGAGGATCTTACTTAAGGAAAGATTACGGGAATAGTGACAGACAACTAAAAAATAAATATTAAGGTGACTGAGATCGTGAGTATAATATCCAGGAGTGCAATTTATATTCATGGCATTTAAATATATAAAATATATATTTTCATAAAGCATAAAAACTTCTGCTGTATCTGCTCAAGTTGTTTACAAGTATCAGCTGTCTTAGGATCTTATATAGCTAAACCATACTAAACAATTGGTCTAACAAGTGAACAGCACTTAGTTTTCACTGAGATAGTGAGTTGGAATTCACTAGATACCCTTATAACCACGAATGTATCTTCGGTGCGTGGTCAAAAGGTGTTAAGTCAAAAATTGTGATTTTTCAGTAGGATTTATTAAAAGTTTGACATTTTTTTTAGAATATAAAGAAGTCAAAACATGATTTTTAACAATACATAACTTAACAACTTTTGACCAAAGATATAACTCAGTGATAAATTACTTAGTTATACAATTAGAAGAATATATTTCTTGTTATTAATGCCAACAACGGTATTACGATATAAGAGAACTTGCATGCGGGTTTGCACTATACATCGTTCTCTGCTAGTCATAATGAGCATATTACAATTAATTAGGTATAGGTTTATTTCCCATCTATTTTAAATATTAATTAAAATTAATTTCGTAGAACTGTATTTCAAAGGCTCAATTTGTTGATATTATGAATACTATGTCATTATTTCGATATAAATCTTATATTACAAAAATACTAAAAAATAATAAAAATAAGTGTAAAAAAATTATATTCATCTTTAATTAGATAAATTACATTTATGTTATCTTTATTTTTATTTAGGTAATATTTTGTTAAAATTATCTTATCTTATCTAGATAATTTTTTATACCTATCTAATTTTACGGCGTAAATATACGCGATGACGGCTGCCGATAATGCAAACCGATCTGTAATTTCAACGACAAAGTGATCACATAATATAGTATTGCGCATTTACTATTGTATTATTATGTAATACAAATCTGTGTAAAATAATTCTTTCTGACATGCCTAAGATAACTTTCTAGTAATAATTAATTAAATTAAAACTATTAAAACAACTATAAATAATATTCATCTTGCTCATGTCAAACCACTTTTAGATAAAAATATGAATTCTTCAGTAGGAGTTACCATACTGGATAATAGATTTAAAAACTATTAAAAGGCAACAAATATTTGAAGCATCTATTTCAAGTTTTTTTATGATTATTAAAAATGTAGAAAAATGTTTTATTTGATTTTTAAAATATTCAATATTTAACCTACAGTGCCCAAATCTAAATCGGCACTGTACCTATACCATTCCCGGACAATGTTAACTTATTCCAATTTTGCCCCCGAAAAACTGGCATTGTGCTCAGTGACCGGACACTGTGCACAATGCTCAATTTTCTACTTTGCCCGTAACATATATATAGATAGATACATAATATAGTAATAGATAGATTGTTGATAAAATACAAAGACAAAAAAGGTCATGTTGCAACCAGTGGCGTAGCAAATCATGTTTTTCAGAGCAATTGCTTCTGGTTTTTTGGAGGTGGTGGTGGGTCATAACCTCATAAATCCCATATACACGGTCAGTCTTTGAACTTCATTTTGGGTGCTACCCCACCCTCCTATTTGAGCATATGAGTATCGTATACATCAGTTGGAGTAGGGGGGGATAGGTCATAAGTAATTTGTTTGCTTCCATATGATTTAAGTTCGCTACGCCACTGGTTGCAACTAGCTGGAAAAACTCGGGTAGGTACCGTATTTTCTGTATAAATATACAAATTACACATAAAAGCTTATTTTTACCAAGTTCAACCCTTTAAAATCAACATTTTGAAAATTGGGTGACGTGGTACACTCAAGAAGGTATTTGGAACAACTCTGTGAAAAAAATTGGAAAAAAGTTTAATAACGTCGTCACAAAACAGGAACATAAAAAAGGCCTGTTCTTTTATACATATATAAAAAAGGCCTGTTCTATTAAGTTTATTTAAGGAAAGGATTTACAACAGTCAAATAATCAAAATTGTTTTAATTGACTAGTTAGATAACAGCCAAATATTACTTGGCGCTATAATATATTTATAAATTAATTTAGGAACTTGATGAACTGAAAATCTTGAAATTAACAAAATAATCAAATAACCGAATATTATTATAAATTATAATTGTATTATAATTACATTGTAAAAAGTTATTTTAAAAAGCAAATTAAAATTGTGTACAGTATAAATATGTCAAAATGACAAATAAAAATAATTATCGATAGGTTATGACCCAGGATTCCCTCCTATTTGGAATGTATAAGATACTTAGATTGAATAAATAATATACAAGCTTAATAACATTGCCATGACTAATTGTGTGTATTGAATATATACTTTATGTATATATTAGTCCAAAGTGTCCATGTTCTGCATTTTAAACAATGGACCGTACAACGTGACCGTTTACCAATCATATACTATGTAAAAATTGCGATCCATGTCATTAAAAAATACGTAAATACCGTCATGGGTATATTTGAAATGTAAAATTGCTGCCTGGGATATTCAGATATTCGGTCGGCTGTATAGTATATAACATTACCAAAAAAATTTACCCAATATCGTATACTTATAATTTTCAACACATCACAAATATAACATTACAACACTGTTGCAGATTAACATAAAGTGTTATTCATTTTAATATTAGCTATCGGATGGTGTATTTATAGATATATATCTAATTATATATATATATGTATATAGTTAAAAGTATCAATAATATTATAACGGTTGTTTTGCAGTTGCATCTAACAACATGCAAGCCTGCAGCCGCAGGAGTTTTTAAATGTTTTAGTATATAGGTATTTCAATATATTAAATATTGTACACTGCTACAACTGTTTCCTTCTGTGATTAGCGAGTGATTTAGTTTCATATATTTATATTTTTTATAATATTGTGCAGTGTACATCACAAGTATTGAAAATATATACCCACTTTGCATTGACAACTCGTTCGACTAGGTCACGAATTTTATATTGTCAATGGTTGTACACACTACTTCAGTAAACCTAAGTCCTACACTATAATATATTTAAATTTTAAATCAGTCAGTTAATGAATGCATATGCTTTTAACGTGGATTAATGTTTATTATATAGGTAGACATAAATTATAAGTTTCTGTTCTGTATACGTTAATTCGTGCTAGTTTTAAATTGTTTATTTCATCGTGGCTATGGCATCTTTATCTTCGGCGATCAAACAGGTAAGTTTAATAATTATATTATAATAAAATAGTAGAACCGGTTATCGATAAGTCAAGGTAGGCGATCGACCACACCGCCCTCATAAAAACTACCACTCCTTATATTAATTAATTGTATTGTATATTTGTTCACTGTCAAAATCGGTCACAGGGGGGGGGGGGAGTCAAAGGAGCCATTTCGCCCCTTATCCCCGGGAATTTTTAAATGCATGTTTTATGTTAACTAATTTCCATTCGATAATTATTATTAATAAACTCAAGCTTACCTCGCACACCACACATATCCGTGTTTAGACTTGCACAGAACATCATTTTTGCCCCACTCGAATAAATAAATAACTACCTACCTTGAGACCTGAGTATTTAACTTTTAAATTAAAAATTAATTCAAGCTTAATCATAGATAACAAAATGTATGTGAACCTCATTTAAATATTTAAAAAAATAAATTATTATTTTTTATTATTTTCCTAACCTATTAGATTCTGAGAGGAGCGATGATTTTATTGATTTTACAATGATAGGTATGTGTTTTTGATTTTTTTTTTTGTCTCTGTGTACCTATACGATAAGTGGTCGAAATAATGCTTTGATTTTCAACTTCAATATCTTGTTCGACGGGTAAGTGAATCTAGTTGGTGCATTTGGGAGGTCAAAATTGAAAATCTCGAGTAGTTATCATTGGCGCAGGGAGAACACAAAAAAAAAGGTTTTTGACAAAATCGATCTTGCTTCTTGATGTACCGAACACTAAAACAAATTACCGCAGATATATGAAATTTTCACTTAATGTTTATATTAGTATTTTCTATGCATCATTAAATTTTCTAAATATTTTTACTTGTTTTAAACTGTTTACGTACATTTTCTGTTACAACATTTTTTAGTTTTTTTTTTTTTTTTTAAATGTCTATACAATTTTATTCGTAAGGCAAAAAGCTTGAAAATTTAATACAAGGCTCCTGATATATTGTTACAATAGCAGTTAAAAAATATTAAAAACAAATAGGTACACATTTTTTTTTATAAGTATTTAAAGTTCGAATTTTGACAAAATTTATCAAATTTAAAAACGATTTTGTAGTTGACAATTTATAAAATGTTCTTGATGTAGCTGTAGTATCATTATTTATTGCTGATGAATTGTCTATAGCAACTGATTGTTTTTGGACTTCTGCAGGTGTGATGTGAGACCCAACTTTAAAATAATTTAATAATGATGCAGAATGATAAAGTTTCATTGTATTTAAATTTTAAGTCCACTTATTTGAATAAACAAAAAACAATTAACAATTAAAAATGAATAAATAAATAAATAATCTCGCGAAAAACCAACGATGTCGACTTGAACAAGTTGTACGACAGTAGACAATACTAGTTAATCTACTAAATAAGTAATAAAATGAAAGTGGAATTTGTTAACGCAAAGATACCTGAGGTTTGCGATAAACTAAATTGTATTGATAAAAATGTATAATCTAGACGTTTCCGGTATCCTACACAGTACACAGTTTCAACTAACGACGTCGCGACGATAATAATGGATAACAGAGGTCTCTCCCGGGGCCCGGAATGACAAGTATAAATATAATATAATGTTATACCTAATGTTTCAATTTCGATAGTAGATAATTTTTTTTTATAATAATTTAAAGTAAAATGTCAATTGTCAATAAACCTAATAAAATTATCAAAATGTTTTGGGGCTAGCCATTTGGGGGGGGGGGGGCTAAATCCCGTTAGCCACCCCCTTGGGTGCGCCCTTGGATCAAATGGACATGTTGCTGTCCCATTCATGAAAATAGTTCGCACCGCCACTGGTCAACAGTAACTGATTATTAGCAGTTAACACGTTCGCTGCGTACAACGCCAATTGGCGTCAGTAGCGTCACTCTCCGTGTGCGGTCAACGCCAATTGGCGTCATCTGATATACCGATTATTATGTGCTTATATTCCGGTCAGCGTTAAAACCTGTGCACTAATTTTTTGTCAGCGTTATCTACAAACATTTTTTAACATAATTTTGAAAACCGTTTCTAAAAATAACCATTTGTTTGGTATTTACGTACTATTCAATAATATCCCCTATTACCTACTTTTATCATGTTATTCAGGCACACCCAGCTGATGACGACCCGTAATCGTCATAGCACAATTATGTTTGTATGTTATAGACATATTATTTTTAGTATCGATCGTGATATTGATCGTGTGCATTCAGTAAATTCATATTTAGTTTATTTCTCTTTGGTTATTTAGCCAATATGGACGTGTACCAATAAAGTGAGTTGTATTATCTTTATTATTATACGATAGCTAGGTAACTACGTTTGTTATAAATCGATTTGACGTATATAAATTTGATTTTTCATGTTTTTTTTATGCTGTTATTTTTTCTGCAATAAATATGAATAATTCTGATAATGCTGGGTTCGTCTCGACCCAATAGACTTTGTACAAATATTGATCTCCGTTCTACTCAAAATGAAATTGAAAGACTTCTTTTTGAATCTGATGACGAAAATTTTGATTATTCTGATTCTGGCAGCGATTATTTGGGTGCAAGTGATTCCGATTCTTCGTCGACTTCGGATATAGGAAATGAAATGTCTACTGAACCAAATTTCGAATTTCCCAATACAATAACAACTAATAACACTTGGACAACAAACGAAATTGATCTTTTTAATTTTACGTTTGATAAACAACCAGGTTTACTCGTTCCAATACCCGAAAACGGAAAACCTATAGATTTTTTTTTCTTACTGTTTGATGAGGATTTTTTTGAACTTATAGTTAGAGAAACAAATAACTATGCCGAGTCTGAATTTTTACGAGTTGGTGCTGCAGAGCGTTCTCGTATATCTCAATGGAAACCTACGGACCGCGATGAAATTATAACTTTTATTTGTTTAGTTATTCACACTGGCACAATCAGACTAAATCGATTAAACGATTACTGGAAAACACATAATTTATTTAATTTTACATGTTTTTCGAATTATATGAGTCGCGATCGCTTTCTATTACTTTTGAGATGTTTTCATTTCGCCCAGAATCCTACTGACCATTCTGAAAATACTCCTATTGATAGACTTTTCAAAATTCGACCTTTTATAAATTATTTCAATACCAAAATGAATAATATTTACGATGTCATTTTTACAAATAGTCAACACATTTTGTAATATTGCATGTTACAGTGGAATATTGTTTTATCATTAATGAAACATGGTATTGCACAGTGGGTAAGTGTTTTTTTTTTTAAATTGAATGATAATAATATTTTTATACATAGTTTTAAATATACTATCATTTTCAAATTTCGGAACAAATAATAAGCCGACAGTAACTTAACAACAATTTAAAAAGAAAAGCCGTTGACTATATGTTAACAAGGCCATCTAAGATCTAAAGCCATTCATTTAGAATTAAAAAATACTGACACAAAATTTTTAACTATACTCAAGACGTAAAGCAGTTGATTAAACGAAAAATATACACAATATGCTCGAGCTTCTATCCTGCCAAGATAACCAGTCACTTTTTTGGAGCTACACAACCTCTTTGACAACATAGAGTTTAAAGCAAATAAAAATGAAAATTGTATTGTTTGTTAGTTAATAATAGAGACACATTGTAGTAGGTTTATCTAGATTCAACAATTTAAAAGTGTTATGAAATTCGGATACTATATATACCTATATTTGTAGATGGTACATTCAAAAGTTGTTCAAAATTATACCATCAACTATTTACCGTTCATTGTATAATAAATCAGTCTTATGTTCCACTCATTTATATTTTACTACCTTCGAAGACTATACACAATGCCGTTTATAGGTATTTCAACATTTAGTTATAGAGTGCAAAAAAAAATAACTTACAATTCAGTGGTATTCAGTTGTATACTAATTTTTAAAAGGCTCTTCACAATTCTGCAAGACATGTTTGGCATTCTACTGAAGGAAAATTATGTAGATTTTACATTGGTCAAAGGAGGTTTAGGTAAATAGAACAGCTGAGCTCAATTAATGAAAATATTTATTTTGCAAAAAGAAAGCCTTTTTGACGAAATTTACGTATGAATAAAAAATATTTAAGTAGGCATACATATAAAAGTATACTCAAGCCGAAATTTATGTATTCATAAAATATACCCAATTTACATAAAAATTGCATGCGATTTACAACGACTCCTACTATATTTATAATTATTACCTATGCTGATAATTCTATTATAAATTATCTTTATAATTATTTATATAGGTGCATAAATATATTATATTAAACTAGGTACTAATTCACGCCCACGAGTAAGAAGTGATAAAAACAGAAAACAAGTTATAATAACACAGTATTTACCACCTATAGGCTCAAAACGGTTAGTGATAAATAACGGATAAAACAATAAACTATAGACGTATAAAATAATAGTACAATTAATTATCTATTCAGTTTATTCTGTAAATAAATCAATATAGGCTATAGTCATGTAGCACAATACGTGCAGCTGTATAGGTGTTTACGAATAAGTTAAAAACATATTTGAGTAATTTATTGTTATAATTTTTGTTTTAATCAACAATGCTAATAATGTTTAAACGTTGCAACGAAGTTCACAATGCATGTCGAATGAACGCGATATTACGGATGTTATATTATAATACGATAATGTGTTCTTTGGTGTTGTGTGATTTAAGCAAAAAATAATAAAAAACAGAGTAATTTTTGGTCTCTAAAAAATATTTTTACAGCGTTGTGAATATGTCCAATAATAATAATATGCCCAGTATACGCATAAAATATTAATAAAAATAATTGTGAATTTTGAATAGAACCGTACATATTTAACACTTCATTTTTATACCTACGATAGTATGATCAAAAAATAAAAATAAAAAATAGAATTATAATAAATTAAATGTTTTGCTAGTAGGATTCTGCCATCTTAGGAACAAAAAATGATGGACATTATGCAATGAAACTGCAATAATATATCAAATTATTACCTGAGTTTAGATTTGTAGTTGACCCGTAATCTGCAGTTGTTAACTCGACCGAAATCACACTGACTACTAATTTCGGGATTTTCGTTGTATTATTTACACACAAATTATTAAACCGTGGTAAATACCTATTATCGATGCCTCTTAAATTATGTATATTTCATACGTTCCTTATATTATGAAAGGAAAGTAACATTGACGAAACAATTGCAGACTCATGTCCTTTGATGTTTTTAAATTGTTTGTTGTTTTATTATTATTTTATTATAATATTTATGTCGTATTAAATAACTATAGCAATAATAATCACTTATTTAACATTACTCAAAAACAATGGTATGTTGTATATGAACTATGGTCTATGCCATAGACTCTATGGTAACATGTAATTTGTCTGTGGTAAAATGTAAACGTCTGTTTGCTGTGCATCTATAATATTACTAAATCTAAAAGCCACACATTTCTATAAAATTAAAAAAAGTGTTGTGTGTTTGTGACTTACTAAATATGCCTCCTATAAAGCGGCGGACAAATTGCAGAAGAACCCGAAATGCAACTATTCAAATTAATTATCAGTCTAATCGTACTGCCCAGGAAAATGATTGTATTCGGTTAAGAGTTTAAGACAGACCCGTGAAGCGCGAAATTCGACTAATAATGGTGCAAGTATGAATCGAGCTGCTCTCTGTTATGATATTATGTCAAATTATCGGATCAAAACTTAAAAATTATAAAATATTCTTGTGTTAAAATTAGATCATAAAGTTTAAAATACCTATTAAAATTTAATAAAACTACTATTTTCTATTCTTATAATCTATTAAAAACTATTTCTTTATATCAGTAGGTACTTACCTATATTATGTCAGAGTTATTGGACCCCCCCCCCACCAGAAAAAAATTGAAAAACACCACTGATCAGATGTATCGTCATCGTATAGGTATAACTTATAGGTAGCAGCTGCTGATTCTATATCAAAAAACACTAGTTATTTCATTAAACGTTAATGTTTTTGTAAATACTTTATATTTTTACTAATTTTAATGTTATAATTTTTTAAGTTTTACTTTTTTTTAATGACAACATACATTTTGGATTCTGAGCGAAGTAATGAATATATTAATTTTACAAGGATGTGAATTTTTTTTTCGAGTCACCAAAAAAAAGGCTTCTTCTAACAAGAATTTCATTGGCACCATAATATAGCACCCATTCTTAATCAGATTTTATGTATTAAAATAAAAACAACGATTTAGTTACTCATTTTATTGTAATTAAATAATATCATTCGAGGATACTTGAAACATTTAACATGTATTGTTATAATTTATAAAAACAATGAAATTATCAAATGCAATATTTTTGCCAAAAATGTATTCTACCTAACATTATATTATGACTAAAAAAAAATTACTTTAATAGTATCTAATATAGATAAATTATCATACAATATACTTAGTACCTAGTTTTAATATAGGTACCAATATATGACGGAGCTCCTTCGCACTATATCGTTATTATATTAGACAATGATATAGGAGCCCTGGGAGCGGCCCATTATTCAGACGTGATTTAGCCACCGTACTTACACACTTCTGTACCTCTTCGTTTAATATTATATTTTATATAAGTGTGCAACTTATTGTATACAGGTGAATAATGTTCCTAAACCAATCAACATAACACTGTTTTATGCATTACATAAACCTTTTATTCATTCCATAATATATAATAAACATAATATATAATAATTAAAAAATAATCAAATTAAATTTGTGATAAGATTTATGTATTGAAGATTTTATCAGCATTAAAGTAAACATTTTTATATTTCTCACTCAATGATAATTCTATTCCAACTGGATACAAATGTGTTACATTCTTTGTTATAGCATCAATCGTTCTCTTGTCCTCTAACATACTTTTATAATCTGGCTTAGGTATAATGGATAAAACTGGTGGTTTAATACAATACTGCAAAATAATGAATGTGCAATTAACATGTTAACCAATTAAAAAAGTATCAAGTTAACTTACGTCATTTAAATTTGTTCTATTAAATTCAAACTTCCGTTCATATCTAAATATCAACACCTTCGAATGCAATCTATTTGACTGAGGCTTGGACTCTAAAAATATCCGTAATAATGACCAAATAAGGTTTAATGCTCTTTGTGTGTTTTCTTCAAGTATTTTTTGATGATAAGACACAATCAACTGCATTTTACTGTCATTAATTTGAACTTTAGATTTAGTAAACTAAATAAAATAATAACGATCCATTAATGAATTTTAAAACATATATAAAATATAAAAGATGGTTGAAGAGTCATTAGGAATCAAAAAAAATGTTAATTATAAATATCGATACCCAGTTATATGACAAAATCTTTTATTTTGTTATAAGATAATAATTTGTAATGAAAAAACAACTATTAATCATTCCGTACATATAGCATTTACCTCAGTGTACGATGAACTAAACATTACATTTAACCGCATGGCGAAATCATTATTTGACCGAAAACGCTGAGCCCATCCAGTCAAAAATTCTGAGTCAAATTCTAGTAATGTTACAGTGACTAATATTCCTTGTGCTTCCAATATTTGAGCTATTTTTAGAGCGATAATCCCGCCCCAACATTCTCCAATAATGGACACGTAACCATGATCCGAGATGCTTTTGAGTTTCTACGGTTTAGCCAAAATAAAAATGGGTTAAAAAAATTGTATTACATTTTAATATTTTCGTACGTCATAAACATACATTCACTAAAGTTTCAGCTAAATTATCGATTGAAGTAATATCTTCAGGATACTGTGCTTCAAATACAGGATAAAAAAATTGTTTATAAAATGATTCAATAGATTTTGGTTTTAATCCAGGTATAACAAACACAGGTGACACCGACTTCAATTGTGATAACCTCGGACTTCTTGTAGCAACTTCGATAAATCCGGCTTCTTTTGCAATTTTCTTATTCAGAAGGTGTAACTCATTAGCAGATTCGGGGAAAAAATTTGCAATCAGATCGTTCATTTGGTAAGACCCTGAAACAATTAAATCGCTTTATGTTTTTTAAATAAAAAAAAACTATATCTACAATAGTTTTAAATAAAATTAATATTTAAGAATACAATTTACTTTTAAAATAGGTACAAAATGTAGTGACATAACTAATAATCTATACCTATATGAATAATTTTAATAAAAAAATTAATCAAAAATTAAGATAAAGATATTATTAATTAAGTATTTTACATAATATTCAGTACTAACTCGAATACAATTATTAGGTAAATTTAAATATTTAGAAATTATTGTATTGCTATACTTGTTTCTTGCTTTATATTCCAAAGTGTAAAATACTCTTTGAAATATGGAGCAAGTATAGTTATTTTCAATTAATTAAAATGTTTCATCAATAATTACATTTTGATGTATTGTTGTTTTCCTTAGAGCATATAAATGAATATGACTCTGAAGTATTTGAATTTTGTAGAAGAAAATCTAGAGACGCCAAAATTGTTTCTGTATTTTTTGGTTCTGTAGACGGCCCGTCCCATGATATGTTTAATGCATTAAAACCTATAGATTTAAGCTCGGCACAAATATGTTCTGCTTTACTTAATATACATATGAATGGAGTAGCAGCTATTTTACTCTTAAGCTTTTCGAAAGAATATCGTAGATTACTTATTTTACTATCGTTAGACTAAAAAAAAGAAACAATAAAAAAATTAATTTGTACAAAATAAAATATAATAACAAAAAAATAAAAAATAAATCATACCTGATTCACTATAAATAATGCACCTAACTCTTTAGATGATGTTAAATAATTTAACCAGTTAAGCGACTCCTCTTTAGTTTTTAAATGTAAATCTGATTCGATTTGTATTGATACGTTCCGGGAGATGAGTTGATCAAATCTATTAATAAACACAACCGTAAATAATATCATAAATATAAAATTAAAATAATGGATACTCCAAAAATAATTTACGAACCTCCTACAAACAGTCGATGACATTGAACACCTTTTAACGACGATCATAATTCTTTTAGCCCCTCGTTCAGCCAACCATTCAGCGAGGTCTAACCAATCTCCTCTGTTTCCTTAAAAATTAAATTAAAACACATTTTTAATTACACCTATACTTATAATATAATTAAAGATTCTAACAAGGAGAAAAATATTTACCAACTATTAGGTAAATTTTATCATGATGACATTCATACATATTACATTCAACTTTTTCGTTTAACTTAGAACAGTCGTTATCTTTGGTATTATCGTTTATGGACAATAACACTTTTTTATACGTAATCGACGAAGCGTTAATTCTATACCAAAAACAAACCAATAAAAATATTTTTATTTAACTTTATACAAATTACTTAATACATTATCTTATGTAGTGTAATTATTTACCTCATTGTGTCAAACAAGTTATTACCACTCGATAAAGTAGTTACAACGTGACTACGAAAAGGTTTTATTACGCCTTTATTCAAACCATTTATGAATGCTTGTTGTAAAATTTGTTTATTTTCAATATTTTCATTTAACAATCTGCTTGAACCAATTGAAAAGAACGATGTGCTAAAATTGAATATTCGTGATCCTTTCGAACCATGACAATTATATTTTTTTTTTATAAAAAACTATAAAATTCGTAAAAGAAATCTAACGGTTTAAACATAAAGTAAAATTACCCAAATATCTTTGTTTTTTCATATCTAATTTTGAAAAATTGAAGAAATTTCCGTGTGCAGCTAATGCACGAACGGCAGCATAAAATGATTCACCACTTAAAAAGTTCAATATGCAATCAATGCCCTTGGACTTTGTTATCATTTTTAAATGAACATCAAATGTGTTGTTTTTGTTTATTAGTATTTTTGATCGCGATAGCTGTATTTCAAAAATAATTTATTGTTTTTGTTTATCATCACTATCGTTATTAACTTAATACCTGAGGGAAGGTAACAGATAGTTGTTCAGCTTGTTGGTCTGAGTCTACTATGACATAAGTCTGACATTTCATGTCTAAACTTATCGAAATTGCCGCTTGACCTATTGGATTCAACCCCGAGGTTACTAAAACAGTTTTATCCTTTTGAAGGGTACTCAATATGTTCAACGCATAATAGCTCTAAAACATAGGAGAAAATATTAATATTATATCTCATTAATTCAATCTTATAATTAAAGTGTAATCACCAGGGCATAAGCTAGAGGTACAGTGGTGGCTTCTTGTAGTGACCATGCCGACGGTATAGGCCATGATAATACTGGGTCATAAATTATTTGAGAAGACATTTTATTGATCGAGGCTATTCCTATAGTTGTTTTGTTGTTGATATGCCCCGAGTATTCAAATGGTCCGAAATCGTTCTGATTAAAATAAAAAAAAATATTATATATTTAATAACTACGTAATATTTCATAAGTATTCTATAATTACTTCGGTGTTTTCGTCAAGAACTAAATCTTTGAAATTCAACCCTAAATAGTTAACTGTCAATTTGTTTTTACTGAAATAAAGTAGAGTACAAAATTGTATAAAAAGTGACTAAACAAAGGAAACTTAAAAAAACCGTAATTCAACTTACTTATTTATAATAAAATTTTTTAATACTAGATTTTTGTTGACTTTTATATCATCTTTTATATCTTGAAGATCAATACTTTTGTAAAAACCCCAATCACCATTATTATATATATTTACTAATAAATCTTTCGATAGTTGATGTGCATAAAAAGATTTATTGGATTCAAAATTTGGTGCATTTGTATCCAAAATAAACAAGAATCTAACAAAAATGTCAGTATAAATATATATATTTAATTATTACTTTGGTTTTGTTACCTAAGTTCTGTGTAGAGTATTTACCTTAATTCCTTTGATTTATACTTATGCAACATTTCTTTAACATAAATGGAGATGCCTTCTAATGGTTCAGACATTGAAATTATATAAATCTTACCATTTGATGAATTATTTGTCTCTAATGCTCTCCAAATGCTCAAGTCATAATTATCATTGGTTGGTTTAATAAATATGCTCTTGTCCTCTAACCTTATAATCTAAAAAAGCGTATGATAATTGTCTTATGTTTCAATAAATACTTTGTAGATTTACCTTTTTCATCAATGTTAAACAGCTGTTATTGTCGAATTCCTGCTGTGTAATTATTTTCCAGTCTTTGGGTTCTTGAAGTTTTTTCAAGGAACATACAATAATAAAAATATTTTTTTTATTGGCTAATGCTCTCATTGTATCTTGCAAATAGTTTACATTTGACACGGTGATAAACCTTGCAGATTCATCAACATCTGATACGTCCTTAATGTTTTCCCAGTTTATTGTTTTACTCTAATGGTCATATTTAAGTTTATAATATTATAATAATTATTAATTATTAGTGTATCTGTTACTTTATAACATAATTCACTTGCATTCATAGAAAATTTGTTTTCCACAATTTCTTTGATTTCATTTGTACATGATTTAGCTATTAGATCGTCGTAATGATATGGAGTACTAAGAATAATTTTTCCACTTGTTTCGAGGTTTGATTTATCAGTCTCCATTATTATATCCATAGAATCTACAACGAAATCTCTGAGGTTCTGTAAATTAAATACTGAATTTATTCTGTTCTTCATTTTATTTAAACAAATGTTTTTTTTTTTTTTATTAAATTAGTCAGTGGTTCAGGGTGCTTAACTAGTTATTGATTTAAAATAATTAATAAATAAGATAACCAATCTTTTTTTCTATGATACATGGTTTGTAATTATGTTTTGATTTAAAATGACATTAACAATTATCGTAATTTCCACACATTATCATGTATATCACGTTACAATCATTATAATATGATTTCGTTAAATTCAATTATATAGATGAATGTCAAAGTCTCTGGACTAATAAAGCAAACAATATTACACTGGCCCAAACCTTACGAGATGTTCAGAAGGGGCGAATTTATTCTTGTTCTTCTAACGAATAGACCACACCCGTATGACACACGGATACCTTATGGCCAAAGAATTCCATCCCTCATGCACTACTAGCGGAACAATAATTACGGCCAAATACATCCTCCTTGAATGTTGCCAGCTCAAGGAAATGCGCATCCAACCGGAAACCATGTACGAGAAACTTTCACCCACTCCCGAGATGTAAAATCAAATTCATAAATGAAACTGAACTGCGTCATCTTATTTAAAATGTACAAATATAATAGCAATAAGTTTAATGTTCTATAGAGAAAATAACTTAATTTAATGACCTAATTTAACCTAATTTAATGAAAAAAAGTCAGTTAGTTGTATTTTAGATTCTGAGTGGAACGCTTTTAGGACAGTAAAAGTGCTTGTATTTTCTTCAACAGTACCTTTTCTGATAGGAAAGTGAATCTAGTTGGTACTTAAGGGGGTCAAAAGTAAAATAATAAGTAAAATTAAAATAAGTAAAATTTTTCCAATAGTTTTCAAAAGTGCCGTGAAAAACAAAAGAAAAACTAAGGAAAAATGATTTTGGTTTTTGGTGTAACTTTAAAACGAATGACTGTAGATACATGAAATTTTCACTGGTTTTTTATATTTCCATTTTTTATATGTGATAAGATTTTCAAAATATTTTGATTTGTTTTGAGCTGTTTATGGACAATTTCAGTTTCCAATTTAATTAGTTTTTTTTTCTATGAATGTCCATAAAACTTTATTTGTTGTGTAAAAATACTTGAAAATTTAATACAAGGCTCCTACTATATTGTTACAATGACATTTGAAAAATATTAAAAATCCTTGGTCACAGTTTTTTTTTATTAGCATTTAAATTTAAAAAATTGACAAAATATGTAAAAATCACGAAAATTAGCAAATTATTTTGAGTTAATAATTCGTAAAGATTTTGCTTTTTAGAACTATGATTTTAAAATGTAATACAAGATTCCTTATAGGATAATCTACATTTATCAAAAAAAAAATGTCTATAAGAAACTCAAATTAAATTTTTATGAGCGTTTGAAATTCATATTTTTACAACATTTGATATTCACTCGATTTCTTACGTAACGATTTTCTTATATTGTGGTAATTAAAAAACGAGTGACTGTAGAAACTTGAATATTTTACTGAATATTGATATTAGCATTTTCTATATACGACAAAAACCTGGAATAACTATTTTAGTTATTTTGTTGGGATGGTATAATATTATTTTTGGGTACTTGAAACTTCTGAAGTATACTATTATAATATATCTATGATAGTACCACGGTTTGTTGTTGATGTATAACGCGTTACCTAATGGATATTGTGATATGATTAAATTGGAATTTAATATTGATACCTGTTATAGGTAAATTTTTTTTAATACTATAAATAGGTATACCTATGTCTACTATCTAGACTGACAAACTGTCTCCGCTCAGAATCGTTTTTCTTATACAGTGATATTATATCATTGAATTCAAATTTAATACTATCCATTATACAGTGACCCACTTGTAACCTACTGTACAGCAGAGCGACATCCACTTACCCACATTTTTAATTTATGATCAGTGTGGATAACCTAATATTTGATTTTTAAAAATCAGACCTATACTCAATTTCATTCTGATTGCAGAATATCTGTAATAGTTTTTAGTATAATTTGATAATTACACGTTTTTTTTTTCATCTATATTATAAATTCGAAGAATTTTTATTTCTTTATTCGTTTTTGAAATTATTACGGATATAACGTGATTAAACAAGAACAATAATTCATTAATTTATTCATTATAGTTTTAACCACAGTCATAAGTAGATAAGCATAAATATGATTTTAACTGAACGTAGGTATTATTTAAATTGAATTGGAAAAAGCTAAGCTTAAACAAAATATGATTAGTAACTAATTATGCTATTAATGTAATTAGCTTATTAACAAACTAGTTAAGCATTTTATCTTTATCGAAAGGTCACTAATTTACTTCATAGTTAAATATGTACGTACTTTGCATTTTAAGTTGTTGAATTTAGTAAAGGATTTTTCTTGTACTTTGACTACCACAGAGTTAAGTATGGGTAATGATATCGGTGCGTTTTTAACCCCTAATATTTTAATTCCATCACAAGTTACTTCATTTGATAGTTTGTTGTAATTGACGCTTATATCTATTAACAAAATATATTGTTATTACATTATATAGAGAATCTTTGAAAAACATTATTAGTGTTTTAAATGTACCTTTCTCTGAATGATTCTCAAATAACGCAGGATTTATAAACATTTCCCTTATATAAACTGGAATTTCTATGGGCCCTGTGCCTAAATGGTCCAAAAACGGAAACTTAAAAAGACACTCCAAAAAATAAATCCAATTGTTTTCCCATTTTACGGAACCTTGGATATTATTTTTATAAATGTTTAAATTTGTGATGTTTTTGAATCCTAAATTGAATCCGTTATTCTTTAAAATTGAATATATCTCGTTTTCTGACACATTGCAAAGTAAGTTGTCAGTTGTGTTGTCAAAGTTTATTGATTTTTCTTCGTTTGAACCTGAGACTATATTATTCAAAATTCTTATCTCACCCGATAAAATAACCTCATTGTCCACATCGCACTCAAAAAGACCCGATCCCAATTGAATCATTATATAACAATGATAGGAATCTGAAAACAAAATTTGATTTTCAATACATTTTTATAAAAGTTATAAAATAAATATAGAAAATATCTACCGGTCGGGTGTATTTTAACATTATTTTTGAACCGAAGATTTTGAAATTGAATCGATTTTTCATACAAACTTTTAGAGTTTATTTCAATAAATGTCTTCCAAACATTAAACTGAAAATTTCAATATATTATATTAATATTCTACAAACCAAAAAAATAATTTAGGGTATTTTCTTACTAATATAAATGAAAATGGTATTATATGCTGCCCTTGGAATTGGTACTGAGCTAAATGTTTATCATCATCAAGTACTAAGCAAATTATGCGTTCACCAGATTTTACCTAAAACAAATTGATATGTAAATTATTAATTTAGCACATTTTAGTTCAACTACATTAAATTTCTCTAGAAATCAGACTGTATGTTGTGGAAAAATTATCTAATAAGTGAAGTGGTGTCCTGTTTTTATCTTTAGTTATTCATCATAAAAAATTCCTAATTTCAACGGATGAATATTTCGTGATCAATAGATATACTAAATAAAATGCAATAACAGATTTAAATTTATTTTCGAAAAAAAAAAACAAAAAGGTTAAAACCAAAATAAATGTTGCGTTAAAATTATTGTTTTTCCCGGCGCTTTTGAAAACTACTGGTAATTTTTTACTTTTGAACCACCAAAGTATCAACTAGATTTACTTTCTATAGGGCAATATACTGTTGAAGAAACCCTAAGAATTTTTATTATTCTAAAAAGGGATGACGACCCACATAAAAAAAAATAAAGAAAGAAACACGCATCGTTGAAAAATCTATACATTCATCGCTCCGCTCAGAATTTAAAATATAATTTAATGATATAGATAAAATTTGAATATAATGCTAAATAAGTACATATATATGTTGGTTTTTCAGCCAAAGTTCTACTTACTAAATCAAGGAATCCGTCTGACCATTTTTCAGTATGGTCCCAAAACGGTAAACCGAAAATAGAAGGTGTTCCACGACTTACAGGATATTGTATTGTTGGATACACCTCTTTTATTTTGGGATTTAATCCACTAGTATACATTCTAAAATAAATTAGTATAAATGAAGAATAATAATTTAGTTTACATATATTAACAGAATTCTTATTATCCTATGATAATAAAAGTTAACTATTATGACTCACTTTCCAATAGAGGTAAGTAGAAATCGAACAGAATCTCCATATACTCTCTTTGTCAGTGGAATATTGGTTACTGTTTCGGGTAATGCTTTTTTTATAATTGCTTGAAGGAGACCGTGAGGAGCAATTTCAATCGTAATTGCGTCTTTTGGTATGTGTTTTAGAACATCCTCGAATAATACACTACTCAATAGATTATTTGTATGATATTCTGGAGAAGAATATTTTGCGAGGTCAGACTCCCATTCAGTTTCTGGCAACGAACTACTAAGCCATTTAGACGACCTTTTCTTTGGTACTTTGATCACCTATAAAAAAAAATATATGGATTAAGTTGGAATGAAAATAATACAATTAATTTTATTGTTGAACAAACATCTTTTAAATATTTAAGTAGTGTCGGGCCAGCAGATTGAATATATCTACTGTGAAACGCTTTGCGAGCAACGTTGACAGATTTTGCGAAGATACCTTCGGATTTTAGTTGTGACACGAACTCGTTGATGCTATCAACTGGACCCGATATTGTGCAACTAGTGGCACTATTACGACAAGCGACGTCGATGTCATGGGGAAGTTTGTCTTTGATTTGGTCATACCCAAGTCCTAAACAAAAAGTTCAAAATAAAAATTAAACTTATAATACTTTGGTGGTATAATGTGGATATTACCAATGGCGGCCATCATGCCAGGAATAACGTCTGTTTCTAGAATAGCTTGACCTCTGGAGTAAGTAGCTAATAGCATTTCTTCAGCCGTAAAACAACCATCAGCGTAGGCACATCCCAATTCTCCGAGCGAGTGGCCTATGATTCCATCGGGTGTAATGTCTAATGCTCTCAACACTTCTACTAATCCAATCTAAAAAATATGAATATTTATACTTCTTTTCGAAGTGTATTTAGATGGACCTAGATCCGAACCTGAACCGCAGCGATACCGACAAATGAATTGAGAACATTGTCAAAAAGTTCCGGATTTTGACTGGTCAAAATATTCTTGATATCAACTCCTTTTGGTTTTAGTATAACATCACATTTGTTTATAGCATTAGCAAAAACTGGAATTTTCATAAGATCTGTACCCATTCCTTGCCATTGTGATCCCATACCAGAGAATATAAACCATACTGGACGTTTTGAACTAATATTCTTAAAATAAAATTTCCCATGATTACAAAAAAAATCTATGGATTATTATGGATTATGGTAAATTTATTCAACAAGAATAGTAATTTTAAATACCCTGACATCATATATTCATGATTTTATCATTTGAAAACAGCAAGGTCAATGAACAGCAAGGTTCTGGATAGTTTGGACTCACAATTTGACCCACTAAGTCCGACCCGAGGAGGGCTCAAACAGGTATTTTGAGATTTACGTTAGAAATGTTTGTTTATAGAAGAAATAATTAGTAGAAATTAGTATTTATTATTTTATTGGTTGCCATTGGTTATCGAGCAGATCAGGTACAAGCATGCATCAAATCGAATTTTCACATATTGCCTACAAAGGTGGTACTTACTGCAACGAGTTAAACCCAAAAAGAGTTGAACAATCACAATTTTTTTAAGAGTTGTCATTTTTTACGGGCAATGAAGTGCGCGGGATCACCTAGTATAATATAAAACTAAAAATGTCTATAAATAACTAAAAAGTAGTCATAATATTTTTAAAAACATGTTACCTATCTTGTACATAAAATGATTGTAAAATGACAAAATTAACATTTGATGAATGTTTCAAGTACTTACCTACGGTTATTAGTATATGAATGACGAAAAAATAAGAAAAATCATACTTAAAAATTTGTTGATTCATAGGTGAATATCCAATGTTTATCTACGGCAGCTCATTAAAATTTTCAAAAAAAGGTTTTGCGGGCATATCTCAGTTTTTCTTAAGTTTTCGTTTGGTTTTTCCTGACGCTTTTGAAAACAATTAGGAATATTTTACTTTTAACCCCCCAAAGTAACAAATACTTTCACTTTCTTATTAGAAAATATGCTGATGAAAAATGCTGAAACATTCTTAGTTTTTACTAAGTTGCCGACAAACACAAAAAAAAAAAACAGTCAACTTTGTAAAATCAATACATACATCACTCCTCTTGTAACCTAAAATGAATGTGTTTGAACCTAGTTTAAACACAGTTTCACCTAGTTTCAATATCTAATTTTGTCCAAATTTGAAATTAAAATGTACCTATGCTATACAAATTAAACCTTTGTCCTTGTTTTAAATGTTCAATCCTTACCAATATAATATAATATTAAATATTATAATATTTAAAATTTTTTAATTACAAAATAATTTAAACATTATCGAAATTTTGATAAATTTGAACTTTGAATATTTATAAAAAATCGTGCCTATAGATCTTTAATATTTCTCAATTGCTATTATAACTTTATATGAGGAACCATGTATTCAATTTCAATCTTTTTGACCCTACAAATTAAATGTTCTTGACATTTATATATAATATAAAACTGAAGAATTTCCAATTTCAAATTTCTATAAAAACCTCAAAATGAATCAAAATATATTTAAAATTTTATCATGTATAGAAAATGATTATAAAATGATAAAATGAACATTTGATGAAAGTTTTTGAACAACGACAAAATAAGAATATCGTATACTGGAAAATTAATTGAAATCCTTTCAAAATCTAAAATGATTAATAATAATGGTAATGTTATTTACCCAGACATCATCTATTCGTGACTCATCCATCTGAGGGAAAATGTTAAAACTTCTGAAGAAATGGCCATTGATATTTCTAGTGAATACATCATTAGTCAATGACACAAACTCTACATTGTTTCCGTGACTTTTAATCTAATAATTTGAATATTATTAAATCATATATCTTTTGACTTTTAAGTTAACTTATAAATACCTGGTTTAATGTTTCTCTAACGTTTTCTTCATTTCGCCCTGATACCAATATTAATTGTGGCATATTGGTAGAATTATGTTTATCCACAATTAAGTTATTAACGATCTGATTTCTTTTAAGGATTACATGACTAAATGCATTTAGTAACCCAAATGAACTGATTCCGATTATATCTCCAACAAAAGGAGTTTTTTCAGTTATTACCTAAAAGAAAAACATAGTTTATAATTTATGTTTATCCACCGTAGATAGATAGTATAACCTACTAATTAAGTAAACAAATGTTTTCTATACCTACGGATGATTCTAATATATTAATTTATCTTCTTTAAATAAAAATTATAGTAAAACTAATTGTATTACACTTACTTGAATTTTTCCATTCTTTAACGCTGCTACATTATTATTTGGTCCTGTGTAATTTATGTTAGGTGGTATGTATCCACTTTCCAGCGTAATGATGGCTTTTACAATTGACATAAAGAGACTAGACACTTCACAGTGACCTACGTTACTTTTCACGGAACCCAGTTTTAAAGGTGTCCTTCTATTTTCAGTACAAAACACTTCTTCCATGATATTTAATTCCATAGCATCTTCACTCTGTAAAATTAACGCTAAATTAATGTATTGAGAATTAATATAGATTTTTGGTTAATATTACCTTAATTCCCGATCCGTAAGCTTCTATGAAATCTACTGTAGCCGGATCTATGTCAGCTTCTTTATAAGAATCTAATAGCAATGATTTAAAGTGATTTCCATCATGCTCGGTTAGGTGCCCATCATGATTACCAAACTGCATTGATTTTACATTCAACAATGTACCGTATGAACGTTTGGCTTCAGAAGCTTTTTGAAGATACAAAACAATACAAGCTTCTGATCTGTTATACCCGTCAGCTAAATCAAAATCCTAATATTATTTATAACGAAAAATATACCTACCTTATAGTCATAGTTGATAATTATTAGTAGATAGTATATATTTTTCAAACATTATATTATTATCTTTTTTTAGTTATCTATAGTAAAAATGTAGATTTTAATGAGGAATCTTGTTTTTTTTATTATATTTAAATTATTTTAAATTATACCATGTATAATAATATTTAATTTTTTAATTAAGATGTATAACTTGTATAGTTATTTGGTAATGGTTTCGATTCCATTATTTATTCATATGATTATACACGATACCTCATGCATTTTTTTTATATAGTATACAGTTTACTTTACTTCCCAATTCTTTTTGTATAATTGTAGACAAGAAGCACAGTCTAGCCTATTAGTATAATCATCACTATAACAGTATTAAATTATAGTTTGGTGGTCTCACAGATACCGTGGTTAAGCCTTTGCAATATCAAACAATTTAATAAATTTGAACCTGGATATTGTCAGTTAGTTTTGTGGATAAACCATTTGGAATTTTATATAATTATGGTGATGATTATTTTATAAATTTAATTAGGTTTTAGAACATATGCGATTCTATAGTTGTAAATATAAATACATAATATTGCATTGTTGTGATTTTATTCCGTAACCACTTTGTTAGTTGATACAAGTAAATCAAATATTTTTAGACATGAATATCAAAAACTAGGATAATGTACAACTGCATTACCAATATGAAATATTATAAGAGAATGTGATCCCCGTCTGGGTTGTCTCTGTTTGACAAGTGCGTAACATAGTAAATTGAACGTTCAGCAGAACACATGAATCTCCGTTATTTTAAAAATTAGAGTAATAATTATAAAATCTAAAGGCATGATTATTATCTGGGAAACCTCTTGGGACTTTCATTATATTTTAATTTTAAAGCGATTTATGAGTACTCTAAAATTGTGTATGGTTTGTACATCATAAAATACTTATAACTCGCTTTAAAATTCACTTTTATACCTAAATATCAAAAATTAGGTTAATGTGAATTAGGAATGACTAGAGATGTAAGCTTGAACATTTTAAATTAAATTTTTTTTTTTCATTGAACATTTCTTAAAAATTTTCAACTTTCTTTGAGAACTTAAAAATTTTGAAAATTTGTTTTTTTTTGTACTTTTTTTAAATTAATTAATTTTTAAGTTTAAATATATTTAAATACTTTACAAAATTATTGTTTCATTTTTATTTACATTGTAACAAGTATAACGTCAGAGTCAAACAAAACACTTATAATAAAAAGAAATATAATTTGGGTAAAATTGAGGTAGTGACTCAATCAATAAATAACCTCTGTTAAAAGTAGAAAAATCAATAATTGTAACAAAATGATTATACAGTGTATAATATACATTATACACTCATAATTTATATTAAAGTAAAAATACAACATGTTTAATAAAAGATAAAAATGCACATTTATTACCAAGTTAAATAATATATATTGATAAAGGTATATATTATATATATTTAATGATTTATATTTTGAATTTAATATATTATGTTCATTAGAATAATAGCAACATTATATTAAAATGGGTAAATGGTAAAAAAAGTACATATTTTAAAATATAATTTTGAAGGTTAAATATACTACAGCTATGTAATATCAAAAGATTAATTTGATAAGAAATTAATATGATAAATTATAAAATTTTCAAAATGTTCATGACCCTCTGAAATATTAATACTATTTTGACTTAATTGTTTTAAAATATATATTTACCGTCAGAACTGAATGGTTTAGTTTGATCACTTTTGGTTAATCTATTCAACCCTTGAAATAGGAATTGTAATTCTGGTTGAAGGGTCAGATTAGTAACCCCAACAATTGCAGATGATAATAAACCATTTTCAATCATTTCTTTTGCTTTTTTCAAACCGTTGGACCCACCGATCCATCCTCCGTCCATGGTAAAACTAGGTCCTAGATTTTATTGATTATATATTTTTTATTTAATTAAAATAATTTCCTTATTTATTATTTTAAAGTTTTCTACCAGTCAAATTGAGAAAAAAAGAAAGTCGGTTCGCTTGCATTGCTCTACTACATCCTAACATTCCAAATCCTACAGGTTTATCGTTAGCCAAGGATAACATATCCGTTTCACTATTTGAAGATGCCATAAATACTCCTGTATTCGTTCCATTCAAGTCTACTGGACTTAAACCGGCATCGATAATTGCTTCTATTGATCTTTCCAAGCATATTTTTGTCATTATATCCATAACTTTAGAAAGTTTTGAATGAATGCTGAAGAACGTAGCATCAAATTTATCGACATTTTTAATTTTTCCAGTTCCATTTATTTCAACTAGTTGATCTATAAAAAATTGCATATCTTAAGTAATTAAAATTCAATACTTATTGTAGTAAAAAAAAAAAAAAAACACCTGGTTTCCATCTTCTTGAATCGATTGTTACTCCATTCTTTTTATTGAATAACAAATCGCTCAATTCAGTTATATTATTGCTCTCTGGAAACAATCCACCGATACCTGATATTACAGCTTCTTCTTTATGTCCAGCCATAATATTCAGTTTTTTGTTATTCAACGGTTACTTTAGTTAAAACGTTCTATAACAATGTTATAATTAATTTACACAATTGTAATGAATGTCTAATTAATAATTATTATATAGTTTTCGAAATAATTTGATAATTTTAAAATATATCTTAAGTGTATTTTCAGTTCATGGCTATATCAAATATAATGTATACAATAAAATGAACTTATATACAATGTTATAAAAAAAAAAAAGATTAAATATAATAGAATATATCTATAGGTGCTTAATTAAAAAAACTCGAAAAATTTTTTTTTCATCTATACAGATTACAGGTATTAAAATAAATTTATAATTCAACTGTAAATTATAGGCAGGATTATCATATATGATCTGTTGCACAACTTAAATTATCTTCTTTTGTATTTGAATGATTAATTCACTAAACTTATGGTTCATAAATAAATTAAATCTGAACTTGCAACTAGACAATAACATATTACATAATACAAATAGTTAATTAATTTAAGAATTATTTATTAATCACTTGAAATTAGATTCATAGTTAAAATTTTAAGAAAAAAAAATCAATAACAATAAATATTATATCTAGACAGTTACATATTTAAATTAATATTATACATTTTAAAACAATTAATTTCGAATTATTTGTAATTTAATAAACATAAACTGTTCGCTTAACGAATTTTATATGGACGTATTATACAATTACATATTGTATTTTTTAAATATTTAGGCAAAATATACTAATTTTATCTTTTAATTAGAGCCATTCTTTGTTGTGGTTTAGGGGGGGGGAGTTTGAGTTTCTTAGCACCAGCCTTTTTGTGGTAATGAGATCGAAAAATAGATTTATATATTTTGTTATTAATTTAATTAAAATATGTGTTATATTTATATATCTTAAATATTTCATAACTAAAGAGTTTGATCAAATCTCGAAACTTAAAAACGTATGTCCAACACATAATTCTGTAGACAAATCAGTTAAAATTGGATAAATTGGGGTTCTGACAGTTTTAGACTTTGTTTCTACTGAATCTATAACAATAGTAAAAAAAACTAATAAATCTCGAATTTTTCTTATGCCTGTAAAAATAGATTTTGAACAGAACCATACATATTTAACACTTAATTTTTATACATAATATGCTAGTATGCCAAAAAAAAAAAAAAAACAGAAATATAGTAAGTTAGATGTTTTCAAAGATTTCGACATTTTAGCAACAAAACATAATGAATACTATGCAATAAAACTGCAATAATATGTCAAATCATTACCTGAGGAGATTTGTAAAGGATCCGTTTTCTGCAGCTTTCAACTAATCGACCGAAATTACATTAACTATTGATTTCGAGGTTTTTGTTGTATTTATTTCAATGAAAAATTTGCTAACTATTGCAATAGGTACGCGAACAAAACCTATTTCATTGATCATCTCATTAAATTTGTTACATTAAAAATCATGTACAAAGGTTAACATGTAAATGATTTACAAACTAATAACAGAAACCGTATTGTTCTAGTGGCATACGAAATTACAAACACGCATCTAACTGTAAAACAATGTAGTGTGTTTAAAATGTAACACCTAGCATCAATATATGACACCAATATCAATATGCTATGATTACCACATTCATTTTTATTAATTTATTTCCATAAGCTTCTTTTTGGTGATAGGTAGGTAACAAGGTTCCTAGTAGGTATTTTTCCATATAATTAACACAGTTAAAAAACTACATGTATAACCATTTAATTTATCGTTTCAGTTAGAATATAAACTAAAGAATGGGGGCTATAAAAAGCAAAAAAAATCAAGGAGTATCCGCACCGCTCTATAATATGTAGAGTGTAGAATGTAGATACATCGGTACATGTACCTATTGTACGTATGTCTTATACATTTTATACATTCATTGCTACGCTCACAATCGAAAAAAAGTATAATGATAAATGAGGTTGCTATGGTACCCTAATAATATTAATCATCGGTTGCTAAGGTTACGGTTTTGATTAAGAAAATCGGTTTTTAATTTTTTTGATTTCTATTAGGGTTTTGAATACCGGTTTTCATATATTTCGGTTACGGTTTTGATTAAAAAAATCGGTTATACATTTTTTTGATTTCTATTGGGGTTTTGAATACCGGTTTTCATATTTTTCGGTTTCGATATTGATTTAGTTTTTGACATAGATTTTTATCGGTATATACCGGTATTTAATACCGGTTTTGAAACCGGTTTCAAGCCATGCCTTTTGGGGCACTAAAAAAACTTGAATTTTTTTACTTCAACATCTTTTCTAGGGGATCAAAAGTAAAAAATTCTTAAAAGTTATTAAAAGTCTAAAGAAAACAAAAGACAATAATTAAGGAACAACGGAAATTTTTACGGAATTTTTTTTTTTTTTATGTAACTTAAAAAAATGACATTACGTACATGAAATTTTCACAGAATGTTTATAATAGAATTTTTAAAACATTTTGACTTATTAGACAATTTCAATTTCTATTAGTTTTTTTTTTAAATTATTGTCGATGAAAAACTTGAATATGTAATACAAAATTCCTCATAAGTAG
>NC_042494.1:3913423-3919567 GCF_005508785.2 Acyrthosiphon pisum
TTGTCTTTCAAAAAGTATAAAAATGATAAGGATAAAAAATATTTAAAAATATAATTTTTTAAGAAAAACGTCGTTTTATAAGCGACTTGAAGTATGTAAAAAAATATTTTTAAAATGATTTACATTTTTTGAAATAATGAGTGTTGTTTGATAAATGAATCACCCGGTATACGTACGGATCATTATTATTTATTAAATAATCTTTTTTAAATATAAATTATAGTAAAACAAAATGTATTATACGTACTTGAATTTTTCCATTTTTTAATGCTGCTACATTATTGTTTGGTCCTGTGTAATTTATGTTAGGTGGTATGTATCCACTTTCTAGCGTAATGATGGCTTTTACAATTGACATAAAGAGACTAGACACTTCACAGTGACCTACGTTGCTTTTCACGGAACCCACTTTTAAAGGTGTCTTTCTGTTTTCAGTACAAAACACTTCTTCCATGATATTTAATTCCATAGCATCTTCACTCTGTAAAATTAACGATAAATTAAAGTATTGAGTATTAATATACATTTTTGGTTAATATTACCTTAATTCCCGATCCGTAAGCTTCTATGAAATCTACTGTAGCCGGATCTATGCCAGCTTCTTTATAAGAATCTAATAGCAATGATTTAAAGTGATTTCCATCATGCTCGGTTAGTGTCCCATCATGATTACCAAACTGCATTGATTTTACATTCAACAATGTTCCGTATGCACGTTTGGCTTCAGAAGCTTTTTGAAGATAAAAAACAATACAAGCTTCTGATCTGTTATACCCGTCAGCTAAATCAAAATCCTAATATTAATTAAAATGAAAAATCGAGGGGTAAACACCTTGGTGATAATCAGTGTACCTAAGGTGATGGTAATCATGGGTAATCATGGGTATTCATGGGTAATCATAGGTAATCTTTGTAGTAAATCAAGGGAAATCATAGGTATAATCATTGAAATCAGTAATCTGGTGTACAAACTTTCTGTCAGGTATTTACCCCTCGTGAAAAATATACCTTATAGTCATTGTTGATAATTAGTCGATAGTATATTAACATATATTATTCAAATGTTTTATTTCATTTTTTTAGGTGTTGTAATAAAGGAGAGTTTGAATAGAAATCCATTTTTTTTATTAACTTCAACTATACCAAGTACAAGAATATTTATTTAATTAATTAAGATTTACAACTTGTATAATTATTTGGTAATGGTTTCGATTATATTCTTTGTTCATATGATTATACAAGAAATCATACCTCATGCATTTTTTTTTACATAGTAGATTTTACTTCCCAATATTTTTTTATAGAATAGTAGATATTAATATTTATAATATTTATAATTATAAACGATTTGAATAATACATGTTTACTTATAGTATGCATAAGTATACGTAATATTAGTTATATAAGTAAGTTTTAACAGATATTTTATGAAATCTAAATTCTGTGAATTCTTAAAAACTTTTAATTTTCCATCTCCATTGCAAGCATGGCACCTTTATATACGAAATTGTACATTGATTCAGTTATTGTATCAATTTCAAATTAATAAAAATAAAAAATACTTAGTTTGATGACACAATTAAATTAAATATTTTTAACCCAAATATTAAACTATGTTAATGTAAATTTAAATAATCCTTCAGATATATTAATATTATTTTAACTTGATTGTCGAAAAATATATATTTACCGTCAGAACTGAATGGTTTAGTTTGATTACTTTTGTTTAATCTATTCAAACCTTCATATAGGAATTGTAATTCTGGTCGAAGTGTGAGATTAGTAACCCCGACAATCGCAGATGATAATAAACCATTTTCAATCATTTCTTTGGCTTTTTTCAAACCATCGGAGCCACAAATCCATCCTCCGTCCATGGCAAAACTAGGTCCTACATTTTATTGATTACACATTTTTTTTGATTTAATTTTGATAATTATTCCTTATTTAAAAAGTTTTCTACCTGTCAAATTTAGAAGAAAAGAAATTCGGTTTGCTTGCATTGTTCTACTAATGCCTAACATTACAGATCCTCCAGATGAATTGGTTTGAGTCATGGTTTTCATTTCTGTTTCACTTATTGCAGATCCCATAAAAACTCCTGTATTTGTTCCATGCAAGTCTGCTGGACTCAAACCGGCATCGATAATTGCTTCTATTGATCTTTCTAAGCATATTTTTGTCATTGTGTCCATAACTTTAGCAAGTTTTGGATGAACCCTGAAGAATGTGGGATCAAATGTATCGATATTTTTAATTTTTCCAGTTCCACTTAATGCACCTAGTTTATCTATAAAAAAATCATTTTGTAATTAAATAAAATTTAATCTCGTAGTAAAAATGTGTCTAAATACTTGGTTTCCATCTCCTTGAATCAATAGTTACTCCATTTTTTTTTTGGAATAACAAATCGCTCAATTCAGTTATATTATTGCTTTCTGGAAACAATCCACCGATACCTGATATTACAACTTCGTCTTTGTGCTGTGCCATTATATTTATTTATTTTTTATTTAACTCTGGTTAACGTTCTAAAACAATATAATCATTAGATTACACTATTGTTGTAATGTATCAATTTGATAATTGATAAATATAGCAGTTCATGGCTATTTAAAATATAATTTTTACAACAAAATGTTTATTTTAATGAGTAACAAAAAAAACGATTAAACATACCTAATTAAATAAGCTGGAAAAAATGATATGGTTAACGTTCAAAAACGTATAAAATACTTATTAAATATAAAATGTCGAATCATCATAAGTTTACTTCATTATAGTCCAAAGACTATTTTTAATAAAATGTTTCAATTTTTGAATTTAATATATTTTTAGAAATATAGTAAACATAAAAAATTAGTTCTAAAATCGAGATAGAAAATTTTTACACAAAATGAAATTTCTTATTTTGTTTTAAGTCAATAACGAAATACTGTAAATACTTTAAATGTTCACCAAATATAGCATATCGTGTACATGTTATAACTCCCAAAATATTATTGTATATTTTATGGACGTTTTGACGAAATTTGATATTTAAACCTAGATTAACGATTTCAGTGGTTTTGTTAATCTTTGTATTAGACTTGAAACTTTTAATCATTACGTGTATTATTATTTACTTTACACTTTGAAATTTTCAAAATATTTATATGAATTTTATACCTCAAACCCAACTAGTATTTTTATTTACCTTTTTTTTCCAATCCTAGCCTAGTCACACCGTGCTCACTCACACATTATTCATTGTTCTTATAATCATCTTTAGAAATTTGCTATTTTGAATTTTTCAAATGAATGTAAATTTTTTATTTTTAGTATTAAATAATAAAAATAATTTGTATTATATTATACGTGTAGCCGTAATTGACTATAAATTTTATATATATATAAATAAAAATGAATGTCGCTTTTTTCCGAACTCAAAATCTTGAAGACTACACTCTAACTAATTTAAAGTTTACCAATTTTCTTTTAACCATATAATTCTTAATATAACTATATCGCCATTTCTAAGTCAAAAAAATCGGAAGAAAAAATATTTATGTTGCAAAAAAAAGCCTTGGACATAATTTACGTATGAATAAATAATATTTGAGTGGGCATACATACAAAAGTATACCCAGGCCGGAGTTTATGTATGCACAAAACTACAAAAGTATACCCGGGCCGGAGTTTACATATGTATAAAATATACCCGGGCCACAATTTACATACAAAATGAAAAATTAGACGCAATTTACAATGACTCCATCCATATTCATAATTATTACCTTTGCTAATAATTCTATTATATTTTTATAATTATTTACATAAATATATTATACGAAACTATAGGTACTAATTCATGCCCACAAGTAAGTGGTGATAAAATAAGAAAAGAAAACATAAAATAATAACACAGTATTTAACATCTATATGGACTCCAAACGATAAGTGATAAATAATTGACAAAACAATAAACTAGACGTATAAAATAATAGTAAAGATTATGTATTTAGTTTATTCTGTAAATAAATCAATATAGACTATAGTCATGTAGCACAATACATATAGCTGTATAGGTGTTTACAAATAAGTCAAAACATATATTGAGTAATTATTATAATTTTTGTTTTATAATCAGCAATGGTAATAATGTTTAAACGTTGCAAGAAAATTCACAATGCACGTCGAATGAACCCTATATTATTATGCAAGAACGTGTTCTATGGTGTTGTGTGATTTAAGCAGAAAATAATATAAATAGAGTAACTTTTGGTGACTAAAAAATTTTTTACAGCATTCTGAATATGCCCAATAATTTTTATGCCAGTACAGTGTACACGCATAAAATATTAATAAAAATAATTATGCATTTCGAACAGATCCGTACATATTTAACACATCGTTTTTATACCAAAAAATATTGAACACTATATGCTATGAAACTACAATAATATATTTAATTATTACCTGAGTTTAGATTTGTAGTAGACCCGTTATCTGCAGCTGTCAACAACTCGACCGAAATCACACTGACTATTGATTTCGAAATTTTTATTGTATTTATTCCATTGAATTATATTCTGATTATTATAATACGAAAATAAAATATTTGGTGATCATCTCATTAAATTAGATTCATTAAAAATCAAGCTCAAAGGTTAACATGTAAATTATTTAATATACTTGCTAATTACATACACCTTATTGTTCTAGTGATACACAGCAACAAAACACATATCTTCAAACAATACAATATTTTTAAAAACTGAAAACATAAGCATAAATTCGGTAGTTTATTATTTATAAAACCTTAAACCGTTCGGGTATCGGGAACGTAGTATGAATAGTATCAAGACTGGGCAAGTTAATAATTTTTTTTAACTCAGTTAAGTTAAGTTAATATGCACCAATAACAAAAAGTTAAAAGTTAATTTAACTATAGGTTAACTCAGTTAAGTTAAAAGTTAATACACACTTTTTGTTAACTTTTTATTAAGTTAAAAAAAAGTTAATTTGTTTATACAACACTAGACTACTTAATTTTTACCAACCCAAAACTAATTTATAGACTATAGTGTTTATACTTTATACAGTATTTTCATATTAGTTAGATTCGAATGATGTACATTTTTTACTTCAAACAATTCACGGTAAATATTTTTTGACATCAAAGCGGAATAGACGGAAATAGTGAAATATAATAAAATTAAAAACAAATTAATTTAACTCAACTTACTTCTTGAAATGAAAAATTAACTCCTTAATTTCACGTTAATTAAAAAAGAAATTTAGTAAGTTAACAGTAAAGATAATGAAAAGCTAAAAGTAACTAGTTAAGTTAAAAAGTTTAAATAAAATTAACTTATTAACTTAACTTTAACTTTTTAACTTGTTTTCTTGGGTTTATTCCGGTTGATATTATCACAGGCCAGGAACTTACAAATGCAATATTGTCAGAATTAAAAATAAATAAAATTCCAATACAGGATATGCGAGGGCAAGGTTATGATTATGGCTCAAACATGAAGGTCGTGATTCTAGAATTTACAAAAAAAATTTTAAATATAAATAGTCGTGATTTTTTTGTACCATGTCATGCTCATACACTAAATTTAGTTGTAAATGATACTACTAAATCATCAACTGGAGAAAGGAATTTTTTTTTTCAAATTCAAGCTATATTTGTATTTTTAAGTGGTTCTCCTCGTCAATGGGCTGTTTTAAAAAAAACATATAACACATTTAACTTTAAAGCCATTAAGTGAAACTAGATGGGAGAGTAGAATAGATGCAATTAAACCATTCAGATATCAAACAGGTGAAATATTTTATGCATTATACGAAATAAGTCAGGATATATCTTTTGATCAAATTACCCGATTAGAAGCTGAATCTATAGCTAAAAAAATAAAAAATTTTAATTTTGTGTGTTGCGTTGTAATTTGGCACTCAATTTTAAATCAAATAAATCTAGCAAGTAAAGTATTACAGAAAGTAACATTAGATATATCTGGCGCAGAAAATATTTTATCTGAAACTATAAATTTTTAAAAAAAATTCCATGTGATGAGAGTTTTGATAAATTTTTAAAAGATTCTGAAACCATAGCTCTTGAATTGGATATTGAGGCTTCTTTTATGCAACAAATTTCTA
>NC_042494.1:3920413-3923504 GCF_005508785.2 Acyrthosiphon pisum
ATTTTTACTTTTAACCCCCCAAAGTACCAACTAGATTCACTTTTCAATCATAAAAGTTACTGTTGAAGAAAATCGAAGCAGTTTTACTGTCCTAAAAAGGTGATGACAGACACAAAAAAAAATAAAAAAAAAAAATAAAAAAAAAAAACACACATCATTGTAAAATCAATACATTCATCGTTCCACTCAGAATCTATAAATGGGTAAGTAGATTTCACTCTGCTTCACAGTATATTACAAGTGGGTCACTGTATAATGGATGGTGTTAAATTTGAATTCAATGATATAATATCATTGTATAAGAAAAACGATTCTGAGCGGAGACGGTATGTCAGTCTAGGTATAAGACATAATATTATATAGTCTATGGTATTAAAAAGAAAGTTATCTATAATAGGTACATATAATAAATTCCAAATTAGTCATATCGCAATATCTATTAAGTACTTATAAGTTATAACTAGGGCCCGGAACTTGATAACCTAAAAATCATTAAAAAATGCACTAAAAAAAATTTTAGTATGACTTATAAACATCAAAAAATGGCTTAAAAAAAATGACCATAAAAATACCAAAAATTTCTTTATAATTTAAAAAATAAAAATAATTATGAAATAAAAAAGTTTTGTTTTACAAAATTATATTTATGTTACATAATGGTTATACATTTATAATTATTATTAATTTTATTTTTATACATTAAATATGTATTTATTACTTAAACAATTTAAATTGATTTTTTGTTAATACTTTTAAACAATAAATGTATTACACTGAGCGATTAAAGTGTGTTTAATATTTTCAAATAAAAAAGATCGTCGATTGTCCGACAGTAAAGTTTTGTAGGTTGAAAAACTTCCTTCGACTTACACAGATATGATTGGCGCATGTTTGAAAAAAGTGATATCATTTGTATTCAAATCTTTCAATCCTTCTTTTGCCACTTCTTGTCCTTCCAATATTTTTGAAATAATCTGCATTGTTTTATAAGCATTATTTTTTTCTAAAACAGTTTTAAATTTATGTTGAATTTCACGCCCAACTATATTTCGTGCTAATTTAATTTAATTTTTTTCTTCTTCTACAATTAGTATAGCATCGGCATTCGGCAAGGCATATTTTTGACGATTCTAATCCTTTGATTGAATTTGGTAGCAATCCAAAGTTTGATTTGATATAAACTAAATTTAATTCTAAACCTGGATCGGCGAACAAATCAATTACTTTTTCAATGGAAGTCGAATCATTTTTGTCCAGTTTCATGATTATATTTTTAATTGTACCAAAATGTTCACAATAGTAAAAGGCTGCCGTTAACTATGTTCCGCACCTAGTTAGCACAGGTTGTGGGGGTAATGGAATATTAGGAGCATGCTCTTTAAAAATTTGAACTCTCGAAGGAGCTTTTAAAAATATTTTTTTGCAGTTAGAAATTAGGTTATCGACTGTTGGGAAATTTTTTCTGATTTCTTCCGCCACCCTATGTTATAATATCTTATTATAAGGCATGAGCCCAGCATGTTACATGTTCCATCTTCGAATAAAATACCTTAATGGCTTTACTTGTTTTGACCATATAAGGGGCCGCATCACTCAATAAAAGCAGTACATGATCATGTTTATAATACAAATAATGTATGCCAAATAATTTGAAGCGATCTATCGAACAGTTTTGATATTGTACTATAATTTACCTTTTCTAGGACTTCTGTATGTATTAGGAAATATTTCCCGAAGCCATTCAACTCTAGAGTTTCCACAACAACATTCGCTACATAGTATCCGTAGTTTCATCTAAAGTTACCCAAATTTTCTTATTTTCTACGTAAGATCTAATGATAATAATGCATGACACAGATCATGATTAAAAGACGATTTCTTAGATGGTTCGGTTATTAAACGTTGAATCTTACTTGTACTTTGTTGTTGTATCTTTTTCAGTTCAAGTCCATTAACGTGTTTATTACGCGAAATATGCTGCTCGACGGTAAATTTTTTGTCCACTGCCACTTTTACCTCGCAACTTTTGCAAAATAATACAGTGCCATCGGTTGAAAAAACTTCTCTGCCAAAATGATTTACAAACGAATTCAATTGACTGTTATCCGACACTTTGTACTTAGGCATTTTTGTAAAATAAATCAATTTAATTTAATAAATTAAATATATAAATCGAAGAGTCGGTCCAACAGTCGATAATCAATAAAATAAATACGTCCGTCTTTCACTTTCACTATGCCACAATGCTGTAAAACGTTAATCGTACAGTTGCGTTATCGTACGTCTCGTGTGTATCAGTAAAATTATCTCAGCTAATTTCGATAATGCAGGCGAAACGGCACTTCAAATAAACACATGTGTGCACCCAGCCTAAAATAATATCTGCCAATAGTTTATTAAATAATCGTAGATCACGACAACAAATGATAAAGATAATAAACGTCAATAAACGACAAGCTAATGGAAACTTTCAACAAGAAAAATGCAAATATATATAAAAAAAGTACAAAAATGAATAAAGTGCACTAAAAACACTAAATAATAACCGTAAGCATAAAATTCCCTAAAAATTCAAAAAATGCAAAATAAAAAAAGGTGGGTAAGTAGATGTCGCTCTGCTGTACAGTAGATTACAAGTGGGTCACTGTATAATGGATGGTATTAAATTTGAATTCAATGATATAATATCACTGGATAAGAAAAACGATTCTGATCGGAGACGGTATGTCAGTCTAGGTATAAGACATATTATATACCTATCTAATGTACCTATTTAAAAAAAATTGACCTATAATAGGTACCTATAATAAATTTCAAATTAATCATATCACAATATCCATTGGATGCTTATATATCAACAACATACCGTGATACTATCATTGATATATAAAAGTATACTTTAGAAGTGTCAAGTACCCACGAATAATATTCTGCAATCACAACAAAATAACTAAAATAATTATTCTAGGTTTTAATATGTGATTTCGTCCAAATTTGTACTTAAAATGACTATAAAAATAAACAACATTTTTGTATTTTTTAAATTTTTTGGTAACAGAATTAAATATTTACGTGGAATCTTGTTTAAATT
>NC_042494.1:3923757-3927973 GCF_005508785.2 Acyrthosiphon pisum
TGATATTTATAGAAAAAAAAAACTAAAAAAATTGAAAACTGATCATGTCCCTAAACAGCTCAAAAAGAGTCAAATTATTTTCAAAATTTTATCATATATAGAAAATGCTAATATAAACATTCAGTGAAATTTTTAAGTATCTGCAGTCATTCGTTTTTTTATAATTACAATAAAATAAGAAAATCGTCACATGAGAAATCGAGTGAATATCAAATGTTTTAAAAATATGAATTTCTAACGCTCATAAAAATTTAATTTGAAAATAGCTTTTGCTTAAAAATTCTCGTTTTTCCTTAATTTTACTTTTGTTTTTCACGGCGCTTTTGAAAACTATTGGAAATTTCAAATTTTGACCTCCCGAATGCACCAACTAGATTTACTTTCCCATCAAACAAGATACTGTTGAAGAAAATCGAAGGAGTTTTACTGCCCCAAACCGTGATGATTGACACAAAAAAAAAAAACGCACATCATTGTAAAATCAATACAATCATTCCACTCAGAATCTAAAATCAAGGAAAACGGTAATTTATACGAAATCTTTTTTTTTACGAAATTGATTTTTGTTTTTGTAATCATCTTTTTTCCGTGATTCTACAAGCTTGGTAGATGGCATAAGGTATTTATTGTTTAAATATATATTTTTTACCTTAATTAGAATTTAAATTCAACAAAACGGAAGAAAATGCTTTAAATTTACAAACAAATTCTACCATTCATTATTAAAATCTGTATTAAATTAAAAAAATCACGGGGAGATTTCACACTCGTTATCCACCTATTTGCCACTCATGCAATAATATTTACTGTATAGCATTTTACAGGGAGATTTCACATTTTTTATCCACGAATTCTCCGCTTACACAAAATATTTACCGTATTTTAAAAATACAGGGAGTTTGCACATTCAAAATCGGTTTTATCCCTTAGGTACTCAAAAATATTTACCGTGTACACGCTAAATGGTTTTTTCTCAAGAAACCTTCTTATAAAAACTGAAATAATAATTACTATATTCATATTTTTTTGAAGACTATAAAAGAAAATTGGTGAATTCTAGATTGGAATTAATATTAACTCGAAGTCATAACAATTTAATGCTTTAACTTTTAAAACTGGTGTAACTGCTTTTGAAGGTAAAGTCGTTTTAAACAAAATAGCCTTGAAAGTCCCACATATAACGGTTGATGACGAAGAAAGGTTAAAATTATTGAAACTTATAGAAAAAGAAAAAAATGAGTTTATTCTTTTTAAACTTTTGAATATTCTGAACTCGGAACCACTAAAGAATTTGTATATCATATTTCTACAATTTAAAATATTCCCTCTTACCAGAAGAAATTTGGGTGATCTTTGTAAACAAAAAGACAATAATATTTTGTACTTTAAAATTATAAAATATACTTGTGTTAAAATTAGCCCATAAGTTCAAAATACCTATTAAAATTTTATAAAACAACTATTTTCTATTCTTATAATCTATTAAAAACTATTTCTTTATATCAGTACTTACCTTTATTATGTCAGAATTATTGGATCCCCTCCCCAGAAAAAAATTTAAAAACGCCACTGATCAGATGTATCGTTATCGTATAATGTATACATACCGGCTAGTGATTCTTTATCGAAAAATACACTAGTTATTTCATTAAGCATTAATGTTTTTGTGAATACTTAATATTTTTACTAATTTTAATGTTATAGTTTTTTAAGTTTTACTTTTTTTAATGACAACATACATTTTAGATTCTGAGCGGAGCGATGTTGAATATATTAATTTTACAATGATGTGTGCTTTTTTTTCGAGTCACCCCAAAAAAAAAAGGCTACTTCTAACAAGTATTTCAATGCTACTTTAAAATAGCGCTTATTCTTAATCTTGGCTACAGATGTTATGTATTTAAAAAAAAAAAAACGATTTAGTTACCTATTGTATTGTAATTAAATAATATTATTCGAGGGTACTTGAAACAATTAACGTGTATTATTATAAATTATAAAAACAATGAAATTTTCAAACGCAATGTTTTCTCGTCTTTACACTTATGTAGACAACCGTCTTCGTAAGTATGCAATGATATAATATCATTGAATTAAAAATATTTAATTCAATGATATAATATCATTGAATTAAAAATATTTAATTCATTCATTAAACTATTATAGAGTCTTCTTCAATGACGAGTTACATTTGACATCTATAACTGTACAGCAGAGCTATTATCTATTTCCCTCCATTATGATTCTGGATATCACTGAAAAATATTTAGTATCTACAAAAACAATTCGATTAAAGATAACTAGGTTAAGCAACCATTGTTTAGACATTAAGTCTTGAATATTATAGATCATATTTTTTAAAATAACGTGAATTTTTGAAACCTATGTGAACTGTTAGCCATTCCAATATGCCTTGATGTAAAGTAGATACATGCCTCAATGCCTGCAAGAAATACAAATAGGGTAGAATACAGACATATCAAACTCAAAGTATTAACTGGGCCAAATATATTGAATAGTTTACAATGCAGGCTGCATATAAAAATGTATAGAAAAAAAAAAAATTTGTACACATCTTTAACTGTATTCATTACTTACAATACTATACAATATTTATGATATTACAGTTTATAAGAAGATAAGATAAGAAAGTAACATAATGTATACACGTCACTAACATAGTTGTGACACGAAACAAAAATTATTTTATTACCTATTTTTTTCAATTTATTGTTTGTTCATATTATATCAAAGGGCCATAAGAAATGAGCCAAGGACCGCGTGTTTGGCATGACTAGGGTAGAGGATCATACAACATAACTGATTCAGCTGTTACTAAATAATTTGATACTTTTTAAAGTTCTTATAAAATATTATACTCATCTAATATCATAAAATAAATTATACAAACTAATAGTCTTTCACCTCAATTAAATAATGAAAATAATACAGAAAAATTATGTAACTTTAATTGTTAACTTTAATTATAACATAGATAATGATAAAGTGAATGTGATTTGTTTCATGTGTCAATTTATTATAAATATTATATTTTATTTATTTGTGCACCTTTTTGTATACAGGTGAGCACTGTTCCTAAACAAATCAATATAACACAGTTTTATGCATAACATAAACCTTTGTTTTTTTGGTGATTTCATTGGGCGGCATTGTTGGTGTCGTTGGTGTTGTAGGTAGGGGTCTTTTGTTTGATTGCGTTGAGGCCTTTTTTTTTTGCTTGATTACCTGTTGCTTGTTTATAATTGTAATTGGCGATACGGGTTTATTAATATTGGAACAGCCATGCGACATGATGCGACGGTTAATCTAATCGCGGAGTCCAAAGGTCACCGTGCGCGACGGTGCCTTGGAGTAGTAGAATTAGATATTCTAGTATATTAGTTGTTGGTGATATTGTAGTATGATACAATAATACGAAATAATATGGTTTATATTAATTTTTGTTTTAATACAAGAAACTTATATTTACTATCCTCGGAAAAGGGTGGTGTCGATGACTTGCAGATCTGTGGTTGCGACGTCGATTTAACACAATTAGCTGCTTCGGAAGGTGAAGCGCCCGTATGGTTCCGTTGATATTAAGATAACTAAGTTATACATAACACTGAGATAGCAATATACGTGTGCACTGCACGACTGGCGTGACGCGACTGTCCTATTGTATTGTAATTAAATAATATTATTCGAGGGTACTTGAAACAATTAACGTGTATTATTATAAATTATAAAAAACAATAAAATTTTCAAACGCGATGTTTTCTCGTCTTTACACTTAAGTAGACAACCGTCTTCGTAAGTATGCAATGATATAATATTATTGAATTAAAAATATTTAACTCATTCATTATACTATTTGACATCTACAACTGTACAGCATAGCTATTATTTATTTCCCTACTTTATATTTCTGGATAACACTGAAAAATATTTAGTATCTACAAAACAATTCGATTAAAGATAACTAGATTAGGTAACCATTGTTTAGACATTAGGTCTTGAATATTATTGATCATATTTTTTAAAATAACGTGAATTGTTGAAACCTGTGTGAACTGTTAGCCATTCCAATATGCCTTGATGCAAAGTAGATACATGTGACATGTCTCAATGCCTGCAAGAAATACAAAGGGTAGAATACAGACATATCAAACTCAAAGTATTAACTGGGCCAAATATATTGAAAAGTTTACAATGC
>NC_042494.1:3928023-3930349 GCF_005508785.2 Acyrthosiphon pisum
TTTTTAAAGTTCTTTTAAAATATTATACTCATCTAATATCATAAAATATATTATGCAAACTAATAGCTTTTCGCCTCAATTAAATAATAAAAATAATACAGAAAAATTATGTAACTTTAATTGTTAATAATTATAATATTGTTAATAATAATAATTATTATAAGTATAACATAGATAATGTTATCATTATGTTATCTAGTGAATGTGATTTGTTTCATGTGTCAATTTATTATAAATATTATATTTTATTTAAGTGTGCACCTTTTTGTATACAGGTGAACACTGTTCCTAAACAAATCAATATAACACAGTTTTATGCATAACATAAACCTTTTATTCATTCCATAATATATAATAAACATAAAATATAATAATTAAAAAAGAATCAAATTAAATTTGTGATAAGATTTATGTATCGAAGGTTTTATCAGCATTAAAGTAAATATTTTTATATTTCTCACTCAATGATAATTCTATTCCAACTGGATACAAATGTGTTACATTCTTTGTTATAGCATCAATCGTTCTCTTGTCCTCTAACATACTTTTATAATCTGGCTTAGGTATGATGGATAAAACTGGTGGTTTAATACAATACTGCAAAACAATGAACGTGCAATTAACATGTTAACCAATTAAAAAATTATCTAGTAAACTTACATCATTTAAATTTGTTCTATTAAATTCAAACGTCCGTTCATATCTAAATATCAACACCTTCGAATGCAATCTATTTGACTGAGGCTTGGTTTCTAAAGATTTCCGTAATAATGACCATATAAGTTTTAAAGCTCTGTGAGTATTTTTTTCAAGAATTGTTTGATGATAAGACACAATTGACTGAAATTTACTGTCACTCGTTTGAACTGTAGATTTGATAAGCTAAATAAAATAATAATGATCAATAGGTAATTAATGACTTTTAAAACATATATAGTTAAAATATAAATAATTGATTGAGAGTCATTAGGGATCAAAAAAATGTTAATTATAAATATCGATAACCAGTTATATGACAATATCTTTTATTTTGTTTTAAGATAATAATTGGTAATGAATTAACAATTGTTAATCATTCAGTACATATAGCATTTACCTCAGTGTACGATGAACTATACATTTTATTTAATCGCTTGTCGAAATTATCATTTGACCGAAAACGCTCAGCCCATCCAGTCAAATATTCTGAGTCAAATTCTAGTAATGTTACAGTGACTAATATTCCTTGTGCTTCCAATATTTGAGCTATTTTTAGAGCGATAATCCCGCCCCAACATTCTCCAATAATGGACACGTAACCATGATCCGAGATGCTTTTGAGTTTCTACGGTTTAGACAAAATAAAAATGGGTTAAAAATTGTATTACATTTTAATATTTTCTTACGTAATAAACATACAATCACTAAAGTTTCAGCTAAATTATCGATTGAAGTAATATCTTCAGGATACTGTGCTTCAAATACAGGATAAAAAAATTGTTTATAAAATGATTCGATACATTTTGGTTTGAATCCAGGTATAACGAACACAGGTGCTACAGACTTCAATTGTGATAATCTCGGACTTCTTGTGGCAACTTCGATAAATCCGGCTTCTTTTGCTATTTTATTATTCAGAAGGTGTAACTCATTGGTAGATTCAGGGAAAAAGTTTGCAATCAGATCGTTCATTTGGTAGGACACTGAAACAATTTAATAATTTTATGTTTTTTAAATAAAAAAAAACTATATCTACAATAGTATTAAATAAAATTAATATTTAAGAACACAATTTACTTTTTCAATATAAAATTTAGTGACATAACTAATAATCATATACCAATACGAATAAATTTAATAAATAAATAAATTAAAAAATAAGATAAAGATATTATTAATTAAGTATTTTACATAATGTTTAGTACTAACTCGAAGAAAATTATTAGGTAAATTTAAATATTTAGAAATTATTGTATTGCTTGACTTGTTTCTTCCTTTATATTTTAAAGTGTAAAATACTCTTTGAAATATGAAGCAAGTATAGTTATTCTCAATTAATTAAAATGTTTAATCAATAATTACATTTTGATGTATTGTTGTTTTCCTTAGAGCATATAAATGAATATGACTCTGAAGTATTTGAATTTTGTAGAAGAAAATCTAGAGAGGCCAAAATCGTTTCTGTATTTTTTGGTTCTGTAGACAGCCCGTCCCATGATATGTTTAATGCATTAAAACCTATAGATTTAAGCTCGGCACAAATATGTTCTGCTTTACTTAATATACATATAAATGGAGTAGCAGCATATTTTACTCTTAAGCTCTTCGAAAGAATATCGTAGATTAC
>NC_042494.1:3931050-3941425 GCF_005508785.2 Acyrthosiphon pisum
TCTTTATCAAACACGTAACAATAAAAAACATTTTATATTTTATTACATCTTATACTGTGTAACTATTTACGTCATTTTGTCAAACATTTTACTACCGCTTAATGACGAAGTTACAACATGACTCCGAAAAGGTTTTATCACGCCTTTATTCAAACCATCCATGAATGCTTGTCGTACTTTTTTTTTAGTTTCTACACTTTCATTTAACAACGTGTTTGAACCGATGGCAAAAAACGATATATTTTGTAGGAATATTCGTGTACCTTTGCAATATAATATTTGTCTTTTAAAAAATTATATTCTTCGTAAAATAAAGCTAACAGTTAAAAAATATTGTACAATTACCCAAATATCTTTGTTTTTTCATATCTGATTTTGAAAAATTGAAGAATTTTCCATGTTTGGCAAACGCACGAATAGCAGCATAAAATGGTTCACCGCTCAAAAAGTTCAATATACAATCGATACCCTTGGACTTGGTTATCATTTTTAATTGAACATCGAATTTGTTGTTTTTGTTTATAATTATTCTTGACCGCAATAACTGTAATACAAATTTTATTCAATTTGCTGTTTATCATCACTATTTTTATTCACTTAATACCTCAGGGAAGGTACCAGATAGTTCTTCAGATTGTTGGTCCGAGTCTACAATAGCATAAGTCTCACATTTTTTATTTAAACTTATCGAAATAGCAGCTTGACCAATTGGATGCAACCCCGAGGTTACTAAAACAGAATTATTCTTTTGAAGTGTACTCAAAATGTTAAGCACATAATAACTCTGAAACATAAAAAAAATAAATATTATTTAGTTTTTTTTTTAGTCACTTTAAAGTGTAATCACCATTGCGTAAGCAAGAGGAACAGTGGTTGCTTCTTCTAGTGACCATGTCGACGGAACAGGCCATGATAATATTGGGTCATAAATGATTTGAGAAGACATATTATTGATCGAGGTGATTCCCATTGTGGTTATATTATCAATATGCCCCGAGTATTCCAATGGTCCAAATTCATTCTAATTGAAATAAATAAAATATAATATTTTTAATACCTATACGTTTTATTTAATAAGTATTCTATAATTACTTCGGTATTTTCTTCTATAACTATATCTTTGAAATTCAACCCTAGATATTTTATTGTCAATTTGTTTTTACTGAAATAAAGTTAATTAGTATCAAAAGTGGCTTACCAGTTAAAATACAAAACAAATTAAATTCATCTTATACTTACCTATTTTTAGTGAAATGTTTATACAATTTATTTTCGTTGACCTTAATATCATCTTTTATATCTTGAAGAACAATTCTTTTGTAGTAACCCCAATCACCGTTTTTATAGATATTTACTAATAAATCTTTCGATAGCTGAGTTGCATAAAATGATTTGTTCTTGTCAAAATCGGGTGCGTTTGAATCCAAAATAAACAAGAATCTAGCAAAAATGTGCGTTTACATAGAATATTACGTACTTTTGTATTGACACCTCAGTTCTGTATAATGTATTTACCTTAATTTCTTAGATTTATACTTATGCAACATTTCTTTAACATGAGTGGATATGCCCTCTAATGGTTCAGACTTTGAAATTATATAAATCTTACCCTTTGATGAATTATTTGTCTCTAATGCTCTCCAAATGCTCAAGTCAAAATTATCATTGGTTGGTTCAATAAATATGTTCTTGTCCTCTAACTTTATTATCTAAAAAATTGTATGATAATTGCCTTATGTTTCAATAAATACGTTGTAGATTTACCTTTTTCATCAATGTTAAACAACAGTTATTATCGAATTCCTGCTGTGTAATTATTTTCCAGTCTTTGAGTTCTTGGAGTTTTTTCAAGGAACATACAATAATAAAACTATTTTTTTTATTGGCTAATGCTCTCGTTGTATCTTGCAAATAGCTTACATTTGACACGGTGATAAACCTTGCAGATTCATCAACATCTGATACGTCCTTAATGTTTTCCCAGTTTATAGTTTTACTCTAATGGTTATATTTAAATTTAAAATATTATAATAATTATTAATTATTAATTATCTATTACTTTATTACATAATACACTTACGTTCATAGATAATTTGTTTTCCACAATTTTTTTGATTTCATTTGTACATGATTTAGCTACTGGATCGTCGTAATGATATGGAGTACTGAGAATAATTTTTCCACTTGTTCCGAAATTTAACTTATCAATCTCCATTATTATATCCATAGAATCTTGAATGAAATCGCTGATGTTCTATAAATTAAATACCAAAATTATTTTGTGGTACATTTTATATAGAAAATTGGTTTACACTTGTTATCAAATAAGTTAACTAAATATTTTTCTAAAATTTAGTTTTCATTGTTTTCTGTTCCATTTCAGACAATTTATAGGTAAGTAACCCAACCCCGGAAATTTCCCCTGAATATTAGTTTTTAAATATTGATCATAGGTTTCGGTTTTAAATTAAACTTATGATGGTGGTAAATTATCCAAATGACAGATCTCTACTGATATTATGTCAGCTTGGATATTTATTCTTTAAAAAAAAGTTATTAAGTATCTATAATTTATTTTTTAAATTAAAATCTGTACAATGATCACAAAATAAACGATCCAACTTTCATTTATATATGTTGAAAAAATAAAAATAAACATACTGAAATTGAAATACTGAATAACATAAAAATAATAAATTTTTTTTTAAGAAATTTCCCTAGACGTTGGGGAATATTCCTAATACCACATTACTAGTTTTAACCACAGTCATAGATAAGCAAAAATATGATTTTATCTGAACATAGGGATTATTTAAATTGAATTGGAAAAAGCTAAGCTTAAACAAAATATGATTAGTTAACTAATTATGTTATTAATATAATTAGTTTATAAACAAACTAGTTAAGCATTTTATTTTTACCGAAAGGTTACTTATTTATTTTATTGTTTAATATTTACGTACTTTGCATTTTAAGTTGTTGAATTTATTAAAAGATTTTTCTTCTAATTTCACTACCGCAGTGTTATGTATGGGTAATGATATTGGTCCGTTTTTAATCCCTAATATTTTAATTCCGTCACAACTTAATCCATTTGATAGTTTGTTGTAACTGACGCTTATACCTGCCAAAAAAATATATTGTTATTACATTATATCTTGAATCATTGATAAATATTATTAGAGTTTTGTACCTTGCTCTGAAAGATTTTCAAATAACGCAGGATTTATATACATTTCTCTTATATAAATTGGAATTTCTATCGGGCCGGTACCTAAATGTTCCAAAAATGGGAACTTTAATAACCCTTCCAAAAAATATATCCAGTCATTTTCCCATTTAACGGAACCTTGGATATAATTTTTATACATTTTATAATTCGTAATGTTTTTGAATCCCAAATTGAATCCATTATTTTTTAAAATAGAATATATCTCATTTTCTGATACATAGTCAAGGAAGTCGTCAGTTGTTTCGTCTAAATGTATTGATTTTTCTTCAGTTGTATCCAAGACTTTATCGTTTACAAATCTTATTTCGCCTGATAAAATAACCTCATTGTCGACATCGCACTCAAAAATACCAGATCCCAATTGAATCATTATAGTACAATCAGAAGTGTCTAAAAATTGAAATTAGAAATGTATTACATTTTTATACATTTAATACAATTATTAAGATATTTACCAGTTGGATGAATTTTGACATTATTTTTGAACCGAAGATTTTTAAATTGAATCGGGCTTTCGTACAAACTTTTAGAATTTGTTTCAATAAATGTCTTCCAAACATCAAACTGAAAATTATAATATATAGGTACCTAATAATATTATACAAATCAAAATATCTTTTAAAATTTTTTTCTTACTAATATAAATGAAAATGGTATTATATGCTGACCATGCAATTGGTACTCAGCTAAATGTTTATCATCATTAACCACTAATGAAGATATTTGTTCACCAGATTTTACCTAAAACAAATTGGTATGCAAATTATAAATTTAGCACATTTTATTTCAACTATAGTAAATTTCTCTAGAAATCAGACTGTTAGTTGTGGAAATAATAAGTGATGTGATTTTCATTATTATCTTCAGTTATTTAGTACACAAAATCCACAATTTTCACAGATATTTCGTGATAAATAGATATACTAAATAAATTGCATTAACACCTTAATAAAAGATTTCGATTTATTTCCGAAAAAAAAACAAAAAGGTGAATAAATTGAGATAGACTATTTACTAAAATGATATTTTAATATTTTATATTTTAGAGCAACGTAGAATTTTAAAATCCGGTTAAATATTCTTGTTCTTACTCTACAGGAACACAATTCCAAAAGAAAATATACTAGTTATGCGCAATTTTTTCCCTTTCCACCGACCCTTCATATTCCGTTATGTGGGAGATATGTGCCACAGGCAAGAAACCAGTCGCACCTTGTATTCTCTTTTGGAACAAAGAATAGATTTTCAAAAACCATATCAAACATTATTGATTCTAAATTAAATATAAATCAAAATTTCCTTAAAAAATTTAAAAAAAAATAGAGTAAGTAGATGTCGTTATGCTGTACAGTAGGCAACAAGTGATTCACTGTAATAGATGTTGTTAAATTTGTATTCAACAATTTAAAACCATTGTATGTGAATAATGATTTTGAGTAAGCACGATATGTCATTATAGAATATTACTAATTAGTTAGGAGATACATTTTATGATATTATTGAGATTATAATTTCAGTGTTAGGCATTAGTATTTGCTACAATAGGTTAAATTCATTTTTGCCAAAGAAATACATTTAAATACATCATTTTGTGAATAAAATACCATAATAGCTATACTCTATAAGTTTTATCCCAGACAGCATTTTGTAATGGCAATATTATAATAGTATTATAATGGCGTTATACTAATATTATTCGTGATTATAATGGTATAACAATATTATTAAACAAAAAATTGTTATCTGGGATATATCCAATTTATCCATAAAGAATATTTTTAAATAACAACAAAATAACTAAAATTGTTATTCTTGATTTTAATATGTAATCCAAATTTGAATTTGAAATGCTTGTATTTATATATATTTTAGATTTTTTTATTACAGTATGAGTTATTTGTGAGAATCATCGTTTCAAATTTCCAATCCTTAGTTATGAAAATTGACAATTTTATAATTTTTTAATTACAATAATTGATAATTTTTAAGATTTTGACAGATTTGGTTGAAATATGAACTTTTAATTCTTATAACATTTTTTGTTTTTTTCTGTTATTGTGAAATATATCAGGAACCTTGGAATCAACTTTCAAGCTTTTTAACCAAATGATTAAAATTGTATTGACATTCATATAAAAAAAAACTAAAAAATTGAAAATTGGAAATGTCCGTAAACAGCCCAAAACGATTCAAAATATTTTATCAAATATAGAAGATTGATAAAATAAAAATATGGTGTTAATTTCAAATATTTGCATTTATTGGTTTTTAAATTATAACAAAATAAAAAATCTCTGAGAAATCGTGTGAATTGTCATAAATATTTTAACTTCAAAAGCACATAAAAATTTAATTTGATTGTTCTATAGACATTTTATTTTTTGATACTGGTAGACAAACTTTGGAAGACTAGGAATTTTGTATTCAATTTTCAAATCTTAAATTTATAAAGATACATTTTTATGAATTTCTAAATCAAAATAATTTGGAAATTTTCGTGATATTTACGTATTTTGTCAAAATTCAAACTCGAAATGCTTATAAAATAAAAGTTATGAGTATTTTTAATATTTTTGAATTTTTATTATAACAATTTATTAGAAGCCTTGTTTTATATTTTCAAACTTTTTGACTCAATGAATACAATTTTACTGACATCTATAGAAAATAAAACTTAAAAAAATTGGAAACTGAAAATAAACAGTAACAGCTCAAAATAAGTAAAAATATTTTAAAAATTGTATGGTGTATGGAAATTGCTAATATAAACATTCAGTGATAATTTCATATTTCTATGATAATTTATTTTAGAGTTACACGAAATATCAAAATCAATATTAACCAAAATCGATTTTGCCTAAAAATTCCTGTTTTCCTTAATTTTTTCTGTTTTTCCCGGTGCTTTTGAAAATTACAGTGAATTTTTTTATTTTGACTCCAAAAGTACCAAAAAGATTTATTTTCCTATCAGAAAACATACACATAGGTGTAAAAAATAAATTAATAAAATACACATTATTGTAAAAATCAATAGGTACAATCTAAAATGTAATTTAATCATATAGGTAAGACTTAAATACAATTCTAAATTAATAAGTAAGTATGTTAGTTAGTCAATCAAAGTTCTACTTACTAATTCTATTATCCTGACTGACCATTTTTCAGTATGGTCCCAAAACGGTAAACCGTAAATTGATGGTGTTCCACGACTTACAGGATATTTTATTGTTGGGTACAGCTCTTTTATTTTGGGATTTAATCCACTGGCATACATTCTTAAATAAATAAGTATAAATGTATAGTAATAATTTCCAGTGGTCGGGAGTAGCGACGCTACAGTAGCACGATACTTAAGCTGTAGGTAGCGATTACATAGCGTCGCTACAATATATACAAAGTAGCGAAATACTATAGAGCGCTAGAAATTTATGGTTAGCGTAGCGAAAGTGATCATTATTTTATCGTTACTTTTAACTTATTTCATGATAATTAAAATATAATGATGTATGTTTATTTATTTAATTAAGATGACTAGATGAGTGTATTTTTGAAATATAGATAAGACTATAATCATAAGAGCATTATTACAATGTTATATTTTATATTATTGAATATAGAACCATAATTAATAATATTAATATATTAGTGTTTTATTATCACTATTTTTATTTTCGGCATTCGGCGTTTTCTGTGTTTCTTTTAAGTATTAAATTTTATACGTAAAAAAACAGTATTTGAGATTCTATAATGTATCATTGAATTCAGATTTAAAACTTTCATCACAATGACCTACACAACGACAAGGTCCACTTGACACTTACACTATACAGCGGAGCGTAAGACGTTCTAGATCTATGCTTGACATCAACTGTTTTAAAAAAAGTTTAGCAGATCAAAATTATTTTTAATCACTAATCCCCTTGCTGTATGAAATACTTTCTCCCAGTGACCGAATGTCTAATCAGTACAAACTACTAATTGGCAATTTTCAATAAAACTTTTATCTGTTTTGAGTTTTGTTAGAAAAATACATGAGATACATTGAATAAACCTGTCTTCCGAGATTACAAGAAAATAGTGGTAGGCATTAACAAATAATGACAAAGTAATCAAGTGAATATCTTAATAAATCATTTAAGTAGCGCGCTACATTTAAACAATATCGTTAGAAATGGCACACTACATTTAAACAAAAGTAGCTTTAGCGATAGCGAGCTACTTTTTGGGGGGAGTAGAAGTACCGTTAGCGTGCTACAAAAAAAACAATAGCGTCCCGACCACTGGTAATTTCTATAGAATAACTTAGGTATAGTTTACAAAATATTATTTATTTATTTTGTATATACATACATATTATGGTTAACAATAACTCACTTTCCTATAGAAGTAAGTAGGAATCGAACCGAATCTCCATACATTCTTTTCGTCAATGGAATATTGGTTACCATTTCAGGTAATGCTCTTTCTATAATTGCTTGAAGAAGGCCATGAGGAGCAATTTCAATTGTAATCGCGTCTTTTGGTATGTGATTTAAAACGTCCTCGAATAACACACTACTCAATAGATTGTTTGTATGATATTCTGGAGAAGAATATTTTGTGAGGTCAGACTCCCATTCAGTTTCTGGCAACGAACTACTAAGCCATTTAGACGACCTTTTCTTTGGTACTTTGATCACCTATAAAAAAAAAATATATGGATTAAGTTGGAATGAAAATAATATAATTAATTTAATTGCTGAACAAACATCTTTTAAATATTTAAGTAGAGTCGGACCAGCGGATTGAATATATCTACTGTGAAACGCTATGCCACCAACGTTAACGGATTTTGCGAAGACACCTTCGGATTTTAGTTGTGATACGAACTCTTTGATGCTTTCAACTGGACCCGATATTGTGCAACTAGTGGCACTATTACGACAAGCGACGTCGATGTCATTGGGAAGTCTGTCTTTGATTTGGTCATATCCAAGTCCTAAACAAAAAGTTCAAATAAAAAATAAACCAATATACTTTAATGGTATATTGTGGATATTACCAATGGCGGCCATCATGCCAGGAATAACGTCTGTTTCTAGAGTAGCTTGACCTCTGGCGTAAGAAGCTAATAGCATTTCTTCAGCAGTAAAACAACCATCAGCGTAAGCACATCCCAATTCTCCGAGCGAATGGCCTATGATTCCATCGGGTGTTATGTCTAATGCTCTCAACACTTCTACTAGTCCAATCTAAAAAATATGAATATTTATAGTTCTTTCCTAAATGTAGTTGAATCGACCCAGATACAAACCTGAACCGCAGCGATACCGACAAATGAATTGAGAATGTTGTCAAAAAGTTTTGGATTTTGACTGGTCAAAATATTCTTAATATCAACTCCTTTTGGTTTTAGTATAACATCACATTTGTTTATAGCGTCAGCAAAAACTGGAACTTTCATAAGATCTGTACCCATTCCTTGCCATTGTGATCCCATACCAGAGAATATAAACCATACCGGACGTTTGAAAGTAACATTCTTAAAATCACATTAGAAATTACAACGAAAAATAAAAGTTATAACGTATAAAAATACATTGTATATAAAAACTGGTTCTGAGCGAAGACAGCCATTCAACCGTCAGCTTATAATTTTACTAAGTATTTTACTAATAGGCATTATTTTCTTTTGTCATCTTAAACAATTTTAGATTCTGAGTGGAGTAATGAATGTAGTTATTTTACAATGATGTGTTTTTTTTTTTTTAAATGTATTTATTTTATATTTTTTATTTTTGTGTTGGTACATTCGGGAGGTTAAATTTTAAAATTCTCAACAGGTTTCAAAAGCGCCGGGAATAATTATTTATATATAATATATTAAATGCTTTTTTATAAGCATTTAAAGTTCAAATCTTGACAGATTAGAGACCGTTTGGTTTCAAGCTACCAGTAACCTGACCTTTTTCTTTTGTCTTTGTTTTACAGGCGTGTAGATATGAATTATTCTGAGAAGTCGACAATCTATATAAATATACCGGTGAAACACGATTACGTACGGTCTTTATCAACACACGCAATCGTGAACATATTTTAATGTTCACAGTTGCGTATGATTTTTATCTGCAATATTTAATCACTGTTTGCCTTGAACTAATAGAACATACAATTTAAATTAATTGATAGGCTGTATCTCACGAGCCAAGAAAGTTAGAAAATTGAAATTTTCACAGATTATGTATTTCTGTTGTCGCTATAACAACAATTACTAAAAATTCTAGAATTTATAATATAAGCAGCATTGCAAACATGTTTATAACTGATAATAGTATGGAACCCTTCGTGCGCGAGTCCGACTCGCACTTTGCCAGTTTTTTATATAAACAATTAATTGTATATAACATAAATATGGTGTGAAATATATATAGTAATTCATCAATTAAGAACAGCAAGGCAAATTTTGATGAAATATTTTGTAAATGTTTAAGTGATTCTCTGGATGGTTTGGACTCACAATATGACCCACTAAGTCCAACCTGAGGAGGGCTCAAACAGGAATTTTGAGATTTACGTTGGAAACGTTTGTTTATAGAAGAAATAATTCGTAGAAATTAGTATTTATTATTTTATTGGTCGCCATTGGTTATCGGGCAGATCAGGTAATAGCATGCATCAAATCGAATTTTCACACATTGCCTACAAAGGGGGCACTTATTGCAACGAGTTAAACCCAAAAAGAGTTGAACAATCACAATTTTTTTAAGAGTTATCATTTTTAAAGGCAACGAAGTGCGTGGGATGAGCTAGTATAATATAAAACTAAAAATGTCATATTTAAAATGTCTATAAATAACTAAAAAGGAGTCAAATTATTTTTAAAAACATGTAGATAAAATTATTGTAAAATGATAAAATTAACATTTGATGAAAGTTTCAAGTACTTACCTACGGTTATTAGTAGGTATATGAATGACGAAAAAATATGAAAAATCATAGTTAAAAATTTGTTTGAATATCCAATGTTTATTTACGGCTATTTTACTTTTAACCCCCCAAAGTAACAAATAATTTCACTTTCTTATTAGAAAATATGCTGATGAAAAATGCTGGAACATTCTTAGTTTTTACTGAGTTGATGAGAGACACGAAAAAAAAAACATT
>NC_042494.1:3941475-3943221 GCF_005508785.2 Acyrthosiphon pisum
TCTATATAAATATACCCGGTGAAACACGATTGCGTACGGTATTTATCGACATACGCAATCGTGAACATTTAATGTTCACGGTTGCGTATGATTTTTATCTGCAACATTGAATCACTGTTTGCTTTGAACTAATAGAACATACAATTTAAAATTAATTGAGAGGCGATAGGTGATATTTGATAGGCGATAAATGGATCGACAAAATGGATCTGAAAGTTTTCATCGAACTTTCAACGCTCAACTTCATAGCTTCCATCCTTACATCCATGTAGTTATTTCAATTCTAAAAGAAACGTAAGAGGAAACATGTACGAAAGTTCAATCAGTATTTAAAGGTCAGATTAAAAAAGTGGAAAATGCTGATTTAATTCGTATAAATGAAGCCATGAAAGAATATAACAAGTACAAAATTAAGTAATTAATTTGGTTCAAAGTTCATCGTATGGTTAAGTGAAAATAATACAATTTATTAAGAATCTTTTGAATTTGTGTCGTATTATATATAATTTTTAGGGTTCCGTACGCTAAAAGGGTCCCGCCCTATTACTAATGCTCCGCTGTCCGTCCGTCCGTCCGTCCGTCTGTCACCAGGCTGAATCTTACGAACCATGAAAGTTAGAAAGTTGAAATTTTCACAGATTATGTATTTCTGTTGTCGCTATAACAACAAACACTAAAAATCCTAGAATTTATAGTATAAGTAGCATTGCAAACATGTTTATAACTGATAATAGTACGGAACCCTTCCTGCGCGAGTCCGACTCGCACTTTTCCAGTTTTTTATATAATCAATTAATTATATATTACATAAAAATGGTGTGAAATATATATAGTAATTCATCAATTGAGAACAGCAAGCCAAATTTTGATGAAATTTTTTGTAAATGTTTAAGTGATTCTCTGGATGGTTTGGACTCACAATTTGACCCACTAAGTCCAACCTGAGGAGGGCTCAAACAGGAATTTTGAGATTTACGTTAGAAACGTTTGTTTATAGAAGAAATAATTAGTAGAAATTAGTATTTATTATTTTATTGGTTGCCATTGGTTATCCGACAAATCAGGTAATAGCATGCATCAAATCGAATTTTCACACATTGCCTACAAAGGCGGCACTTACTGCAACGAGTTAATCCCAAAAAGAGTTGAACAATCACAATTTTTTTAAGAGTTGTCATTTTTAAAGGCAACGAAGTGCGTGGGATGAGCTAGTATAATATAAAACTAAAAATGTCATATTTAAAATGTCTATAAATAACTAAAAAGGAGTCAAATTATTTTTAAAAACATGTAGATAAAATTATTGTAAAATGATAAAATTAACATTTGATGAAAGTTTCAAGTACTTACCTACGGTTATTAGTAGGTATATGAATGACGAAAAAATATGAAAAATCATAGTTAAAAATTTGTTTGAATATCCAATGTTTATTTACGGCTATTTTACTTTTAACCCCCCAAAGTAACAAATACTTTCACTTTCTTATTAGAAAATATGCTGATGAAAAATGCTGGAACATTCTTAGTTTTTACTGAGTTGATGAGAGACACAAAAAAAAAACATTCAACTTTGTAAAATCAATACATACATCACTCCTCTTGGAATCTAAAATGATTAACAATAATAGTAAAGTTATTTACCCAAACATCATCTATTCGTGACTCATCTGACTGAGGGAAAATGTTAAAACTCCTAAAGAAATGGCCATTGATATTTCTAGTGAATACGTCATTAGTCAATGACAC
>NC_042494.1:3944256-3946121 GCF_005508785.2 Acyrthosiphon pisum
TGCATTGATTTTACATTCAACAATGTTCCGTATGAACGTTTGGCTTCAGAAGCTTTTTGAAGATAAAAAACAATACAAGCTTCTGATCTGTTATACCCGTCAGCTAAATCAAAATCCTAATATTAATTATAATGAAAAATATACCTTATAGTCATAGTTGATAATTAGTCGATAGTATATTAGCATATATATTATTCAAATGTTTTATTTCATTTTTTTAGTTGTAGTAATAAAGGAGAGTTTGAATAGAAATCCTTTTTTTTTTTATTATTTTCAACTATACCAAGTACAAGAAAATATATTCAATTAATTAAGATTTACAACTTGTATAATTATTTGGTTACGGTTTCGATTACATTCTTTGTTCATATGATTATACATTTTTACATAGTACATTTTACTTCCCGATATTTTTTTTCTAGAATAGTAGATATTAATATTTATAATATTTATACTTAATTATATTAATATTTATAATTATAAACGATTTGAATAATACAAATTTGCTTATAGTATGCCTAAGTATTTAGTATATGTAATATTAGTTATATAAGTAAGTTTTACTGCTATTTTTTGAAATCTAAATTCGTTATATGACTTGTAATATTCCATCTCCTTTATATATGAAATCGTCCTTTGATTAAGTTATTGCATCAATTTCAATTTAATAAAAAGAAAAAATACTTAGTTTGATGACACGATTAAATCAAATATTTTTAACTTAAATATTAAACTATGTTAATGTAAATTTAAATAATCCTTCAGAAATATTAATTTTATTTTAACTTGATTGTCAAAAAATATATATTTACCGTCTGAACTGAATGGTTTAGTTTGATTACTTTTGTTTAATCTATTTAAACCTTGAAATGGGAATTGTAATTCTGGTCGAAGTGTGAGATTAGTAACCCCGACAATCGCAGATGATAATAAACCATTTTCAATCATTTCTTTGGCTTTTTTCAAACCATCGGAGCCACAAATCCATCCTCCGTCCATGGTAAAACTAGGTCCTAAATTTTATTGATTACACATTTTTTTTTTATTTTATTATAATAATTATTCCTTATTTATTATTTACAAAGTTTTTTACCTGTCAAATTGAGCAGAAAAGAAAGTCGGTTTGCTTGCATTGTTCTACTACTACCTAACATCACAAATCCTACAAATGAATCGCTATTTACGGCTGACAATTCCGTTTCACTTATTGCAGATCCCAGAAATACTCCTGTATTTGTTCCATGCAAGTCTGCTGGACTCAAACCGGCATCGATAATCGCTTCTATTGATCTTTCTAAGCATATTTTTGTCATTGTATCCATAACTTGAGCAAGTTTTGGATGAGCCCTGAAGAATGTGGAATCGAATGTATCGATATTTTTAATTTTTCCAGTTCCACTAAATGCACCTAGTTTATCTATAAAAAAATCCTTTTTTAATTAAATAAAATATTTTGTCGTAGTTAAAATTTCTATATACTTGGTTTCCATCTCCTTGAATCAATAGTTACTCCATTTTTTTTTTGGAATAACAAATCGCTTAACTCAGTTATATTATTGCTTTCTGGAAACAATCCACCGATACCTGATATTACAACTTCATCTTTGTGTACTGCCATTATATTTATTTATTTGTTATTTAACTCTGGTTAACGATCTAAAACAATTTAGTTATTAGATTATAATATTGTCGTAATTTATCAATTTGATAAATTATAAATATATCTTAATTATATAGCAGTTCATGGCTATTTCAAATATATTTTTTACAGCAAAATGTTTATTATATTAATAAGTTACAAAAAATAAAGGTAGACAAGTGAATGTGGCTCTGCTGTACAGCCTGTACAATTGCGTCGCTGTATA
>NC_042494.1:3946171-3947788 GCF_005508785.2 Acyrthosiphon pisum
AAAACTATTTTTAATCACTAATCCCCTTGCTGTATGAAATACTTTCTCCCAGTGACCGAATGTCTAATCAGTACAAACTACTAATTGGCAATTTTCAATAAAACTTTTATCTGTTTTGAGTTTTGTTAGAAAAATACATGAGATACATTGAATAAACCTGTCTTCCGAGATTACAAGAAAATAGTGGTAGGCATTAACAAATAATGACCAAGTACTCAAGTGAATATCTTAATAAATCATTTAAGTAGCGCGCTACATTTAAACAATATCGTTAGAAATGGCACACTACATTTAAACAAAAGTAGCTTTAGCGATAGCGAGCTACTTTTTGGGGGGAGTAGAAGTACCGTTAGCGTGCTACAAAAAAAACAATAGCGTCCCGACCACTGGTAATTTCTATAGAATAACTTGGGTATAGTTTACAAAATATTATTTATTTATTTTGTATATACATATTATGGTGAACAATAACTCACTTTCCTATAGAAGTAAGTAGGAATCGAACCGAATCTCCATACATTCTTTTCGTCAATGAAATATTGGTTACCATTTCAGGTAATGCTCTTTCTATAATTGCTTGAAGAAGGCCATGAGGAGCAATTTCAATTGTAATCGCGTCTTTTGGTATGTGATTTAAAACGTCCTCGAATAACACACTACTCAATAGATTGTTTGTATGATATTCTGGAGAAGAATATTTTGCGAGGTCAGACTCCCATTCAGTTTCTGGCAACGAACTACTAAGCCATTTAGACGACCTTTTCTTTGGTACTTTGATCACCTATAAAAAAAAAATATATGGATTAAGTTGGAATGAAAATAATATAATTAATTTAATTGCTGAACAAACATCTTTTAAATATTTAAGTAGAGTCGGACCAGCGGATTGAATATATCTACTGTGAAACGCTATGCCACCAACGTTAACGGATTTTGCGAAGACACCTTCGGATTTTAGTTGTGACACGAACTCTTTGATGCTTTCAACTGGACCCGATATTGTGCAACTAGTGGCACTATTACGACAAGCGACGTCGATGTCATTGGGAAGTCTGTCTTTGATTTGGTCATATCCAAGTCCTAAACAAAAAGTTCAAATAAAAAATAAACCAAATATACTTTAATGGTATATTGTGGATATTACCAATGGCGGCCATCATGCCAGGAATAACGTCTGTTTCTAGAGTAGCTTGACCTCTGGCGTAAGAAGCTAATAGCATTTCTTCAGCCGTAAAACAACCATCAGCGTAAGCACATCCCAATTCTCCGAGCGAGTGGCCTATGATTCCATCGGGTGTTATGTCTAATGCTCTCAACACTTCTACTAGTCCAATCTAAAAAATATGAATATTTATAGTTCTTTTCTAAACGTAGTTGAATCGACCCAGATACAAACCTGAACCGCAGCGATACCGACAAATGAATTGAGAATGTTGTCAAAAAGTTTTGGATTTTGACTGGTCAAAATATTCTTAATATCAACGCCTTTTGGTTTTAGTATAACATCACATTTGTTTATAGCGTCAGCAAAAACTGGAACTTTCATAAGATCTGTACCCATTCCTTGCCATTGTGATCCCATACCAGAGAATATAAACCATACCGGACGTTTCAAAG
>NC_042494.1:3949901-3950977 GCF_005508785.2 Acyrthosiphon pisum
ATAATTTGAATATTATAAAACTATATATCTTTTGACTTTTAAGTTAACTTATAAATACCTGGTTTAATGCTTCTTTAACGTTTTCTTCATTCCGCCCTGATACCAATATTAATTGGGGTATATTGGTAGAATTATGTTTGTCCACAATTATGTTATTAACGATCTGATTTTTCTTAAGGATTACATGGCTAAATGCATTTAATAACCCAAATGAACTGATTCCGATTATATCTCCAACAAAAGGAGTTTTTTCAGTTATTACCTAAAAGAAAAACATAGTTTATAATTTATCTTCATCCAACGTAATGAGATAGTATAACCTACCAATTAAGTAAATAAATGTTTCTATACCTAAGGATAATTATAATTTATTCATTGATCTTCTCTCAATAAATATTATATTAAAATTAATTTTACTATACGTACTTGAATTTTTCCATTCTTTAACGCTGCTACATTATTATTTGGTCCTGTGTAATTTATGTTAGGTGGTATGTATCCACTTTCTAGCGTAATGATGGCTTTAACAATTGACATAAAGAGACTAGACACTTCACAGTGACCTACGTTACTTTTCACGGAACCCACTTTTAAAGGTGTCCTTCTATTTTCAGTACAAAACACTTCTTCCATGATATTTAATTCCATAGCATCTTCACTCTGTAAAATTAACGCTAAATTAAAGTATTGAGTATTAATATACATTTTTGGTTAATATTACCTTAATTCCCGATCCGTAAGCTTCTATGAAATCTACTGTAGCCGGATCTATGTCAGCTTCTTTATAAGAATCTAATAGCAATGATTTAAAGTGATTTCCATCATGCTCGGTTAGGGTCCCATCATGATTACCAAACTGCATTGATTTTACATTCAACAATGTTCCGTATGAACGTTTGGCTTCAGAAGCTTTTTGAAGATAAAAAACAATACAAGCTTCTGATCTGTTATACCCGTCAGCTAAATCAAAATCCTAATATTAATTATAATGAAGAATATACCTTATAGTCATAGTTGATAATTAGTCGATAGTATATTAGCATATATATTATTCAAATGTTTTATTTCATTTTTTT
>NC_042494.1:3951889-3954032 GCF_005508785.2 Acyrthosiphon pisum
TCAAAAAATATATATTTACGTCAGAACTGAATGGTTTAGTTTGATTACTTTGTTAATCTATTTAAACCTGAAATGGGAATTGTAATTCTGGTCGAAGTGTGAGATTAGTAACCCCGACAATCGCAGATGATAATAAACCATTTTCAATCATTTCTTTTGCTTTTTTCAAACCATCGGAGCCACAAATCCATCCTCCGTCCATGGTAAAACTAGGTCCTAAATTTTATTTATTACACATTTTTTTTTTATTTTATTATAATAATTATTCCTTATTTATTATTTACAAAGTTTTTTACCTGTCAAATTGAGAAGAAAAGAAAGTCGGTTTGCTTGCATTGTTCTACTACTACCTAACATCACAAATCCTACAAATGAATCGCTATTTACGGCTGACAATTCCGTTTCACTTATTGCAGATCCCAGAAATACTCCTGTATTTGTTCCATGCAAGTCTGCTGGACTCAAACCGGCATCGATAATCGCTTCTATTGATCTTTCTAAGCATATTTTTGTCATTGTATCCATAACTTGAGCAAGTTTTGGATGAGCCCTGAAGAATGTGGAATCGAATGTATCGATATTTTTAATTTTTCCAGTTCCACTAAATGCACCTAGTTTATCTATAAAAAAAATCCTTTTTTAATTAAATAAAATTTTTTGTCGTAGTAAAAATGTCTATATACTTGGTTTCCATCTCCTTGAATCAATAGTTACTCCATTTTTTTTTTGGAATAACAAATCGCTTAACTCAGTTATATTATTGCTTTCTGGAAACAATCCACCGATACCTGATATTACAACTTCTTCTTTGTGTACTGCCATTATATTTATTTATTTGTTATTTAACTCTGATTAACGATCTAAAACAAATTAGTTATTAGATTATAATATTGTTGTAATTTATCAATTTGATAAATTATAAATATATCTTAATTATATAGCAGTTCATGGCTATTTCAAATATATTTTTTACAGCAAAATGTTTATTATATTAATAAGTTACAAAAAATAAAGGTGGACAAGTGAATGTGGCTCTGCTGTACAGCCTGTACAAGTGGGTCGCTGTATACCTAATGTATGGTATTAAATTTGAATTCAATGATATAATATCATTATATAAGAAAAACGATTCTGATCGGAGACGGTATGTCAGTCTAGGTGTAAGAAATATTATATACCTATCTAATGTATTAAAAAAAAAATTGACCTATAATAAATACCTATAATAAATTCCCAAATTAATCATATCACAATATCCATTAGATACTTATACATCAACAACATACCGTGATACTATCATTGATAATATATAAAAGTATACTTTAAAAGTGTCAAGTACCCACGAATAATATTCCGCAATCACAACAAAATAACTAAAATAATTATTCTAGGTTCTTAATATGTATTAATATATACATTTTTAACTACAAAATAATTATTCAATTTTATATTATAATTATTAAAATATTGTCAAAATCGATCTTTAAATGATTATAAAAAAAAAAATTGTGCTAATGTATTTTTAATTTTTTTTAACTGCTATTGTAACAATATATCAGGGGTCTTGTATTGCATTTTTACACTTTTTTACCAAACAAACAAAGTATTATATAGTGATATTTATTGACGCGCTACAGGTTAAGCAGCGACCGGTCTACGCTGTCGTCAACCACCACCACGGGCTATAGCACGACAACGCCAACTCTCCCACCGAACCACAAGGGCACATGACGGGAGGGGAAGGCCAGTCGCGCAAAACGAGTACCAGCCGCCGGCATCTCGCTCTCTCGTCCACCGACTGTCGAACGACAACCCTCCGTTTTCGTAAAAGTGTCATCATTATAGGATATCGTATCATAATGCCGCCATAACTATATACGTTATTCCTGTTCTATTACAAATAAAAGTCCCCCGCGGACTTCAACTTTATCATTGAGTTGTGTTGTTTATCATTAATTGCGAGTGTTTTTCCTACGTCCACACTAAGTACCAGCAAATCTGCGACCGGACTAGCACCGAGCACACGACATCGCCGTAGCCCGCGTCATTATAGAAAAAAAAACTATAACAATTTAAAACTGAGAATGTCCGTAAATAGCTCAAAAAGAGTCAACATTTTATGGTGTATAGAAAATGAAAATAT
>NC_042494.1:3954787-3958059 GCF_005508785.2 Acyrthosiphon pisum
AAATAATAATACCTAGTATTATTTGCCACCAACTTCCCAACTGGTATTATTATCACTTTATAACTGTCTATACCTAAATTAGTATAACGAATATCGTAATTCTTGGCTATTTATCAGTTTTCCGAAAATGGCGAAATCATAATTTATATTTTATTTTATTTCTCTACGCTTCAACGCCCCTATGGCCAACCTATTTTAAACATTTTATTATATTCGTCGACTTCGCAAGTGGTAAATTGCATGTTTGTTACTTGTATCACTGTATGGCGCACCTCTCACGCATTTTTGTTGCTGTTATTATTAATAATAAGGGGGGGGGGGTCATCAAAAGTTATGTTTTTTCCAGACTACTCAACACCCGTATTAACCAATACCAACCCGTATTAACCAACCCGAATTATAGTGGTTTTGAAAACCTGAATGTTTTTTTAAACTTTTTATTCCGGTGTTTGAACACCCAAATACATCCTGTACCCGAAACCCGAAACCCGAATAAATGATTCGGGTGCTAAGCCCTGATTTACGGTCATTTGTTTTAATGTTACACCAAAAACTAAAATCAATTTTCTCGAAAAAAATTTGCGTAAAAATTCCCGTTTTTCCTTATAAACTAACTAATTTTATTAAAGCCCGTCTTTTTAATAGCCGTGTACCTATATCCGAGAATATTGCATATTAATTTCAAAATTCAAAATACTTTATGTTACGTTATGTATATTCAAATAATTGGTTATTTATTAATAATAAAAATTGTATAGACCTTGACTACTTACCTATCTATTATTTAGGGATCAAAACGTGGAAAAATTCGGGAAAATTTCGGAAAAAAGCGGTTTTTTCCCAGAGCCTCGGAAAACGTGTAAAAATTGGAGATATTAAAATAATACATTTCCGAAAAAAACCAAAGTTTTCTGAAAATTAGAAATTTTATTTACGCTTAAAAATTAAAATAATCTATGTAAAAAAAAAAATTTTAAAAATAGATATGGAAACCAGTCATTGTCATTTCACATTTACCAATACGGTTATCAATGTATTATTGTATTAAAATTTAAAAATATTAATATACGGATATTTCAATATTTGTTCTAAAAATAACGAAGTTCCATATCAAATTGGTATTTATGTGGGAGAGTGTATTTCTCCGAAAATAAATCACCTGTATTTTTAAATGTTAAAAATTGTATACTTATTGTCTATTTATGTTTGTAATAACCAATAAGGTATTATAGTAACTGGCTGATAGGTTTATAAATTATATTACAGCGACTGGTGAATGGTGAGTGATGACTATAATACGCGAGGTAAAAAGTGAGCCGCGATCGATGAGCGCCAAGCGGTCATTTTACATGGTGTCAGGGGTTCTATTTTTGTGAAAGTAATGGAAACAGCTGGCCCTCATTTTAAAAACGGCAGGTGGTAATTTATATACAGTAGACGCCACTTATAAGACTCACTTTGGGACCAACACAAAGTGAGTCTTATAACCGAATGAATCTTATAGACGAAGTGGTAAAAAAAAATTAATTACGTATTTATACATTTTATTTTACTACATATTTCGCTTCAATTTTAATACTTTGAAACATATTTCATATTACATACTTATTAATGAATAAATTTATTAATCCTGATAAGAAAAAAAACTAAAATTATAATTACATATAAAAATATTATACAAATTGTACATTAATAAAAAATTATCATTATTTATTATTTATTTTGAAAAATAATTTGTAATTTTAATTTGTTTTTTATTTTGTTCCAATATTCCGAAAATGTTCTGTTCGTATTGTACACTGAAATTAGTTAACCTAACTGCGTATGTACATGTGCATGTGTGCGTATGTGTATTTACGTACCCGTAATTACGATAACTGTGCAGCCGCCAGATAATCACTATACTAACGATATTCGTTGCGATAAATGTATTATACGTATAATACACGTATTAAGGTACCAACAGAAACTAGAAATAATCAACACGAATATTATTTAATTTTTTAATGCCAATTTATTTCTAAATTAAAACCAAAAAAGTTTATTTTCTACTATTTATTTTACCAAATTTGAGTCTTATAACCAAAGTGTTGAGTCTTATAATCGATTTTTTTTAATGTATTTGGATTTTGGATACGTCCGGTCCATTCCAGACGATTTTGAGTCTAATGAGCGACTGAATCTTATATCCGTGAGTCTTATAAGCGGCGTCTACTGTATTTTGTATAGTGCTAGTGGGAGTAGCCCTGATGAAAAACGGTCACTTGGCGCGCATCGATCGCGGCTCACTTTTCGCCTCGCGTACTATAGTAACTATTTGACAGTTTGTATATTATCAAACTTAGTGAGTTGGTAATAAAATATATTAAATATATATTTAAATATAAAACAATATTAAGAAATAATAGAAGTAACTAATTAGTAAACACTTAATAGTTAGTACTTTAGTAGTTACTATTACAAATATTATAATTATTTATAAATCAAGTATAGAATCCTCTAGATTTATCCACTATAGATTTTAAGTTAGGTATGGTATACCTATATAATATGTATGTTATATAATATGATTATCAACTATCATTATTTATTAGATTATTTCTACTATACATTACTTTTTCTGTTCTTTAGAAAAAAATAATCATTTTTTTCATTCAATTTTTCAATTTTTTCAGGAAAAAACCAGTTTTTTGGTCAAAACCTTTTTTTTGGAAATTTTGATCCCTACTATTATTTAAGTATTTTATGAATACCTAAAAGTTTTGCTTAAAAAACACAATATAATATGATATGCTTTCTGTCATATTGAGTTCAGAAAGTGGAGAAATCGTCAAAACTGCAAAGTACTGAAATACAATTGTATTTGAGTTGTAAATATATGAGTATTATAGCTCACGGGTATACACAGATATTTTTATTATACGGGCCTCAACCCCGTCTTGAGTAAAAACACGGGTACCCGTGTAGTTCACAAGATAGAAACGATAGTTACGAGATAAAAAAGTTTTAGTCATAATTTAATTTCTTACGAAAACAAAACACTGTAGACACTTTAAATGTTCACCAAGTATAGCATATCCTATACATGTTATAACTTTCAAAATATTTTTATATATATATTATGAACGTTTTGACGAAATTTGATATTTAAACGTATATTAAGGATTTCAGTGATTTTGTTAATCGTTGTATTGAAACTTTTAATCATTACGTGTATTATTATTTACTTTACACTTTGAAATTTTCAAAATATTTAGATGATTTTATACCTC
>NC_042494.1:3958294-3960359 GCF_005508785.2 Acyrthosiphon pisum
ACATTGTAAGTTTTCAATTTTTTTAGTTTTTTTTTTCTATAAATATCAATAAAGTTTTATCTGTTGGGCCAAAAAGTGTATACATTTAATACAAAGCTCCTGATATATTGTTACAATATCAGTTGAAAAATATTAAAAATACATAGGCACAATTTTTTTTTATAAGCATTTAAAGATCAAATTTGGACAAAATTTATCAAATTTTAATTTGAAAAATTATTTTGTAGTTAAAAATTTATAAAATGTTCAATTTTTGTATCTAAGAATTGAAAATTTAAAACAAGATTCCACGTAAGTAATTAATACTGTTACCAAAAAATCTAAAAAATACATTTACGCAGTTTATTTTTATAGTCATTTTAAGTACAAATTTGGACGAAATTACATATTAAAAACCTAGGATAACTATTTTAGTTATTTTGTTGTGATTGTATAATATTATTCGTGGGTACTTGAAACTTCTAAAGTATACTATTATATATCTATGATAGTACCACGGTTTTTTGTTGATGTATAACGCGTTATAAGTACCTAATAAATATTATGATATGATTAATTTGGAATTTATTATAGGTACCTAATATAATATTATGTCTTATACCTAGACTAACATACCGTCTCCGCTCAGAATCGTTTTTCTTATACAATGATATTATATCATTGAATTCAAATTTAATACCATCCATTATACAGTGACCCACTTGTAACCTACTGTACAGCAGAGCGAAATCCACTTACCCACCTTTTTTGAACTTTCTTTTATGAGTTATAATATGGTTGAAGATTCTTTTGCTTATGTTATAATGGCATTGCAATTTGCAGCCACCAGATAATAGGATAGGTAGTACGATTCACTGACTACAAATTAGAAACATATTTAACCAACAATGCAGAGTTTCTACCATATATCCACAGATATATGTTGAATTTCTATCTTCAGCAATGCCCACAACAAATAACTCTGAATCATATCATAAAAATTAAAGAGTAATTGGTTATCCAATTCATTACACCCAATCATATTATTCAATATCATTGATATTTAAAAAAACATATAATGTAATATGTGCACGACATTGAGAAGTCAGGAAACAAAAAGCAAAAAAAATACTGAAAAAGAAACATATTTATACATGACAAAATGTATGAATTGCTAACAAAAAAAAGTACCTACTCTGTTAGACTATGGGCGGAATTTTCTTACATATTTTTACCAGTTTCTTAATTAAAAATTTTTAATAATATATTTTTAACCATAAATATTTTTAAAGGCACATAAGGTATTAATAGCAGATGATATATTTTTTAATTATAAACAAAAAACGGAAAAAAACCAATATTTTTAACCAATTTATTCTTAAAACAATTATATCGCCATTCCTAAGTCAAAAAAATCGGAAAGAAAACATTTATTTTGTAAAATAAGCCTTGGACATAAGTTACGTACGAATAAATATTATTTAAGTAGGCATACATACAAAAGTATACCCTGGCCGAAATTTACATACAAGATTAAAAATGGGACGCAATTTACCATGACTCCATCTATAGGTAGGTATTCATAATTATTACCTATGCTGATAATTCTATTATATTATCTTTATAATTATTTATATAGGTACATAAATATATTATATTGAACTAGCTGGTACTAATTCACGCCCATAAGTAAGGGGTGATCAAAAAAGAAAAGAAAAGAAGAAATAATAACACAGTAATTACCATCTATGAACTCAAAACGATAAGTGATAAATAATGGACAAAGCAATAAACTAGACGTATTTATAAAATAATAGTACAGATTATCTATTCAGTTTATTCTGTAAATAAATCAATATAGGCTATAGTCATGTAGCACAATACGTATAGCTGTATAGGTGCTTACGAATAAGTCAAAAACATATATTGAGTAATTATTACAATTTTTGTTTTATAATCAGCAATGGTAATAATGTTTAAACGTTGCAAGAAAATTCACAATGCACGTCGAATGAACCCGATATTACGGATGATATTATATTATTATGCAAGAACGTGTTCTATGGTGTTGTGTGATTTAAGCAGA
>NC_042494.1:3962796-3963924 GCF_005508785.2 Acyrthosiphon pisum
TTATAAGACAATAAGGGACAACTAGTACCAAAAATCTCGACACATGGATAATTCCCCTAGGCAAGTAACGAACGGTCTAGGATTGAAACTTGAAAGATACAAATATAGCGCGTTCGAGTATTTTCGGGGTCCTGTATCATATATACAATTATCATTGTTTCTCCCCTATTGTCATATATAGTATTTGCTAGTAACTATAATTTATATCATTATATTACTTAAAGCAACTAATAATTTGCCGAATAATGAAATGGTTATCAACATTTTAATCATGGTCTCAATTTTATTATGAGTATTAATTATGCGTATTAATGGAATTCAAGTATTTAAAAACACGTCAATTAAAAAAAAAAAAAACGGTTTCCAATTTTTTTAGATTTCGGTTTTGACTTTAATACCGGTATCCAATTTTTTCCGGTTTCGGTTTTGATTACGGTTTCGGTTTCGGTTTTAAAACGGTTTCAAGCCCTGGTTAAAAATATATAAAACAACATATAAACTACTTCTTTTTTTATAAAAATTTCAATTTTTAAAATTGTATGTAGGTACATTGATAATTATTTAATAGTTTTTAACATATATTTTAATATATCAAATGTGGCGTTATTATAATGTTTGTAATATTGTTAAATAATTTAACATAAACTTATCTCTTTTAATTTTGAGTTTGAGGTCGTATTATAGATCCCAAAATCCACCAGCCCTTAATGTAGTTAAGAGAACATTCAGATAATATGTAATTTATCTATATGTCATTTGCATTAGTGTTACACCAAAATCTAAAATCAATTTTGTAAAAAACCAATTTTCGTAAAAATTACCGTTTTCCCTTGATTTTTTTTTCTTTTCCATGCGTTTTTAAAAACTATTGCGAATTTTTAAATTTGAACCTCTCGAATGCACCAACTACAAAAGTGATACTGCTGAAGATAATTGAAGCAATTTACTACCCCAAATGTTGAAGAAAGACACAAGAAAAAAATATATAATTTAAAAAAAAAGAAATATACGTAATTATAAAATTAATAAATTCATCATTCATTATCGTAAATAATAACAGGGAGCGAACCAATTAAATATTTTCTGGCTTCGTAAATAAAGTGTAAAAAATAGTGATAAAAAGGTTAT
>NC_042494.1:3963974-3967106 GCF_005508785.2 Acyrthosiphon pisum
ACATCACAAATCCTAAAAATGAATCGCTATTTAAGGCTTTAAATTCCATTTCACTTATTGCAGATCCCAGAAATACTCCTGTATTTGTTCCATGCAAGTCTGCTGGACTCAAACCGGCATCGATAATCGCTTCTATTGATCTTTCTAAGCATATTTTTGTCATTGTCTCCATAACTTGAGCAAGTTTTGGGTGAGCCCTGAAGAATGTGGAATCGAATGTATCAATATTTTTAATTTTTCCAGTTCCACTTAATGCACCTAGTTTATCTATAAAAAATTCTTTTTTAGTTAAATAAAATTCAAAGTCGTAGTAAAAATTTCTATATACTTTGTTTCCATCTCCTTGAATCAATAGTTACTCCATTCTTTTTTTGGAATAACAAATCGCTTAACTCAGTTATATTATTGCTTTCTGGAAACAATCCACCAATACCTGATATTACAACTTCGTCTTTGTGTACTGACATTATATTTATTTATTTGTTATTTAACTCTGGTTAACGATCTAAAACAATTTAATTATTATATAACACTATTGTTGTAATGTATCAATTTGATATATGATAAATATATCTTAATTATATAGAAGTTCATGGCTATTTCAAATATATTTTTTACAACAAAATGTTTATTATAATAAGTTACAAAAAATAAAGGTGGACAAGTGAATGTGGCTTTGCTGTCCAGCCTGTACAAGTAGTCGCTGTACCTAATGTATGGTATTACATTTGAGTTCAATAATATAATATCATTATTTAAGAAAAACAATTCTGATCGGAGACGGTATGTCAGTCTAGGTATAAGACATATTATATACCTATCTAATGTACCTATTTAAAAAAATTGACCTATAATAGGTACCTATAATAAATTCCAAATTAATCATATCACAATATCCATTAGATGCTTATACATCAACAACATACCGTGATACTATCATTGATAATATATAAAAGTATACTTTAAAAGTATCAAGTACGCACGAATAATATTCCGCAATCACAACAAAATAACTAAAATAATTATTCTAGGTTCTTAATATGTAATTTCGTCCAAATTTGTACTTAAAATGACTATAAAAATAAACTGCGTTTATGTATTTTTTAGATTTTTTGGTAACAGAATTAACTACTTACTTGGAACCTTGTTTTAAATTTTCAATCCTTAAATATAAAAGTTGAACATTTTATACATTTTAACTACAAAATAATTATTCAATTTTATATTATAATTATTAAAATATTGTCAAAATCGATCTTTAAATGATTATAAAAAAAAAATTGTGCTAATGTATTTTTAATTTTTTTTAACTGCTATTGTAACAATATATCAGGAGTCTTGTATTGCATTTTTACACTTTTTTACCAAACAAACAAAGTTTTATTGATATTTATTGAGGCGGTACGCAGTGGCCACCAGTACAAAGTACAGGTACCGCAGTGACCGGTCTACGCTATCGTCAACCACCACCACGGGCTATAGCGCGACAACGCCAACTCTCCCACCGAACTACAAGGGCACATGGCGGGAGGGGAAGGCCAGTCGCGCAAAACGAGTACCAGCCGCCGGCATCTCGCTCTCTCGTCCACCGACTGTCGAACGACAACCCTCCGTTTTCGTAAAAGTGTCATCAACATAGGATATCGTATCATAATGCCGCCATAACTATATATACGTTATTCCTGTTCTATTACAAATAAAAGTCCCCCGCGGACTTCAACTATAACATTGAGTTGTGTTATTTATCATTAATTGCGAGCGTTTTTCCTACGTCACACTAAGTACCAGCAAATCTGCGACCGGACTACCGCTGAGCACACGAAATCGCCGTAGCCCGCGTCATTATAGAAAAAAAAAACTATAAAAATTTAAAATTGAGAATGTCCGTAAACAGCTCAATAAGAGTCAAATTTTATGGTGTATAGAAAATGAAAATATTAACATTAAGTGACATTTTCAAATATCTACAGTCATTAATTTTTTAATTACAATAAAATAAGAAAATCGTCACATGGGAAATCGAGCGAATATCAAATGTTGTAAAAATATGAATTTCAAACGCTCATAAAAATTTAATTTGACTCTCTTGTAGACATTTTTTTTTTTTTGATAAAGGTAAATAATATTATGCTACGTAGCACAATACGTATAGCTGTATAGGTGCTTACGAATAAGTCAAAATCATATATTGAGTAATTATTACAATTTTTGTTTTAATTAACAATGGTAGTATCTAATAATTTTTAAACGTTGCAACGAATGAACGTGATATTACGGATGTTAGATTTTAATAAAAGAACGTATTCAGTGGTGTTGTGTGATTTTTAGTCAAAAATAATAGAAAACAGAGTAACTTTTGGTCCCTAAAAATTTTTTTACAGCGTTGTGAATATGCCCAATAATATTTGTGCCAGCATAAAATATTTATAAAAATAATTATGAATTTTGAACAGAACGGTACATATTTAACACTTAATTTTTCTATCAAAAAATAATGAACATTATATGTAATGGAACTGCAATAATATACTAAATTATTACCTGAGTTTAGATTTGTAGTTGATCCGTTTTCTTCAGCTTTCAACAACTCGACCAAAATCACACTGACTATTGATTTCGAAAGTTTTTTGTATTTATTCCAATGAATAATATTCTGATTATTATAATACGAGAACAAAATATTTGTTGATCATCTCATTAAATTATTTTCATTAAAAATCAAGCACAAAGGTTAACATGTAAATTATTCAATGTACTAGTTAATTACCAAGTCTATGCATTGTATGCACTTAAAACTATTAAATATGCATGCATATATGCACTAAAAGCTGACTAAATATGCATAAAAATATGCTCTAAAAATTTCACTTTTATTTTAATTTTTTTTCATTATAATTTTTTATTAGTTTTAGTTTAATTATTAGTATTGTTAAACATTGATATAGCTGATATAAGTATATGATTTTTTGGGCTTGACTAGTCTTGATCTTCGTAGTATACAAGATCTAGTTATTGCGTTGTAGCATAAATCAATAATTTCTTTAGATTTTCATACTCGAAAGACCTCCTATTTGGTGCCGACAAAGTATTATATAAAGAAAAGAAGGGTTCTATACTCCGTGCCACGAGAGA
>NC_042494.1:3967701-3977555 GCF_005508785.2 Acyrthosiphon pisum
TACGAAAAAAGGCATTTATACCAAAAAAATTATTAAAACATGCATTTATATGCCATAACCGATGAAATATGCAAAGATATGCAAAATGAGATTTGGTATTTGAACTATAAATAAGTCAAAACAAATTTTGGCTGAATCCATTTTATTATACAGTGTAACAAAAAAAACATGCAAATGCATTAAATTCACAGCCCTGTTAATTGCATACACCTTATTGTTCTAGTGACACACAAAAACAAAACACATATCTTCAAAACAATGCAATTTTTTTAATAACCAAAACCAATCATAAGCATAAATTGGTAGTTTATTATTTATAAACATTTAAACAGTTCGGGTATCGGGAATGTAGTATGAATAGTATGATCGACATTTTCTGAGAATACGCTTAATTTTCAAATTAGCACTCACATCGTCTGTGTGTGGCTAAAAATAAACAAATTAACTCGTCACGTTTGATATTTACATAATTATAGATACCTATTAACAGTTGGTAGAAAATTAATAAGGACCTTGAATATTATTAAGTCTGATGGTATTTAAAAACTTACTGTTGCCCATTTTTATAAGGTTTATGAAAGTGAATGTAGTTGATGCACTGGATAGGTGAAAACTTAAAATTCTCTGTAATTTCTAAAAAAACCGGAAAAACAAAACAAAAAAAAAAGGTGGGTGAGTGGGTATCACTCTGCTGTACAGTAGGTTACAAGTGGGTCACTGTTATGGAATATGTTAAATTTGAATTCAATGATAAAATATAATTGTATAAGAAAAACGATTCTTAGTGAAGACTGTCAATCAGCCTATGATATTAAAAAGTATATTTTATGATGTTATTGTGAATAAAGTAATTTATATATAACCTATTTACGTGGATATGTGGTACCTTGACCTTTGTCAACTCAGCAGTGCAATGCAACAGTCAACTTTTAAAACAGTCAAACAAATTTGTTAGAGAGTTGTTAGAAATTGATAGACAACTTTCAAAGTTTGTTAGACTTTATTTTTGACGATAGTCATTTATTACTTTTGCACTGCTATCTTCAGCAGTACAAATGTTATGTTAAAAATATATAAAACAACATATAAACTATACTCCGCGCGGAATAAGAACGTACCCGGGCGGTGGACCAAAACAGGTTTGCCACGCGCAAGTCGGGCTTATGACTATAACTATATTATGTTTATAACTATGACAAGGTTGCGGGGGGAACCGGTCGCCGCCTGCGCGACGAGGTACATTCTTATTCCGCGCCGAGTATATTTCTTTTTTTTATAAAAATTTCAATTTTTAAAATGTTATGTAGGTACATTGATAATTATCTAATAGTTTTCAACATATATTTTAATATATTAAATGTGGCGTTATTATAATGTTTGTAATATTGTTAAATAATTTAACATAAACTTAACTCTTTTAATTTTAAGTTTGAGGTCGTATTGTGGATCCCAAAATCCACCAGCCCCTAATGCAGTTAAGAGAACATTCAGATAAAATGTCATTTATCTATATGTCATTTACTTTAGTGTTACACCAAAATCTAAAATCAATTTTGTAAAAAACCGATTTTCGTAAAATTTAGCGTTTTCCCTTGATTTTTTTTTGTTTTTCCATGCGTTTTTAAAAACTACCTATTGCAAATTTTTAAATTTGAACCTCCCGAAGCACCAACTACATCGACTTTCCCATCAAAAGTGATAGCGTTGAAGAAAATTGAAGCAATTTACTACCCCAAACATTGAAGATAGACACAAGAAAAAATATATAATTAAAAAAAAAAAAAAAATATATACGTATTATAAAATTAATAAGTTCATCATTTACTATCGTAAATAATAATAGGGAGCGAAACAATTAAATATTTTCTGGCTTCGTAAATTAAGTGTAAAAAAATAGCGACAAAAAGGTTATAATCATCTCTGCTGCTGAAATATAAAAAAACTTATAAAAAACCATGATGCGTCATTTGAACAATATAAAAAGTTCTAAAAAAATTTCGTACTGCTGTCGTGAAGATATCAGTGCAAAAGTAAAAAATTTCTTGTATAGAATATTAGGCAACGAACATTCCTCAACGATTACATAACAATCATTCCGAGACGTCCATACACAAAAACATGCCCATATATGGATATAAAGAAATAATAAAGATAAAAAAAAAACGTTACGCAACACCAATACATGATTACGTAACCGACTTCTGTCGCATTAAAAAACAGTTTACACCTACGCATACGCACTATACGACATTTGGTTAAATAACCAAATAGCAATGCCAAAACTATGGGCAAAAGAAGTAATAGGATAGCCCCTAACATGCGAAATACTCTTTCGTACCAACATAGGAAAAAAACCAACAACCATGTGCAAAACATGACATAGAACACACACATGCGCACTACACAACATTCGATCAAACAACCAGATGTCACTGTCTTAACTATGCGCAAAAAAAACAATAAGATGACAAATCTCGTGTGAAATACTTTTATCGTATACGATTCGCCAAAAATCCAACGACAATATGCGAAAACACAATTTTCGAATGATCTATTCTGATATTACGTAATGGAGTGGGGATAAGACAATCGCCTCCTTATATAATCACTCTCATGGTCCAAACGCCAATCAATCATCATCCCGAGACGGTGCCACTCACGACGACCATACTATGTGCAACGGCGGCGCAGTACACTGCTGCAATCAACGTACATGACGACGTCAACGCCACGGCCGCCCATAGCGAAATTACGTGCTACTGTACAGTTTTTCTTAATCTGAAATCAATCTTTTTCCACGAAGTTAACTTAACTATTGCGTTTGTTTTAACACCAAGTATGATTTCACTTTTGATATATTCACTCTACTATTCTACCATGACAATATTGTTATTTCAATTCTTTACAAACCAAATGATCCTTCAATAATATTAATTTATGTAGGGCCAAAGACATGCTTATATCCATATCCAAATTCTACATTCCCAAAAACCTATTCCAAATTATAGACACCACGTCAAATGCATCTCAATCTATAATAACAAATAATAAACTCCACTTCAATTACTGCTTGTCAATTCATTGTCTCTCCTAGACGTTGGATTGCCAAAATATACTGCAGTCTAGATCTCGAGCAAGGGACCAGACATACTTATGCAATGGGCCGACTTACTATCCTCTTAAGTGACTAGATCTCAGATATATAAGTAATTGAAATGCGAGTCACGCAAATATTAAACAAAAAAAAACAAATAATAAACTCTGCTTCAAATACTGCATGAAGCAAGCGCGAATAAATATATAATAACAGTACGTGTGTAACCACCGACCGTTTCACACGTGTGTTCTTGATCTTCGCTTATCGTATTTCTTAGCTTCCGATAGCAGTAACACATACGTCGCATTCCGCAAAACACTGCAATTAAGAAGGTATGTTGTTATACTACGGCCCCCCATAACCAAATAGGTAACAAAAACCACCTCCATCTTTATATACACCATCATGGACAACCATGCTACACACATACCCCTCAATTCACAACCTAGCTCACACAAAACATTCGCAGAAACAGCAGCAAACTCATCCTTTCCAAAAAAAGACCAAGCAATTATCTTCAATGCAGTAAATGACGTCCCGCAAATCGAGTCCATCAAAGTATTCAACCAGCATACATCGCCTAATAACATAAAATTCGCTTCAAGCATATCCAACAATAGATTTTGCATTTATTTCGCCAATAAGAGTATCATTGACCATATTATCTCAAAACAATCGTATATCGTTTTAAATAACACACAACTCGCTAATCGTCGGCTCATTAGCCGGGCGAACGCATTATCATATCCAATGTGCAGCCATTTATACCTCGCGACATAATTATAAAAGCAATTAACACTAGACTCATTAAAATATTATCTCCCATTACGTTTATGAAAGCTGGTTTCTCAAATGATGAGTACGATCATATAGGCAGTTTTTGACGACAAGTATATTTACACCCCGACGATATCCATAGACTGCCGACTTCATTATTAATTAATTACGATCAAACCGATTACCTCATATTCTTTTCGGACGACACCGTGTTATGCTATATCTGCAAACAAACCGGTCATACCTCAAACCACTGCAAAAAAGATTTGGATAATACGATTTTAACTAATAGTAATAGCAATATCCTCCCTCCCCCAATAAATGAAGAAATCGAAAAAGATATTAACTCACGAAATTATCAAAATATCATGGACCATACTAACATAAATCACAGTATCGAAAAAAATAATCAACAATTTGCCGACAAGCTGACTCCTCCACAGGATTCAGCTCACCACATTAAAAGACCTATCTCATCATACGCCAGTACCAGCGACACCTACAATGCATCTATCACAGAGAACCCTATTAACATATCACCAAAAACACCTACGAAAACTCAAAACCATCAAACCAATAATAGCGTTCTCACAACAAAGCTATTAGAATCCCAATCGAACGGTAAAAAAGCAAATGCAGGAGTAACATTCAATACACTCCCAACACTAACTAATAGCACAAATATAAGCAAGCCTACCACCGAAATATTCAAGAAAAATCATCAACCCATCAACAAAAAATTAAACGTTCCAACTCCATAGAACTAATAGTAGCTAAACTGGACGAAGCACTAGCCCCAGTTATAACTGCTTTTGAAGGAATTCCCAACCTAAAAATAGACTTCACTCAGCTCAAATACATTATTGAAAACTTCCTCAGCGTGGATGATCCCTCCAATATTTTGAACCAATTTAACGTAGCACCGATGGATATGATTGAAATATTAGACACGATTCGTCCGAAAATTAAAAATCTTAGCATTAAAAACAGGCTCACGAGACTATGTAACACACTTCTCGAGTCATTATGAATACGCAATCCCTCTTCAGTATAAAGAGAGTAAATAATTAAAAAATCATCTTCCCAAAATTATATAATAATCTTTTTATAAACACTAAAAGCAGTCACAACCAAAAAATATTATCCAATGGAACCTCAATGGACTTCATAAAAATATCAATGCAATTAAACTTATAATAAACTTACACCAACCTATTGCAATATGTCTTCAAGAGACTAACCTTAAATATGACGAATCTCCACCTAATATAAATAACTATCAATATGCAATTAAAAACCGTAGAGGCTGTCTGAGGGCAAGCGGCGGTGTCTGCACACTCATCAATAACTCATTTCCTTGAGAGGAAATCCCTATCCATTCAAACATAGAAGCCGTCGCAATATCAATCACACTCGAAACAAAAATCACCCTCTGTAATATCTACATTCCAAATCAATTCAACTTCACACTCATAGATTTAGAAAATATTATCAAACAATTACCTCGACCCTTTATCATTGTCGGGGACTTTAACAGCCACAGTATTACATGGGGTTCATATAAAACCGATTCAAGAGGAAAACTTATTGGAACAAGATAACATCGTAATTCTTAATAACAACGAGCAAACTAGAATAAATCCTTCGAATAGAAACCTCTCAGCTATCGATTCAACGTTCTCTACACCTATCATAGCACAACGATTACACTGGCAAGTATTAAATGAAATATATACAACAGTGACCATCTCCCAATCTCTATACAATTCATTTACAATGCATTTCAAACGAACTACTCTACAATAAAATGAAACCTCAAAAACCCTGACTGGCCTCTATTCTCAATCCTTCTTGAAACGAAAATCAACTCGTTAGAATTCACGAATGACGATATAGATATCGAAAAAACCGTCTCCAAATTCACTGAGATCATCATAGAGACTGCAGAACAAACAATCGGCTACTTAAAACCCCCCTCCAAAAAAACACCAGTTCCGTGGTGGAACAATGAAATTAAACAATATATATCACTTAAAAATAAAGCACTGAAAACATTTATAAAATCCAGATCACTCGAGGACCATGTTAAGAACCCCTGGCTATATTAGTTAGTATACATAATAGTGTATAATATAATATGGTACGCCGGCGACTGTCTGGAAATAATTGCTGCGACAGCATTTCCAGGCAAGCACTGGCTACAGGCACGGCTCGTATAGCAAGCCGTGCCAGTGGTATTACAGAGCAGTAGACAGAACATTGTCATTCGCACCAGAACATTATTATTGTCGGACCATTTTTATAAAACATTATATAATTCATTAAGTGTATTGTAAGTTTTTCTTTTCAAGTTAAATATAGAAAGTATAGTTCGAAAGTGTTCGTTATTTTTATTTGTGCACGGACCTCCAAGGAGATCCGTAACAACCATATCAAATTAAAAGAACTCAGAGCTAAAACAAGATTCTTGGTCAAAAGCAACAAAACTCTAACATGGCGTAACTTCACCCCCGAAATAGGTACCCAGGTTGATCCCCACATTATGTGGAACAAAATCCGCTCATTACAGGGACGGAAAAAGCACAACAATTGCTATCTCTCCACAAATTCTTCTTTAAACACCGATCCATCTTCAATCGCTCACCACCTTGAAAAATATTTCGGAAAAAACTCCAGCAATGAAATGTACAGCCACGACTTCTTAAGGGAAAACGAAAACATACCATCACCTCAACCCTCTGTAATATTGCCCCAAAATACCAATCAGACTTACCTCAACAGCCCTATAACAATCAATGAAATTTTGAAAACTCTCAAAAAATGTACCAGCAAGAGTACCGGACCAGACAATATCCCTTATAGTTTTATTCAAAACTTTACCATCGACACACTTAAAATACTCCTAAAAATTTACAACACCATCTGGAACCACAACGTATTTCCACAAAATTGGAGAAACAGTATCATCATACCGATAAGCAAACCAGGAAAAAACAAATTCTCACCTGAAATGTAATTTGTAATTTCTTCCCCGTAAGCCCAATGGCCCATGTTGCCGAGGGTATAAATTTAAATAAAAAAAATATACATATATATATAATAACTAATAAGATATAATATACTTAAATTATAGGATAATTCAGCTTTCTATAAATAGACAAGAACGATATAATTTCATTGAAACTATTTCTAGTAATTGACAATACACAAGAAACGTAATAATAATTAATAACAATGAACAAACACATTCGTGTCAGCGATAATGTCCCGAGATACTATACCTATTATATGACTATATCAATACAATTACTGCCAGGAACGGATTGGGATATAAATTCGACCCTGGAAATCTGTACCTAAGTCGGCCCATAACGAAAAAAATAAATGCTCAAATTTAGTTACACAGATTTACCTATTATAACTAACAAATTAATACATTACCTAATTCTTTGGTAAATGTTTTAGAGGTACTAGCTACTTTATTAATTATGTCATCTGTATCGATATTATAAAGTACTTATTTTTCGATGAACATTAACATGAATGTCTCAAGTTTGGATTCTGATATTTTGCTTCTTAATCTGTTTTTAATAAATTTTAAAGTTGAAAATGTTCGCTCACATGCTACCTACGAATACACAAATAGTACAGATCAATAATTTATAGTGTATTTAAATAATTTAAAAAATATATATATATATGTACCTGAATTGATGGCAGTGTTAAAATATATTTGTATGCTAATCATGAATTACTATAAGCACTGCTATACATATTATATCTTAACTAAAATATGAAGATAAATTCTGGTAATATTTTCTTAAGACTGTCCCAATTTTTTGCAAAATTTCATAATTCATTTTTAATGAACTGGCGTTAAAACGTTCATCAAATATTGCAAGTTGTTTACTGAGTTCTTTTAATGCTGTGTCTGTTGAACCATTAGTGTTTATATCAAAATAGTTGTTAGGAGATAGACAAGATAAGTCACTATATGACATTTTATTGTCAATAAACCTTTCTTTGATTTTGCACACAATTTTATTTAAAACCACATTACGTACTTCCACAGTAAATTTTTAGTAAGCATTTACAATTGGTTGATCGTGTAATACGCCTCACCTGGTAGTATTTTTTTACCTACTGCTTTTTTCAGATAAATGGTCGTCAACAATCAAATTATCAACGTTCACTCCATCTAATTTATTTTCAAACTCTGTTGATGCCCATTTAACAAAATTATTTGCTATCAATTGTATACCATCACAATCTATCTTTGTATAATTATTAAATGTTTTAATGCATCATTTACAAGTTCTTTGGAACTTAACAAATCAATATCATTTGTTTGCAAATATTTTGATAGAGGCCCTGTTATTTCAAATATTCTTTGGTAGATCGGTAGATTTAGCCTAATATTTGTAGTCTATAGCCGTGAATCAAACTGTTCCCGTGTTTACAAGTTAAATCCAATATTTTATATTAATAAAATATGATAAAAATACAGTCTACACGTCATGGTTTAAATTTATAATTAAAATCTGTTATTCTAAAAAAAAAAACTACACAACAGGAGGACAGGCCCACCCGGAGAACTCCCGGCGTCCCACCGGCCCAATCCATCCTTGATTACTGCTATGAACATGATGAATATATTCACGTTTATTTTCAGGAATAGTGTAATTATATTTTGTTTGATCAATGATAAGATAAAATTAAAAATTAAAAGTACCAAACTACCAATAAATCAATCGAAACTAAAAATTATTTATTTAGATAGATAGGTATACAGTTTATCAGATACAATCATATTATACCTAATATTGTATTTATCTAGATACATTATCTAGATACTGCTCAACACTGGTATATTGGTATGCAGTATAATTTGAGATTATATTACATTATACAAAAATGGATCCTTTTTCCCTTGGTCATCGCATCACACATGAAAGACTGGACCGATTTCTCTATTTTTTTTTTTTTGTGTTTGTATTTGTCAGGAAAAGGTTCATATAAAAGAAAATTGTTGGAAAATCCTCAGGAAAGTAGGAAATCTGAATGTCAAAAATACAACAGTGGCTCAACTGGTCTAGAAAAAATATACTAAATAATGAAAAATGTAGTTTATAGACTTATAATTGCAGATTAAAATATTAATAGTGTATTATATGTATATTTGGTTGCTATTGGTTAATCAGGCATGTTTGTTGATTTGTATTATTATTTTTGTCACTCTATATCTATAATATAAAAATGAATCACTGAATGTGTTGCTAAGCGCAAATCTCGAGAGCAGCTGAACCAATTTCGCTAATTCTTTTTTTTATAATATTCTTTGAAGTACGAGGATGGTTCTACCCGGGAGAACAATTTAGGAAAATCCACCGGAAAAGTGAAACAGTGGTGCAACAGTGTATTATATATTATATTGGTTGCTATTGGTTAATCGGGCATGTTGTTGATTCGTATTATTATTTTATTATAATATTTATGTCTTAACAAATAACTATAGCAATAATAATCACTTATTTAACATTACTCAAAAACAATGGTATGTTGTATATGAACCATGGTCTATGCCATAGACTCTATGGTAACATGTAATTTGTCTGTGGTAAAATGTAAACGTCTGTTTGCTGTGCATCTATAATATTACTAAATCTAAAAGCCACACATTTCTATAAAATTAAAAAAATGTTGTGTGTTTGTGACTTACTAAATATGCCTCCTATAAAGCGGCGGACAAATTGCAGAAGAACCCGAAATGCAACTATTCAAATTAATTATCAGTCTAATCGTACTGCCCAGGAAAATGATTTTATTCGGTTAAGAGTTTAAGACAGACCCGTGAAGCGCGACTAATAATGGAGCAAGTTTGAATCGAGCTACTTTCTGTTACGATATGTCAATTTATTACAATCCCTACAGGCCGTGTTGCTAAAAATGAATGTTTGTGTGTAGATTAGACCTCTGGGAA
>NC_042494.1:3977605-3987966 GCF_005508785.2 Acyrthosiphon pisum
AATATTTACATGCTATCAAATCCTTTCTGTCTTTATATTATATCGCTAATACAAAGAGTTGACAGTGGATAAGCAAAATGTGAACTCATAAATGGTAGGAGATATTGTAATATAAGTCGTAAAATAATAGTAACGTGTATCGATCCACACCAATCAGAGATATATCCATTCTAATAAGGATAAACGAATACCTTTCACAGCTATACGAGATAAGTGAACACACATATATTTTACACTCTATGACAGATTATCAACTCCGTACTCAACTAATAATGTTCTGTAGTAGGATAAAAAATAATGTAATTTAAGTGCCGATATACGTTCCATCTTAATTGTACACACCCTTTGTAATTTGCCGCATTACCCCGCACTTCCAAGACTTCCCTTCTCTATTTTTTATTTTTATCTCACTACATTATCAAGTGATAAATGTTGAAAATTAAAGTGTAAATATCAATATAAATATATTTCATACTAATTGCAAGTGCTTACAATTTTGATTTTTGAATTAAAACAAAAAAAATTAAATCTAGTTTGTCGAAAACTGATGTTTTATAATTGTCAACGCTTTTTTGTGATTCTAAAAGCTTGTTAGATGGCATAAGGTATTTATTGTTCAAATATATATTTTTTTACCTTGATTAGAATTTCAATTCAACAAAATGGAAGAAAATGCTTTAAGTTTACACACAAATTCTAGCGTTCATTATTAAAATGTACATTAAATTGATTTCTGGTAAATTATATCGACGCCTCTTAAATTATGTATATCTCATATGTTCCTTATATTATGAAAGGAAAGTAAAATTGATGAAACAATTACAGAGTCATGTCCTTTGATGTTTTCACATTATTTGTTATATTTAAATGAAGAGTGGGCATTTGTCATATATATTTTGATAAAATGATTTCGAAAGATATTTATTTAAAAACGATTAGGTATTTAAACTATTTAAATACTTTTACTCAAATACCTTAATATACTATAATATTATAATGTAGATCTTAATTTGATGATAGTTAATACAGTCAATGACCAATTTATTATTATTAAAATGAACATTATTGCTACAACCGAATACATTATAATTTATTATATTTCTATAATTAATTTTTTTTTTTTTAGGTTTAAGGCTTCGATGACAGGTCATTATAGGTTGGTAGGGTTGGTACGGTTGGTTAGAAACACGTGTATCCGTGGCAAGGTTTTTGCACACTACTACGAACCCGGGTGGTCACCCATCCGAGAACCAGTGACAGCAGCCGTTACTTAGTCTCAATCACATGACGTGATTTATTTCAGCCACAGCGCCGCGCAGAGCCACTTGATACAATTTGTCTAGCAGTATTAGTGACATATAAAAGTAATTACCTATTCAAAAAATATTTACAAAGTAACGTGTTCTAATTTTTGTTTTAATTTTACTTACTAATTATAATCAATTGCCCTTTGTAATATATAAATAATATACCCATTACCCTTATATACTTAAATAAACTTATAGAATGAATATACCAAAACGAACATACTTGGGTGTTAAAACTCAAACGCAATTAAAACATATTACGCAATTTAAAATAATATTAAAGTAGGTTAGGTACATAAGCAAATAGAAAACAAACACATTTTAATAAAACACATAAACAAATGATGTCACCTAATAAACATCCAAGAAAGTATAAAAACACATATGCGTTGCAAGCTTATGCACAAAAAATATTAACATACATTATTATCGGAATCATACTTAATCCCTCCATAATGTCAAATCCAATACATCCTTACAAAAGAAGACATACAGGTGGTATTTAATTATAAATACAAAGAGTCGACAGTGCATAGACAAAACATGAACTTATAGCTGGTATAAGATATTGTAATACAAGTCGTAAAATAATAGTAACGGGCATCGATCCACACCAATCAGAGATATATCCACTCCAACAAGGATCAACGAGTACTTTTCACAGCTATACGAGGTAAGTGAACACACATATTATATCTTACACTCTATGACAGATTATCAACTCCGTACTCGACTAATAATATTCTGTAGTAGGATAAAAAATAATGTAATATAAGTGGCGATATGCGTACCATCCTAGTTTCCCGCATACCCTTAGTAATTTGCCGCATAACTCCGCACTTCACCGACTTCCAATTTTATTTTTTTCTATTTTTTTTGTTTTTATCTCACTACACCTTGCTCTTTTTACATACTCTTATCGAACATTAGTATTTTGTAGACGTTTTCATTAATATCATAATATTTAATATTTGTCTTGTATTGTTAATTCCTATAATAACCCAGCTAATATGTCTCAATAAAGTGGATTATAAGTATAAAGTATAATAATGTTTTAAATAATGATTTGTTATAATATTTTTCTACGTCTAATTAATATATTTTGCAAGACAGTTTAAATTAGATGCATGGTGCAATTATGACCTTTATTGTATACCTATGCAATTATGACCTTTTTGCATTGATTTGTAATTTTTTAAATAATTTTTGCTCAACGTTATAGTAGTAAACAATAGTATGCAATTGATTATCCTTGAAAAAATCACTTACCTAATACAATTTCTGGGGTCTGATGTTAGAACACTATAGCAATCGATTGTTATTATAGACTTTACCAGATAGGAAATCAAAGCATTCATTTTTAGTGATGAAACTTTACAGAAAATCGCTAGACAATTCACACTTACAAATATGTTTTCGTGATGATACTTATTTCTGCAACAAAATTAAAGAGCTGATAGATACTGGGCAAAATCGATTTGTAATGGGGCAATACCGATGCATGATAAACAAATACTAAGATAATGATGGATAAAAATATAATATTAACCTTTTTTCAAAGGAACTTACTAAACTAAATACAAATAAACATTGTATTTAAGTATTGTGACTATAGTAGTAAAGGTTTCATAAATAACCTATGTACTATTATAAGACATTTATAAATTAATTAATATTCAAAAAACCAAAATAAAAACAAATTTTAACAACACAAGTTGTTTTTAATAAAATAAAATAGTTGATTATTAGGTTGGTGTACCTAATCCTAACCTATAATACATAAATAGCAATTATCAAGCATTATAAAAACTGATCGGTATGCCCCATCGGTTTTGCCCCGAAGTATAATTTTTACAAAATTGTTGATAACTTACACAATATTATTAGATAAAAATAAGTTAGTGATTGCAAAACAGTCTTTATAAGTTGTAGATTCATACTAGACGTATATGGTAATTGTAGTGTAGTTCTATCATTGTTAAAACTTTAATTCAAAATATGAAATATTAATAATAATTATCTTTAAAATGTTCGAAATCGAATAACAATTCAAACCAAAACGTTGCAGTTGATGTTAACAGTGATAACAACATGTTTCATGATAAGGAATGAAATAAATTTAAAACTGATAATTTTCATTCATAGAATAATGCAAAATAAGCAATATCGGTTTTGCCCTAGTATCGGTTTTACCCCGTGTTCCCCTACACACAGTTCAAAATCTACGTATAAAACCATTTAATTTATCGTTTCAGTTAGAATCTAAACTAAAAAATGGGGGCTATAAAAGCAAACAAATCAAAGGTATCCGTCCCATACTATAATATGTAGATTATAGATACATCGGTACATATATACCTATATATTTCTTATACATTTTATAAATTCATTGCTACGCTGAGAATCGAAAAAAGTATAATGATAAATGAGGTTGTTATGGACCATAATAATATTAAATTAAAATTAGGAGAAACCTAGGAACTTTATATCACTAATTTCATCTCTGTTATTGTTGGTTGTCGTGGCAACTGTGACATGTGTTCGGATGAAAAAGACGATAATATTTTAGGCTCCCAGCTTCAACACAATTACGTCACAGTAATGCTCTCTCCATGAAGCACAAAATTATATACCTAATGACCCCCGCCAAAAGACACATTTTACCGTATACTCAAATTGCGGGGAGCGAGCATGTGGATGTCTAGCGCTACTCCTGCAGTTTTTAAATGATTGGTATAAATTATGTTATTTGTGAACCAAGTGAAAAAAAATATTAGGCTCAACACTAAGTTTTTTCATTGAAATTTCGTCCCTGTATATTGGTCATATTGAGCCCAGATAACAAAAATAATATCTTGGTAAGATAAAGATCTATATAAATATCTAGATAAAGATAAAAATACATATTTTTTTATCTAGATACCATAATAGATTTAATTTACATATCAGATATTATTGTTTACAAGGTATACCAAATATTATTATGCTCCAAGCTATTTATGTTACCCTCCGGAGTCCGGACACCGCCTCACCATCCAAAAATCAAGATAATATTATTATTATTGAGAAGACAGATTAACACTGCAGTGTTGGATGCGCTGCCGACGCCTATCGTACTGATGGTTAGGCGGGTTCCCCCTTACGTGGAGTTGGAACTCAAGTCAGGAGATTTTATGTATTTTCCCGACATTTCGCATACATTTTGCTTTAAGTGAAATATATTTGATAATATTCGTAGAAATTGTACTTACCAACGTATACAGTTAGCTATAAAAGCGTACGTATAAAGTTTTGATAACAAAATTAATTTATTAGAAAAAGTAAAATAACCAATATAAAACTTTATCTATACATCCCGAATCGGAAGGTACAAATTGTTTCCACCAGAGCGCGTTTTGTTAATCTGCTTCCCAATAACGTGAAGTTCTTAACGTCTAGCGGGACTGGGCTGAATTCTGAAGACTATACTATACTATAATAATTTATAATTATACTATATTATCATAGAACAATATAAAAGTGAAACTCGATCAGTTGATTGGGGTCTTGGTTACCTATGATCTGAAGTCTGAACCTACGAATAACATGAAAACGGTTCCACGCACCAACATGATGTTAGACCCATGGTTACCAATATTATTAAAACGGTTCCAAGATTATGGCGGGATACGTTACGCGGGGTCGGCTTTTTTACCATTCCGTATTTCACGTATGCCACGTCCCCCCTGGAAGCGTGTTCAAGGCCACAATCGTCCGATTCGGCCATTTCACGGAGTTTCATACCCTTGATATGATAGTACTATATTATAGAGTATAGTATTTACATTACAAGTTCACAAAATAATGTGCACCAGACGAGCGTTTTACGTATCAACAATATTATTTAGCTTTCTATAAATAGACAAGAACGATATAATTTCATTGAAACTATTTCTAGTAATTGACAATACACAAGAAACGTAATAATAATTAATAACAATGAACAAACACATTCGTGTCAGCGATAATGTCCCGAGATACTATAACTATTATATGACTATATCAATACAATTACTGCCAGGAACGGATTGGGATATAAATTAGACCCTGGAAATCTGTACCTAAGTCGGCCCATAACGAAAAAAATAAATGCTCAAATTTAGTTACACAGATTTACCTATTATAACTAACAAATTAATACATTACCTAATTCTTTGGTAAATGTTTTAGAGGTACTAGCTACTTTATTAATTATGTCATCTGTATCGATATTATCAAGTACTTATTTTTCGATGAACATTAACATGAATGTCTCAAGTTTGGATTCTGATATTTTGCTTCTTAATCTGTTTTTAATAAATTTTAAAGTTGAAAATGTTCGCTCACATGCTACCTACGAATACACAAATAGTACAGATCAATAATTTATAGTGTATTTAAATAATTTAAAAAATATATATATGTACCTGAATTGATGACAGTGTTAAAATATATTTGTATGCTAATCGTGAATTACTATAAGCACTGCTATACATATTATACTTAACTAAAATATGAAGATAAATTCTGGTAATATTTTCTTAAGACTGTCCCAATTTTTTGCAACATTTCATAATTCATTTTTAATGAACTGGCGTTAAAACGTTCATCAAATATTGCAAGTTGTTTACTGAGTTCTTTTAATGCTGTGTCTGTTGAACCATTAGTGTTTATATCAAAATAGTTGTTAGGAGATAGACAAGATAAGTCACTATATGACATTTTATTGTCAATAAACCTTTCTTTGATTTTGCACACAATTTTATTTAAAACCACATTATGTACTTCCACAGTAAATTTTTGGTAAGCATTTACAATTGGTTGATCATGTAATACGCCTCACCAGGTAGTATTTTTTTACCTACTGCTTTTTTCAGATAAATGGTCGTCAACAATCAAATTATCAACGTTCACTCCATCTAATTTATTTTCAAACTCTGTTGATGCCCATTTAACAAAATTATTTGCTATCAATTGTATACCATCACAATCTATCTTTGTATAATTATTAAATGTTTTAATGCATCATTTACAAGTTCTTTGGAACTTAACAAATCAATATCATTTGTTTGCAAATATTTTGATAGAGGCCCTGTTATTTCAAATATTCTTTGGTAGATCGGTAGATTTGGCCTAATATTTGTAGTCTATAGCCGAGAATCAAACTGTTCCCGTGTTTACAAGTTAAATCCAATATTTTATATTAATAAAATATGATAAAAATACAGTCTACACGTCATGGTTTAAATTTATAATTAAAATCTGTTATTCTAAAAAAAAAAACTACACAACAGGAGGACAGGCCCACCCGGAGAACTCCCGGCGTCCCACCGGCCCAATCCATCCTTGATTACTGCTATGAACATGATGAATATATTCACGTTTATTTTCAGGAATAGTGTAATTATATTTTTGTTTGATCAATGATAAGATAAAATTAAAAATTAAAAGTACCAAACTACCAATAAATCAATCGAAACTAAAAATTATTTATTTATCTAGATAGGTATACAGTTTATCAGATACAATCATATTATACCTAATATTGTATTTATCTAGATACATTATCTAGATACTGCTCAACACTGGTATATTGGTATGCAGTATAATTTGAGATTATATTACATTATACAAAAATGGATCCTTTTTCCCTTGGTCATCGCATCACACATAAAAGACTGGACCGATTTCTCTATTTTTTTTTTTTTTTTTGTATTTGTCAGGAAAAGGTTCATATAAAAGAAAATTGTTGGAAAATCCTCAGAAAAGTAGGAAATCTGAATGTCAAAAATACAACAGTGGCTCAACTGGTCTAGAAAAAATATACTAAATAATGAAAAATGTAGTTTATAGACTTATAATTGCGATTTATTAATAGTGTATTATATTATATTTGGTTGCTATTGGTTAATCAGGCATGTTTGTTGATTTGTATTATCATTTTTGTCACTCTATATCTATGATATAAAAATGAATCACTGAATGTGTTGCTAAGCGCAAATCTCGAGAGCAACTGAACCAATTTCGCTAATTATTTTTTTATAATATTCTTTGAAGTACAAGGATGGTTCTAACCGGGAGAACAATTTAGGAAAATCCACCGGAAAAGTGAAACAGTGGTGCAACAGTGTATTATATATTATATTGGTTGCTATTGGTTAATCGGGCATGTTGTTGATTTGTATTATTATTTTATTATAATATTTATGTCGTAACAAATAACTATAGCAATAATAATCACTTATTTAACATTACTCAAAAACAATGGTATGTTGTATATGAACCATGGTCTATGCCATAGACTCTATGGTAACATGTAATTTGTCTGTGGTAAAATGTAAACGTCTGTTTGCTGTGCATCTATAATATTACTAAATCTAAAAGCCACACATTTCTATAAAATTAAAAAAGTGTTGTGTGTTTGTGACTTACTAAATATGACTCCTATAAAGCGGCGGACAAATTGCAGAAGAACCCGAAATGCAACTATTCAAATTAATTATCAGTCTAATCGTACTGCCCAGGAAAATGATTTTATTCGGTTAAGAGTTTAAGACAGACCCGTGAAGCGCGACTAATAATGATGCAAGTTTGAATAGAGTTGCTTTCTGTTACGATATGGAAATTGATTACAGTGCCTACAACTGTGTTGCTAAAAATTAATGTTTGTGTGTAGCTAGATTAGACCTCTGGGAAGAAGACAGGGTAATTTAAAAATGGTTAAATTTGAATTTTTTTATTCATCTGGTATATGTACCGTTAGGTTAGGTTAGGACTATGTATTAATTGATTATATTAACCCACCAGAGGTGTAATTAAGTAAAAATGACAAACTTGGTATAACTTTGATACTTTAGAGTTAAATCATACACTTAGGTTTAAACAGCACGGGTAGATTGCCTACCAGATAATATACTGCTGCGAATCAGAATTTTTATTCCGGGCAATGGAAAAATTAAGATACATTTTGAACACCATACACTGAATAATAAATAACGAATTGAAGAATGTTTGAGTCATATAGTGTTGGTAAATTTACCAAGCAACGAAGTGCACGGGATCAGCTACTATAATATATAAAAATGAATGTTTGTGTGTGTGTGTCCTTTATGTATTTCTACACGGCTGGATCGATTACGATGGAATTTGATACGGAGATATTATATTAGACCTCTTGGAAGAAGAAAGGATAATTTTAAAAGGGTAAATTCCAACCTTGGGAGGTGCTCAAACAGGAATTATGAAATTTACAATGGAAGTTTTTGTTTCTAAATGGTTGCTATTGGTTTTAATGGTTAGAAGTATTTAATAATTATCAAATACAAAGGACTGCTTTACCTACGTACTTTTTATTTTCTGTCCAGAGATTAGCGAGGTATATGGACGATTGTTGTCATAATATCATATTTCTACAATTTAAAAGATTCCCTCTTACCATAAGAAATTTTGGGTGATCTTTGTAAACAAAAAGACGATAATATTTTGTACTCAAAATTATAAAATATACTTGTGTTGAAATTAGCCCATAAGTTTATAATACCTATTTAAAATTTAATAAAACAACTTTTTTCTATTCTTATAATCTATTAAAAACTATTTATTTATATCAGTACTTACCTTTGTTATGTCTGAATTATTGGATCCACTTCCCCAGAAAAAAATTTAAAACGCCACTGATCAGATGTATCGTTATCGTATAATGTGTACATACCAGCTGGTGATTCTTTATCGAAAAACACTAGTTATTTCATTAAACATTAATGTTTTTGTAAATACTTTATATTTTTACTAATTTTAATGTTATAGTTTTTTAAGTTTTACTATTTTTAATGACAACATACATTTTAGATTCTGAGCGGATCATTAATTTTACAATGATGTGTGTTTTTTTTTTCGAGTCACCCAAAAAAAAAAGGCTTCTTCTAACAAGTATTTCAATGCTACTTTAAAATAGCACTTATTCTTAATCGAGGCTACAGATTTTTCTGTATTTAAAAAAAAATAACGATTGAGTTACCTATTGTATTGTAATTAAATAATATTATTCGAGGGTACTTGAAACAATTAACGTTTATTATTATAAAATATTAAAACAATGAAATTTTCAAACGCGATGTTTTCTCGTCTTTACACTTAAGTAGACAACCGTCTTCGTAAGTATGCAATGATATAATATTATTGAATTAAAAATATTTAACTCATTCATTATACTATTTGACATCTATAACTGTACAGCATAGCTATTATTTATTTGCCTCCTTTATATTCTGGATAACACTGAAAAATATTTAGTATCTACAAAACAATTCGATTATAGATAACTAGATTAGGTAAACCATTGTTTAGACAATAGGTCTTGAATATTATTGATCATATTTTTTTAAATAACGTGAATTGTTGAAACCTGTGTGAACTGTTAGCCATTCCAATATGCCTTGATGCAAAGTAGATACATGCCTCAATGCCTGCAAGAAATACAAAGGGTAGAATACAGACATATCAAACTCAATGTATTAACTGGGCCAAATATATTGAATAGTTTACAATGCAGGCCGCATATAAAAATGTATTGAAAAAAAAAAAAACATTTTGTACACATTTTTAACTATTTTTTTCAATTTATTATTTGTTCATATTATATACAAGGGCCATAAAAAATGTTTGGCATGACTAGGGTAGAGGATCATCAGTGTTTGGAAAGAAAAAAGAATTTTTCTTTTTAAAAAAGAATTTTAGTGAATGATACATGAACGCCACTCATTTTATTAAAATAGATCGTGAACGTGAACAACGTTTATATTATTAACGAATTTGATCGATTTTTAAGACGTTCAATTAATTTACCTTTTAATTAATATATTTATAAAATATATTAATTTATTATATTATATATAAGTCTAAATAGTATTTTTATTAGATTCTGAGTGGAACGATGAATGTATTGATTTTACAATGACGTGTGTTTTTTTTTTTTTTTTGTGTCTGTGTACACGATAAGAAGATCGAAATAATGCTTCGATTTCAACTTCAGTATCT
>NC_042494.1:3988016-3991988 GCF_005508785.2 Acyrthosiphon pisum
TCAAAGAGGGTACGGCCGGCAGTAGATTCTACAAGCTTGGTAGATGGCATAAGGTATTTATTGTTCAAATATATATTTTTTTACCTTGATTATAATTTCAATTCAACAAAATGGAAGAAAATTCTTTAAGTTTACACACAAATTTTAGCGTTCATTATTAAAATTTACATTAAATTGTGGTAAAATATATCGATGCCTCTTAAATTATGTATATTTCATATGTATCTTATATTATGAAAGGAAAGTAACATTGATGAAACAATTGCAGAGTCATTTCCTTTAATGTTTTTACATTATTTGTTATATTTAAATTTTAAATGAAGAGTGGGCATTTGTCATATATATTTCGATAAAATGATTTCGAAAGATATTTATTAGTAGTATTATTAACTAGTAGGTATTTAAACTATTTAAATACTTTTACTCAAATACTTTAATATACTATATTATAATGTAGATCTTAATTCGATGATAGTTAATACAGTCAATGTATTATTATTAAAATTAACGTTACTGTTACAACCGAATACAAGGTCCGTGAAGTTAGCGGAAAAATTTAAAGACTAATTCCCACTATAACACCACTATTTAGTGCTAAATTAGAGCTATTCAACCGTAGCATTTTGAAAATTAGTTCTGAGTCAGTAAAAAGTTACATGGGGGCTTAACCCAGAACCAAAATCTGTTGTAGTACCATTGTTTAATCAATAATAAGATAAAATTAAAAATTAAAAGTACCAAACTACCAACAAATCATAAGCGCAAATTGACTAAATTGACTGAAGCCCCTCCTCATAGGCCATGTTGCTTAGCATCACAGAATATAAAAATTATTACTAATTACTAGATTTTGAACTGGGGGGACTTGACCTAACGAAACTAAAAAATATTTATTTATCTAGATAGGTATACATTTATCAGATACCTAATATTTTATTTATCTATATGAGATAAAGATGCTGTAGTTTTATCTAGATACATTATCTAGATACTGCTCAACACTAGAATTGGTATGCAGTATAATTTGAGATTATATTACATTATACAAAAAATGGATCCTATTTCCCTTGGTCATCGCATCACGCGTGAAAGACTGGACCGATTTCACTAATTTTTTTTTTTAATTGTGTTCGTAATCGTCATGAAAATTTTAGGAAAATCCTCGGAAAAATAGGAAATCTGTAAAAGTGAAACAGTGGTGCAACAGTTTATTATATACATTGGTTGCTATTGGTTAATCGGGCATGTTGTTTATTTGTATTATTATTTTATTATAATATTGATGTCATAAAACAAATAACTATAGCAATAATAATAATAATAATCACTTATTTAACATTACTCAAGAACAAAGGTATTTTGTATATAGTCTATGGTCTATGGTAAAATGTAAATGTCTGTGTTAAAATGTAAACGTATCTTTGCTGTGCATCTATAATATTACTAAATCTAAAAGCCACAAATTTCTATAAAATTAAAAAAGTTTTTTGTGTTTGTGACTTACTAAATATACCTCCTATAAGGCGGTGGACAAATTGCAGAAGAACCCGAAATCCAACGAATAAATAAATTATAAATCTAATCGTACTGCCCAGGAAAGTTATTGTATTCAGTTAAGACAGGCCTGGGAAGGGCGATATTCGACTAATAATGATGCAAGTTTGAATAGAGTTGCTTTCTGTTACGTTATGGCAATTGATTATAGTGCCTACAACTGTGTTGCTAAAAATTAATGTTTGTGTGTAGCTAGATTAGACCTCTGGGAAGAAGACAGGGTAATTTAAAAATGGTTAAATTTGAATTTTTTTATTCATCTGGTATAAGTACCGTTAGGTTAGGTTAGGACTATGTATTAATTGATTATATTAACCCACCAGAGGTGGAATTAAGTAAAAATGACAAACTTGGTATAACTTTGATACTTTAGAGTCAAATCATACACTTAGGTATAAACAGCACGGGTAGGTTGCCTACCAGATAATATACTGCTGCGAATCAGAATTTTTATTCCGGGCAATGGAAAAATTAAGATACATTTTGAACACCATACACTGAATATTAAATAACGAATTGAAGAATGTTTGAGTCATATAGTGCTGGTACATTTACCAAGCATCGAAGTGCACGGGATTAGCTAGTATAATATACAAAAATGAATGTTTGTGTGTGTGTGTCCTTTATGTATTCCTACACGGCTGGATCGATTGCGATGGAATTTGATACGGAGATATTATATTAGACCTCTTGGAAGAAGATAGGATAATTTTAAAAGGGTAAATTCCAACCTTGGGAGGTGCTCAAACAGGAATTATGAAATTTACAATGGAAGTTTTTGTTTCTAAATGGTTGCTATTGGTTTTAATGGTTAGAAGTATTTAATAATTATCAAATACAAAGGACTGCTTTACCTACGTACTTTTTATTTTCTGTCCAGAGATTAGCGAGCTATATGGACGATTGTTGTCATAATATCATATTTCTACAATTTAAAAGATTCCCTCTTACCATAAGAAATTTTGGGTGATCTTTGTAAACAAAAAGACGATAGTATTTTGTACTCAAAATTATAAAATATACTTGTGTTGAAATTAGCCCATAAGTTTATAATACCTATTAAAATTTAATAAAACAACTTTTTTCTATTCTTATAATCTATTAAAAACTATTTATTTATATTAGGACTTACCTTTGTTATGTCTGAATTATTGGATCCACTTCCCCAGAAAAAAATTTAAAACGCCACTGATCAGATGTATCGTTATCGTATAATGTGTACATACCAGCTGGTGATTCTTTATCGAAAAACACTAGTTATTGCATTAAAAATTAATGTTTTTGTAAATACTTTATATTTTTACTAATTTTGATGTTATAGTTTTTTAAGTTTTACTATTTTTAATGACAACATACATTTTAGATTCTGAGCGGATCATTAATTTTACAATGATGTGTGTTTTTTTTTTCGAGTCACCCAAAAAAAAAAGGCTTCTTCTAACAAGTATTTCAATGCTACTTTAAAATAGCACTTATTCTTAATCGAGGCTACAGATTTTTCTGTATTTAAAAAAAAATAACGATTGAGTTACCTATTGTATTGTAATTAAATAATATTATTCGAGGGTACTTGAAACAATTAACGTTTATTATTATAAAATATTAAAACAATGAAATTTTCAAACGCGATGTTTTCTCGTCTTTACACTTAAGTAGACAACCGTCTTCGTAAGTATGCAATGATTAATTGAATTTATTAATATTTATTGAATTAATATTTAACTCATTCATTATACTATTTGACATCTATAACTGTACAGCATAGCTATTATTTATTTCCCTCCTTTATATTTCTGGATAACACTGAAAAATATTTAGTATCTACAAAACAATTCGATTAAAGATAACTAGGTTAGGTAACCATTGTTTAGACATTAGGTCTTGAATATTATTGATCATATTTTTTAAAATAACGTGAATTGTTGAAACCTGTGTGAACTGTTAGCCATTCCAATATGCCTTGATGCAAAGTAGATACATGCCTCAATGCCTGCAAGAAATACAAAGGGTAGAATACAGACATATCAAACTCAAAGTATTAACTGGGCCAAATATATTGAATAGTTTACAATGCAGGCCGCATATAAAAATGTATTGAAAAAAAAAAAAAAAACATTTTGTACACATTTTTAACTATTTTTTTCAATTTATTATTTGTTCATATTATATACAAGGGCCATAAAAAATGTTTGGCATGACTAGGGTAGAGGATCATCAGTGTTTGGAAAGAAAAAAGAATTTTTCTTTTTAAAAAAGAATTTTAGTGAATGATACATGAACGTCACTCATTTTATTAAAATAGATCGTGAACGTGAACAACGTTTATATTTTTAACGAATTTGATCGATTTTTAAGACATTCAATTTATTTACCTTTTAATTAATATATTTATAAAATATATTAATTAATTATATTATA
>NC_042494.1:3992088-3993029 GCF_005508785.2 Acyrthosiphon pisum
ACATGACGGGAGGGGAAGGCCAGTCGCGCAAAACGAGTACCAGCCGCCGGCATCTCGCTCTCTCGTCCACCGACTGTCGAACGACAACCCTCCGTTTTCGTAAAAGTGTCATCATTATAGGATATCGTATCATAATGCCGCCATAACTATATACGTTATTCCTGTTCTATTACAAATAAAAGTCCCCCGCGGACTTCAACTTTATCATTGAGTTGTGTTGTTTATCATTAATTGCGAGTGTTTTTCCTACGTCCACACTAAGTACCAGCAAATCTGCGACCGGACTAGCACCGAGCACACGACATCGCCGTAGCCCGCGTCATTATAGAAAAAAAAACTATAACAATTTAAAACTGAGAATGTCCGTAAATAGCTCAAAAAGAGTCAACATTTTATGGTGTATAGAAAATGAAAATATTAACATTCAGTGACATTTTCAAATATCTACAGTCATTAGTTTTTTAATTACAATAAAATAAGAAAATCGTCACACGGGAAATCGAGCGAATATCAAATGTTTTAAAAATATGAATTTAAAACGCTCATAAAAATTTAATTTGACTCTCTTGTAGACATTCTTTTTTTGATAAAGGTAAACAATAATAAGAGTAATCTTGAATTATATTTTAAAATCTTAGATTTAAAATGAAAAATTTCTACGAATTCTTAACTCAAAATAATTTGCTAATTTTCGTGATTTTTATATATTTTGTCAATTTTTGAACTTTATATGCTAATAAAAATAAACTGTGACTAAGGGTTTTTAATATTTTTCACATGTCATTGAAACAATATAGTAGTAGCCTTGTATTAAATTTTCAAGTATTTTTACTCAACAAATAAAGTTTTATTGATATTCATAGAAAAAAAAACTAATAAAATTGGAAACAGAAAATGTCCCTAAACAGTTCAAACAAATCAAAAAATGTAGAGATGTTAAA
>NC_042494.1:3995268-3996536 GCF_005508785.2 Acyrthosiphon pisum
AAATTAAAACCAAAAAAGTTTATTTTCTACTATTTATTTTACCAAATTGAGTCTATAACCCAAAGTGGTGAGTCTTATAATCGATTTTTTTTTAATGTATTTGGATTTTGGATACGTCCGGACCGTTCCCGACGATTTTGAGTCTAATGAGCGACTGAATCTTATATCCGTGAGTCTTATAAGCGGCGTCTACTGTATTTTGTATAGTGCTAGTGGGAGTAGCCCTGATAAAAAACGGTCACTTGGCGCGCATAGATCGCGGCTCACTTTTCGCATCGCGTACTATAGTAACTATTTGACAGTTTGTATATTATCAAACTTAGTGAGTTGGTAATAAAATATATTAAATATATATTTAAATATAAAACAATATTAAGAAATAATAGAAATAACTAATTAGTAAACACTTAATAGTTAGTACTTTAGTAGTTACTATTACAAATATTATAATTATTTATAAATCAAGTATAGAATCCTCTAGATTTATCCACTACAGACTTTAAGTTAGGTATGGTATACCTATATAATATGTATGTTATATAATATTATATAATTGATAATCATCAACTATCATTATTTATTAGATTATTTCTACTATACATTACTTTTTCTGTTCTTTAGGAAAAAAAACAATTTTTTTCATTCAATTTTTCAATTTGTTCAGGAAAAAAACCAGTTTTTTGGTCAAAACCATTTTTCCGGAAATTTTCAATGAAACCAATTTTTCTCAATTTTTCCGGAAAAAACATGGGTTTTTTTCGGAAAACCTTTTTTTTGGAAATTTTGATCCCTACTATTATTTAAGTATGTTATGAATACCTAAAAGTTTTGCTTAAAAAACACAATATAATATGATATGCTTTCTGTCATATTGAGTTCAGAAAGTGGAGAAATCGTTAAGTCAAAACTGCAAAGTACTGAAATACAATTGTATTTGAGTTGTAAATATATGAGTATTATAGCTCACTGGTATACACGGATATTTTTATTATACGGGCCTCAACCCCGTCTTGAGTAAAAACACGGGTACCCGTGTAGTTCACTAGATAGAAACGATAGTTACGAGATAGAAAAGTTTTAGACATAATTTAATTTCTTACGAAAACAAAACACTGTAGACACTTTAAATGTTCACCAAGTATAGCATATCCTATACATGTTATAACTTTCAAAATATTTTTATATATATATTATGAACGTTTTGACGAAAGTTGATATTTAAACGTATATTAAGGATTTCAGTGATTTTGTTAATCGTTGTATTGAAA
>NC_042494.1:3996586-3997734 GCF_005508785.2 Acyrthosiphon pisum
GAATGTATTGATTTTACAATGATGTGTGTTTTTTTATTTTTTTTTTTTATTTTAGATTCTGAGTGGAACGATGAATGTATTGATTTTACAATGATGTGTGTTCTTTTACTTTTTTTTTTTTTTATTTTTTTTTTTATTTTTTTTTTTATTTTTTTTGGGTCTGTGTACACGATAAGTAGTCGAAATAATGCTACGATTTTCAACTTCAGTATCTTGTTCGATCAGAAAGTGAATATCGTTGGTGCATTGGGGAGGTCAAAATTTAAATTTCCCAGTAGTTTTCAAAAGCGCCGGGAAAAACAAAAGAAAAATTAAGGAAAAACGGGAATTTTTACGCAAAATCTGTTTTCGAGAAAATCGATTTTGGTTTTTGGTGTAACTTTAAAAAAAATGACCGTGGATGCATGAAATTTTGACTGAATGTTTACATTTCCATTTTCTATACACGATAAAATTTTCAAAATATTTTGACTTATTTTGAGCTCTTTACGGACATTGTCAGTTTTCATTTTTTTTTAGTTTTTTTTCTAAAAATATCAATAAAATTTTATTTGTTGGATAAAAAAGCTTGAAAATTTAATAGAAGGCTCCTAGTATATTGTTTCAAAGGCAGATGAAAAATATTAAAAATCGTTAGTCACAGTTTTTTTTTATAAGCATTTAAAGTTCAAAAAATGACAAAATATGGAAAAATCACGAAAATTTGCAAATTATTTCGAGTTATAAATTCATAAAAATTTTTATTTTTAAATCTAAGATATGAAAATGTAATACAAGATTCCTTATAATATTATCTACCTTTATCAAACAAAAAATATCTATAAGAAACTCAAATTAAATTTTTATGGGCGTTTGAAATTCATATTTTTACAACATTTGATATTCACCCGATTTCTTACGTAACGATTTTCTTATTTTGTTGTAATTAAAAAACGAGTGACTGTAGAAACTTGAAAATTTCACTGAATGTTAATATTAGCATTTTATATATACGATAAAATTTTTAAAATAATTTGACTCTTTTTGAGCTGTTTACGGACATTGTAAGTTTTCAATTTTTTTAGTTTTTTTTTTCTATAAATATCAATAAAGTTTTATCTGTTGGGCCAAAAAGTGTATACATTTAATACAAAGCTCCTGATATATTG
>NC_042494.1:4000095-4001405 GCF_005508785.2 Acyrthosiphon pisum
TTAGAACAGAATCGTACATATTTAACACTTAATTTTTATATCAAAAAATAATGAACACTATATGCAATGAAACTGCAATAATATATTAAATTATTACCTGAGTTTAGATTTGTGGTAGACCCGTTATCTGCAGCTTTCAACAACTCGACCGAAATCACACTGACTATTGATTTCGAAATTTTTATTGTATTTATTCCATTGAATTATATTCTGATTAATATAATACGAGAACAAAATATTTGTTAATCATCTCATTAAATTATGTTAAATTTAAAATCAAGAACAAAGGTTAACATGTAAATTATTCAATGTACTAGATAATTACATACACCTTATTGTTCTAGTGACACACAAAAACAAAACACATATCTTCAAAACAATGCAATTTTTTTAATAACTAAAACCAATCATAAGCATAAATTTTGTAGTTTATTATTTATAAACATTTAAACCGTTCGGGTATCGGGAATGTAGTATGAATAGTATGATCAACATTTTCTGAGAATACGCTTAATTTTCAAATTAGCTCTCACATCGTCTGTGTGTGACTAAAAATAAACAAATTAACTCATCACGTTTGATATTTACATAATTATAGATACCTATTAACACTTGGTAGAAAATTAATAAGGACCTTGAATATAATTAAGTCTGATGGAATTTAAAAACTTACTGTTGCCCATTTTTTATAAGGTTTATGAAAGTGAATGTAGTTGATGCACTGGATAGGTCAAAACTTAAAATTCCCTGTAATTTCCAAAAGTACCAGAAAAACAAAACAAAAAAAAGGTGGGCGAGTGGGTATCGCTCTGCTGTACAGTAGGTTACAAGTGGGTCAATGTTATTGAATATGTTAAATTGAATTCAATGATAAAATACCATTGTATAAGAAAAACGATTCTTAGTGAAGACATTTTATGATGTTATTGTGAATAAAGTAATTTATATATTATAACCTATTTACGTGGATGTGTGGTACCTTGACCTTTGTCAACTCAGCAGTGCAATGATAACAGTCAACTTTTAAAACAGTCTAAACAATTTGTTAGAGAGTTGTTAGAAATTGATAGACAACTTTCAAAGTTTGTTAGACTTTATTTTTGACGATAAACATTTATAACTTTTGTACTGCTATCTTCAGCAGTACAAATGTTATGTTAAAAACAGGGCTTGAAACCGATTGAAATAATTTCGGTTTCGGTTTCGGTTTTGAATACCGGTTTCAAAATGTTTCGGTTTTGGTTTCGGTTTTCAATATCGGTTTCTAAAATTTTCGGTTTCGGTTTCGGTTTTCAATACTGGCTTTCTAA
>NC_042494.1:4003056-4003807 GCF_005508785.2 Acyrthosiphon pisum
TTAGTGTTACACCAAAATCTAAAATCAATTTTGTAAAAAACCAATTTTCGTAAAAATTACCGTTTTCCCTTGATTTTTTTTTCTTTTCCATGCGTTTTTAAAAACTAATGCAAATTTTTAAATTTGAACCTCTCGAATGCACCAACTACACAAGTGATACTGCTGAAGATAATTGAAGCAATTTACTACCCCAAATGTTGAAGAAAGACACAAGAAAAAAATATATAATTTAAAAAAAAAGAAATATACGTAATTATAAAATTAATAAATTCATCATTCATTATCGTAAATAATAACAGGGACTAACCTAGCCGGGCGACGGTTGGTTCCTCGCTGAGGCAGGCCCCGTGTAGGCGACTGGTGTGGGGTGTTACGAAGGGTTTCTGGGTCGTCCGTGATCCGCTCCCTGCCCCCTGGACGTTGGTGGCTGTGACGGACCGTCCGAACTTGATAGATTGCCGGTGTTCCGGTCTCCGTGTCCGGGTGCGATTGTAGCTAGGCGCGTCGGGTGTGGTGCAGACCAGCTCTGATGGTCGTCGGACCGGCGGTATCGTCGGGTTGATGAATGGTGGCTTGGTCGACCAAAGTCAGCGATGATTCTGATTGGTCGCGCCGCTCGTCGTTCGTCACGTTCTGGTCACGGCCCGGGTAGTTGGATTCCGGGGTAGACCGGACGACGTGACTGGCGGGTCGGCGACGTTGCTTTTCCGGGCGTTTGGGAATTGTCTGTCGATCCGTGTTCTCTGCTTTC
>NC_042494.1:4003907-4006052 GCF_005508785.2 Acyrthosiphon pisum
GGATGGGCTGGCGTGAATTGAATCGTATTTGGTCGACCAATGACTGGATATCGTTTGAACATCTTTGGAAATTCATTTTAAAAAAAATTAAAGAATAACTTAGAAAAAAACAATTTGATGAGATGATGAGAAAATTAGTGAACGAGACACAACTTGCTCAAACACTTAATCGTTAGTAACTGAATACATGATAAAATAAATTTTTTTGTCATGACTGGATATAATAAAAAAAAAATAATCAACTTTAAAAAATTAAAAAAAAAAATAATTGTAAATTTGTTTATCAAATTTAGATAAAAAAAACAGTGTAACCAACATGAGTAGAAATGAAATACTGTAAATATTTTTACGAGGTAGAATTTCGTAGACAATCAGTGTGAAATGTGTTACACGGTAAAATAAAACTCTTCAAGGGGGACATTCCCCCTTGAAAAAAAAAAATTACCGTGGAAAAGCTGGCTGTGAACATACAAATATATACTACTCTTTCACTGATCCATGCTGTTCAGGCTGTGTAGGCTGTTTTTTTATTCCTGTTATCTTCATAATTGTACTTCGAAGTTGAATACTCAATGTTGGTATAGCAAGTCGGTTGATCATAAATTCTTTAGCAAGTTCTCGACCCAAGCTTCTAAGATAATTTCGATGAGTAATAACATTGCCAGTATTTTCCCAATAAATTATTTGGCTATTGATTCCCGCAATATTCATTAAAGAGAAAAATATTGTCAATGGCCATCTACAGCTTACTCTAGAAACAGAATATTCTCCCTTCAGTTCGTCAACAACATCTACTCCGCCTTTTGTAGAGTTGTAAAAGGTAATAATCTCGGGTTTATTTTGGTCACCAGAATCTGTATCTATAACGCCTTGATTATGCATACTAGATACCAATATGACATTTTTGTTTTTACGAGACACATACGACGTAATCATTAGATTTTTACTATATCCAAATAAAGTTGAATTTTTTTCCCTACGTTTAGTATCTAAAAAGCAAGGTGGGATTTCTTTTTTATTTTTGCGTAGAGTTCCAACAGTTGTCAAATTATGATTTTCAAGCAACTCATTTACCAATGGTATGGAAGTGTACCAGTTATCTATCGTGATATTTCGACCAGTTTTAGAAATTGGAGTTATCATCCTTTTTACAATACTTGATGGCTTATTTTCAAATTTGAATGGGCCGTCAGGCCGTGTTCTTACATATACCTCCATGTTAGAAATAAAAAAAGTACGTGAATCCACCAATGCTTGAATTTTTATGCCATACTTATTTGGCTTGTTCAGGATATACTGACGAAAACTACACCTACCTCTAAATGCTTCGAGCATTTCATCGATAGTGCAGTTTTCCCCAACAGTATATACAGCTTGACAACGTACAAATCCATCGAATATCATTCGGATGGCGGCTAGTTTGTCATACATTTTTCTTTCAGTTCTTGTATTTATATCATCGAACCTGAGTGCACGAAAGTAGTATATATTTGTATGTTCACAGCCAGCTTTTCCACGGTAATTTTTTTTTTTCAAGGGGGAATGTCCCCCTTGAAGAGTTTTATTTTACCGTGTAACACATTTCACACTGATTGTCTACGAAATTCTACCTCGTAAAAATATTTACAGTATTTCATTTCTACTCATGTTGGTTACACTGTTTTTTTTATCTAAATTTGATAAACAAATTTACAATTATTTTTTTTTTAATTTTTTAAAGTTGATTATTTTTTTTTTATTATATCCAGTCATGACAAAAAAATTTATTTTATCATGTATTCAGTTACTAACGATTAAGTGTTTGAGCAAGTTGTGTCTCGTTCACTAATTTTCTCATCATCTCATCAAATTGTTTTTTTCTAAGTTATTCTTTAATTTTTTTTAAAAATGAATTTCCAAAGATGTTCAAACGATATCCAGTCATTGGTCGACCAAATACGATTCAATTCAACGCCAGCCCATCCAGAATTCTCTACATTTGTATCTAGGTTACGAACTTTTAAGTCGTTTCCATCGAACACCGGTCAAAATAAGTACAAATTAGCCGAATGCGGATTTTACTATATCAATCTCGACGATGCAGTTCAATGTCATTGGTGTGGAATAATTCTGCATAGTTTTGAAATCGATGATAATTGTTCATAG
>NC_042494.1:4006152-4007334 GCF_005508785.2 Acyrthosiphon pisum
ACACCGGGGACGAAATGCCTCGAACACAGCTTAGACGTGTGGTTCACGGGAAAACCGTGGTCCACCACAAATGTCACCCACTCAAGACGACGATGTACGGCACTTGGAAATCTAAGGCGACATATAATAATAAACGTTTTGGTATTCATAATAAAGTATTGACTTGTTGGGTGAATTACTTGTGTACGGAAACGTCCACAATGTTGTCCACAATTCCGCAAAGCGCACAGCGTTTGACCATTTTGAATAGCCTAAAAGCATCATATTACATAATAAAATATACTAAATATGAGTAAAAAAAAATCGTTGCAATCGTTTCAGTATCAGTTTGTTATCAACCGCGATGTATGGGACTCGTGAGTTATTTTTAGAACTAATGCCTATTAACTAATGCCGGCTTACGTGATGTCCATAAAAAAAATAGAAAAATACGAAAAATGACATACCCAGAAAAATAACGCAAAATGTCAAGCGATAAAACACGTGTACCGCAATGGTAACGCGCCGAAACGTCAACGGGTTTACACGTCGGCTACAGCGGCTAATACACGGCTAATGCGAATGCGGATAACATAAAAAAGTTTTAGGTATTTAAAGTACATTTGCGATGTACATAAAAACACGAAACGCGCCAAAATATGTTCGTTCGCGGTACGCGCGCCACGAATACACCTGTAGTTTATCTGAATATTATAATATAGAGGTAGATAAAAGATGCACTCACCGGTGTGTGAAAAGCGCTCAATGCAGAACAACAAAACTCAAAGAAAAGCACTGAATATTAACCCGTCAGAAGTCGCGTATGAGCGCGGCGCTCATTCCGTTATTAGTTTAGCTACCACTGGTTTCAATTTAATGTTTAAATTGTTGTAAACTACGTATACCTTATGCTATCTTATCTAGGCACTTTTCTATAAATAAAATAATCCGGTCTGTAGTCTTATGTTGAAATGACAATAGATTAAACTTGTCAGTTCTGATAAAGTAAGCGGCGCGCTGTATGCATTTTTGTCGTTTAGTTTTTTTTATAATTTCGCGTTATAATGTCTGATAATATACAAAATGTGTGTAATTGGTTAGATGAAACTGAAGAAGATAATTTATTATATGATTCTGATGACACTGACGCTGATCCGGATTTTGTATGTACAAATACCCACAATGAAATTGATTCTGAGTCGG
>NC_042494.1:4007434-4013707 GCF_005508785.2 Acyrthosiphon pisum
AAGAAAATACAAGCACTTTTACTGTCCTAAAAGGTGATGACAGACACAAAAAAAATAAAAATAAAAAAAAAAATAAAAAAACACACATCATTGTAAAATCAATACATTCAACGTTCCACTCAGAATCTAAAATACAACTAAATGACTTTTTTTCTTTAATAAGGTTAAATTAGGTCATTAAATTAAGTTATTTTCTCTATAGAACATAAAACTTATTGCTATTATATTTGTACATTTTAAATAAGATGACGCAGTTCAGTTTCATTTATGAATTTGATTTTACATCTCGGGAGTGGGTGAAAGTTTCTCGTATATGGTTTCCTGTTGGATGCGCATTTCCTTGAACTGGCGACATTCGAGGAGGATGTATTTAACCGTAATTATTGTTCCGCAAGTAGTGCATGAGGGATGGTATTCTTTGGCCATAAGGTATCCGTGTGTCATACGGGTGTGGTCTATTCGTTAGAAGAACAAGAATAACTTCGCCCCTTCTGAACATCTCGTAAGGTATGGGCCAGGGTAATATTGTTTGCTTTATTAGTCCAGAGACTTTGACATTCATCTATATAATTGAATTTAACGAAATCATATTATAATGATTGTAACATGATATACATGATAATGTGTGGAAATTACGATAATTGTTAATAGGTACCATTTTAAATCAAAACATAATTACAAACCATGTATCATAGACAAAAAGATTGGTTATCTTATTTATTAATTATTTTAAATCACTGACTAGTTAAGCACCCTGAACCACTGACTAATTTAATAAAAAAAAAAAAAACATTTGTTTAAATAAAATGAAGAACAGAATAAATTCGGTATTTAATTTACAGAACCTCAAAGATTTCGTTCTAGATTCTATGGAAATAATAATGGAAAATGATAAATTAAACATCGAAACAAGTGGAAATATTATTCTTAGTACTCCGTATCATTACAACGATCTAATAGCTAAAGCATATACAAATGAAATAAAACAAATTGTGAAAAACAAATTATCTATGAATGTAAGTGAATTATGTTATAAAGTAACAGATACACTAACAATTAATAATTCTTATAATATTTTTAATTTAAATATAAACATTAGAGTAAAACTATAAACTGGGAAAACATTAACGACTTATCAGATGTTGATGAATCTGCAAGGTTTATCACCGTGTCAAATGCAAATTATTTGCAAGATACAATGAGAGCATTAGCCACATAATATAAAAATAGTTTTATTATTGTATGTTCCATGAAAAAACTTCAAGAACTCGAAGACTGGAAAATAATTACACAGCAGGAATTCGACAATAACAGTTGTTTAACATTGATGAAAAAAGTAAATCTACAACGTATTTATTGAAACATGAGACAATTATCATACACTTTTTTAGAAAATAAGGTTAGAGGACAAGAGCATATTTATTAAACCAACCAATGATAATTATGACTTGAGCATTTGGAGAGCATTAGAGACAAATAATTCATCAAAGGATAAGATTTATATAATTTCAATGTCTGAACCATTAGAAGGCATCTCCATTTATGTTAAAGAAATGTTGCATAAGTATAAATCAAAGGAATTAAGGTAAATACTCTACACAGAACTTAGGTAACAAAACCAAAGTAATAATTAAATATATATATTTATACTGACATTTTTGTTAGATTCTTGTTTATTTTGGATACAAATGCACCAGATTTTGAATCCAATAAATCTTTTTATGCATATCAACTATCGAAAGATTTATTAGTAAATATTTATAATAATGGTGATTGGGGTTTTTACAAAAGTATTGATCTTCAAGATATAAAAGACGATATAAAAGTCAACAAAAATCTAGTATTAAAAAATTTTATTATAAATAAGTAAGTTGAATTACAATTTTTTTTAAGGTTCCTTTGTTTAGTCACTTTTTATACATTTTTGTACTCTACTTTATTTCAGTAAAAACAAATTGACAGTTAACTATTTAGGGTTGAATTTCAAAGATTTAGTTCTTGACGAAAACACCGAAGTAATTATAGAATACTTATGAAATATTACGTAGTTATTAAATATATAATATTTTTTTTTATTTTAATCAGAACGATTTCGGACCATTTGAATACTCGGGGCATAACAACAACAAAACAACTATGGGAATAGCCTCGATCAATGAAATGTCTTCTCAAATAATTTATGACCCAGTATTATCATGGCCTATACCGTCGGCATGGTCACTACAAGAGGCCGCCACTGTACCTCTAGCTTATGCCCTGGTGATTACACTTTAATTATAAGATTGAATTAATGAGATATAATATTAATATTTTCTCCGATGTTTTAGAGCTATTATGCGTTGAACATATTGAGTACCCTTCAAAAGGATAAAACTGTTTTAGTAACCTCGGGGTTGAATCCAATAGGTCAAGCGGCAATTTCGATAAGTTTAGACATGAAATGTCAGACTTATGTCATAGTAGACTCAGACCAACAAGCTGAACAACTATCTGTTACCTTCCTTCAGGTATTAAGTTAATAACGATAGTGATGATAAACAAAAACAATAAATTATTTTTGAAATACAGCTATCGCGATCAAAAATACTAATAAACAAAAACAACACATTTGATGTTCATTTAAAAATGATAACAAAGTCCAAGGGCATTGATTGTATATTGAACTTTTTAAGTGGTGAATCATTTTATGCTGCCGTTCGTGCATTAGCTGCACACGGAAATTTCTTCAATTTTTCAAAATTAGATATGAAAAAACAAAGATATTTGGGTAATTTTACTTTATGTTTAAACCGTTCTTTTACGAATTTTATAGTTTTTTATAAAAAAAAAATATAATTGTCATGGTTTGAAAGGATCACGAATATTCAGTTTTGGCACATCATTCTTTTCAATTGGTTCAAGCAAATTGTTAAATGAAAATATTGAAAATAAACAAATTTTACAAAAAGCATTCATGAATGGTTTGAATAAAGGCGTGATAAAACCTTTTCGTAGTCACGTTGTAACTACTTTATCGAGTGGTAATAAAATGTTTGACACAATGAGGTAAATGATTTCACAATATAAAAAAACATATTATTTAAATTTGCTAAAATGTAAGAAAAAAAATATTTTTGATGTTTCGTGTTTGATATAGAATCAATACTTCGTCGATTACGTATAAAAAAGTGTTATTGTCCATAAACGATTATACCAAAGATAACGACTGTTCTAAGTTAAACGAAAAAGTTGAATGTAATATGTATGAATGTCATCATGATAAAATTTACCTAATAGTTGGTAAATATTTTTCTCCTTGTTAGAATTATTAAATTTATTATAAGTATATAATTAAAAATGTGTTTTAATTTAATTTTTAAGGAAACAGAGGAGATTGGTTAGACCTCGCGGAATGGTTGGTCGAACGAGGGGCTAAAAGAATTATGATCGTCGTTAAAAAGTGTTCAATGTCATCGACTGTTTGTAGGAGGTTCGTAAATTATTTTTGGAGTATCCATTATTTTAATTTTATATTTATGATATTATTTACGGTTGTGTTTATTAATAGATTTGATCAACTCATCTCCCGGAACGTATCAATACAAATCGAATCAGATTTACATTTAAAAACTAAAGAGGAGTCGCTTAACTGGTTAAATTATTTAACATCATCTAAAGAGTTAGGTGCATTATTTATACTGAATCAGGTATGATTTATTTTTTATTTTTTTTGTTATTATATTTTATTTTGTATAAATTGATTTTTTTATTGTTTTTTATTTTAGTTTAACGATACTAAAATAAGTAATCTACGATATTCTTTCGAAGAGCTTAAGAGTAAAATAGCTGCTACTCCATTTATATGTATATTAAGTAAAGCAGAACATATTTGTGCCGAGCTTAAATCTATAGGTTTTAATGCATTAAACATATCATGGGACGGGCTGTCTACAGAACCAAAAAATACAGAAACAATTTTGGCGTCTCTAGATTTTCTTCTACAAAATTCAAATACTTCAGAGTCATATTCATTTATATGCTCTAAGGAAAACAACAATACATCAAAATGTAATTTATTATTGATTTAACATTTTAATAAATTTAAAATAACTATTCTTACTTCATATTTCAAAGAGTATTTTACACTTTAGAATACAAAGCAAGAAACAAGTCAAGCAATACAATAAATTCTAAATACTTAAAATTACCTAATCATTATATTCGAGTTAGTTATTAAAATTATTCATATTGGTATATGATTATTAGTTATGTCACTACATTTTATATTTTAGAAGTAAATTGTATACAATATTCTTAAATATTAATTTTTTTTCAAACTATTGTAGATATAGTTTTTTTTATTTAAAAAACATAAAATTATTAAATTGTTTCAGGGTCTTACCAAATGAACGATGTGATTGCAAACTTTTTCCCTGAATCTGCAAATGAGTTACACCTTCTGAATAATAAAATTGCAAAAGAAGCCGGATTTATCGAAGTTGCTACAAGAAGTCCAAGGTTATCACAATTGAAGTCTGTGTCACCTGTGTTTGTTATACCTGGATTTAAACCAAAATCCATCGAATCATTTTATAAACAATTCTTTTATCCTGTATTTGAAGCACAGTATCCTGAAGATATTACTTCAATCGATTATTTAGCTGAAACTTTAGTGAAAGTATGCTTATGACGTAGGAAAATATTAAAATGTAATAACATTTTTTTAACCGATTTTTATTTTGTCTAAACCGTAGAAACTCAAAAGCATCTCGGATCATGGTTATGTATCCATTATTGGAGAATGTTGGGGTGGGATTATCGCTCTAAAAATAGCTCAAATATTGGAAGCACAAGGAACATTAGTCACTGTAACATTATTAGAATTTGACTCAGAATTTTTGAATGGATGGGCTGAGCGTTTTCGGTCAAATGATAATTTCGACAAGCAGTTAAATAAAATGTATAGTACATCGTACACAGAGGTAAATGCTATGTACAGAATGATTAACAAGTGTTAATTCATTACTAATTATTATCTTATAACAAAATAAAAGATTTTGTCATATAACTAAGTATCGATATTTATAATTAACATTTTTTTTTGATTCCTAATTGGATCAAAACCTGATCCTTCAACCAATTATTTATATTTTATATATGTTTTAAAATTCATTAATGGATCGTTATTATTTTATTTAGATTACTAAATCTAAAGTTCAAACAAACGACAGTAAAATTCAGTCAATTGTGTCTTATCATCAAAAAATACTTGAAGAAAACACACACAGAGCATTAAACCTTATTTGGTCATTATTAAGGATATTTTTAGAGTCCAAGCCTCAGTCAAATAGATTGCATTCGAATGTGTTGATATTTAGATATGAACGGAAGTTTGAATTTAATAGAACAAATTTAAATGACGTAAGTTTGCTTGATAATTTTTCAATTGGTTAACATGTTAATTGCACGTTCATTGTTTTGTAGTACTGTATTAAACCACCAGTTTTATCCATCATACCTAAGCCAGATTATAAAAGTATGTTAGAGGACAAGAGAACGATTGATGGTATAACAAAGAATGTAACACAATTGTATCCAGTTGGAATAGAATTATCGTTGAGTGAGAAATATAAAAATGTTTACTTTAATATTGAAAAACTTTTCAATAGATAAATCTTAACACAAATTTAGTATGTTTCTTTTTTAATTATTATGTATTATGTTTATTGTGTATTATGGAAAGAATAAAAGGTATATGTTATATTGTTAGGCATAAAACAGTGTTATTGATTGGTTTAGGAACAGTGTTCACCTGTTTACAAAAAGGTACACATTTAAACAAAATATAGGTAATATTTATAATAAATTTCCATTTAAAACAAATTGCATGCACTTTATCATTATGTTATACTTATAGCTAACAACTAAAGTACATAATTTTTCTGTATTATTTTCATTATTTATTTAAAGCAAAAAAACTTATATATTTATTATATTTATATTTATATTTATAAACGGGCTTGGTTACCTAAAGGTACAATGTATGACATAATAGTTAACATATATATAATAATATTTTAAAATAGTAACATTTATAAACTTAAATAAGCTAGATTATACAAGTTTAAGAGCAAAGTATAATTAAGGGGATTTAATACCGTGATTTTCTGTTTTCGTCTCACACACGCGTGACATAGTATTTTCGACGTGTTTTTTTCCAAACATACCAATTGATCTAATAAAGCGATAAAAATTCTGAAAACAGATTTTAATTCGTCATTAAGTCTACTTGAA
>NC_042494.1:4013757-4018200 GCF_005508785.2 Acyrthosiphon pisum
AAATCGATGTTCCCAAATTTTTGATATTATCTCTCAAATTCCAGAAAAAGTCATATAAAAAAAGAGTATTTGAACATTTTTGTATTTCAATATTTGGAGAAGCTAAAATCAAGAAATCAAAAATGTGGGAAAGTCAATTTCAAGTAGATTTGATGACGAATTCAAATCTGTTTTTAGAATTCTTATCGCTTCATAAGATCAATTGGTATGTTTTGCAAAAAACTCGTCTAAAATACTATGTCACGCGTGTGTTAGACAAAAACAGAAAATCACAGTATCGAATCCCCTTAATAAAATGAAAGACCGAGAGTGTATACTAGAAGAGTATATTTTAAATGAACATTAGAAAGTATCGAATATTTGGTAATGGAATTAGTTATGCTGTATGACCCCCTACCCCAGTCATGCCAAACGCATCCCTCCGCTTATTTTTTATGGCCCGTGTTCATAATAATATGATAAATAACAAATTGAAAAAAATAATAATAAAAAACCAATATAAAATTTTCCTTTCGTATCATAACTATGTTAGTGATATGTATACATTATGTTACTTTCCTGTCTTATCTTCTGATATTTGATAAACTATAATTTAATAAATGTTGTATAGTATTGTAATTTGTAAATAATGAATACAATTAAAAATGTGTATAAAATGTTTTTTTTATCATTGTCTAATATAATAACGATACAGAGCGAAGGAGGTCCGTCATATATTGGTACCTATATTAAAACTAGGTACTAAGTATACTGTATGATAATTTATCTATATTAGATACTATTAAAGTAATTTTCTTTTAGTAATAATATAATGTTAGGTAGAATACATTTTTGGCAAAAACATTGCATTTGATAATTTCATTGTTTTTATAAATTATAACAATACATGTTAAATGTTTCAAGTATCCTTGAATAATATTATTTAATTACAATAAAATGAGTAACTAAATCGTTGTTTTTATTTTAATACATAAAATCTGATTAAGAATAGGTGCTATATTATGGTGCCAATGAAATTCTTGTTAGAAGAAGCCTTTTTTTTTGGTGACTCGAAAAAAAAATACACATCCTTGTAAAATTAATATATTCATTACTTCGCTCAGAATCCAAAATGTATGTTGTCATTAAAAAAAAGTAAAACTTAAAAAATTATAACATTAAAATTAGTAAAAATATAAAGTATTTACAAAAACATATTAACGTTTAATGAAATAACTAGTGTTTTTTGATATAGAATCAGCAGCTGCTACCTACAAGTTATACCTATACAGATGACAATACATATGATCAGTGGTGTTTTTCAATTTTTTTTCTGGGGGGGGGGGGGTCATAACTCGACATAATATAGGTAAGTACTACTGATATAAAGAAATAGTTTTAATAGATATAAGAATAGAAATAGTCGTTTTATTAAATTTTAATAGGCAACTATTTAAACATTATGGTCTAATTTTAACACAAGAATATTTTATAATTTTTAAGTTTTGATCCGATAATTTGACATAATATCATAACAGAGAGCAGCTCGATTCAAACTTGCACCATTATTAGTCGAATGTCGCGCTTCACGGGTCTGTCTTAAACTCTTAACCGAATACAATCACTTTCCTGGGCAGTACGATTAGACTGATAATTAATTTGAATAGTTGCATTTCGGGTTCTTCTGCAATTTTTCCGCCACTTTATAGGAGGCATATTTAGTAAGTCACAAACACACAACACTTTTTTAATTTTATAGAAATGTGTGGCTTTTAGATATAGTAATATTATAGATGCACAGCAAAGAGACGTTTACATTTTACCACAGACAATTTACATGTTACCATAGAGTCTATGGCATAGACCATAGATCATATACAATATACCATTGTTTTTGAGTAATGTTAAATAAGTTATTAATATTGCTATAGTTATTTGTTACGACATAAATATTATAATAATATAATAATACAAATCAACAACATGCCCGATTAACCAATAGCAACCAATATAATATATTATACACTGTTAAGCCACTGTTTCACTTTTCCGGTGGATTTTCCTAAATTGTTCTCCCGGTTAGAACCATCCTCGTACTTCAATGAATATTATAAAAAAAGAATTAGCGAAATTGCTTCACTGTTGTATTTTTGACATTCAGATTTCTTTATCAATTTTTAAGATAGTTTCTATCAATTTTTTAACATATTTTTTATTGATTTTTTAACAAACATAATTTTTACTAAAATTTCTATTCAATTTCTATTTTTTATAAAATATGAATTTTTCATCAAACATTTTTTATTAACATTTTTTATTTAATATATATTGAATTTATGTTATTATCAATTTTTTTAAACAAGTTAAAAATGGGGATGGCGATAATTTTGGTTAGGAGGTGGCACCAACTTTTTTTTTGTATATCCTGATAGCAGTAATTGAGCACTAAAGGTTGGTACTCCAACAGATTTTAGTTCTGGTTAACCCCCCGTGTAACTTTTTACTGACTACAGAACTAATTTATAAAACAGTTCCGTTGCATAGCACTAATTTAGCACTGAATTTTAGTGCTGGTTTCGAACCCGATACGTGAAGTTAGCGGAGAAAGGTAAGCCCCCATATAACTTTTTACTGACCACAGCACTAATTTTCAAAATGCTATGGTTGAATAGCTCTAATTGAGCACTAAATAGTGGTGATATAGTGGAAATTAGTCTTTAAATTTTTCCGCTAACTTCACGGACCTTGTATTCGGATGTAACAGTAACGTTAATTTTAATAATAATACATTGACTGTATTAACTATCATCGAATTAAGATCTATATTATAATATAGTATACTAAAGTATTTGAGTAAAAGTATTTAAATAGCTTAAATACCTACTAGTTTTTAAATAAATATCTTTCTAAAAATAATAATAATAATAAAACAACAAACAATGTAAAAACATCAAAGGACATGACTCTGCAATTGTTTCATCAATGTTACTTTCCTTTCATAATATAAGGAACATATGAAATATACATAATTTAAGAGGCATCGATATAATTTACCACAATTTAATGTAAATTTTAATAATGAACGCTAAAATTTGTGTGTAAACTTAAAGAATTTTCTTCCGTTTTGTTGAATTGAAATTCTAATCAAGGTAAAAAATATATATTTAAACAATAAATACCTTATGCTATCTACCAAGCTTGTAGAATCACAACAAACGTTGATGATTATAAAAAATCAGTTTTCGAAAAACTAGATTTAATTTTTTTTTGTTTTAATTCAAAAATCAAAATTGTAAGCACTTGCAATTAGTACGAAATATATTTATATTGATATTTACACTTTCATTTTCAACATTTATCACTTAATAATGTAGTGAGATAAAAATAAAAAATAGAGAAGGGAAGTCGTGGAAGTGCAGAGTAATGCATCAAATTACAAAGGGTTGGACAATTAAGATGGTACGTATATCGGTACTTAAATTACATTATTTTTTATCCTACTGCAGAATATTATTAGTTGAGTACGGAGTTGATAATCTGTCATAGAGTGTAAAATATATGTGTGTTCACTTACCTCTTATAGTTGCGAAAGGTATTCGTTTATCCTTGTTAGAATGGATATATCTCTGATTGGTGTGGATCGATACACGTTACTATTATTTTACGACTTATATTACAATATCTTCTACCATTTATGAGTTCACATTTTGCTTATGCACTGTCTCTCTGTATTCTCTGACTTTTTGTATTAGCGATGTAATATAAAGACAGAAATGATTTGATATCATGTAAAGATTAGGAATGCTTTGAATTATAATATTGATTAATATTTTTATATATTATGTTTTAGGTATTTGAAAGTTGTAATTCCCTGATATATGTGTGTCTTTATAAATTTTATAATTATTCGCTTGCTTCATGCCGTATTTGGAGCAGAGTTTATTATTTGTTTTTTTTTGTTTAATATTTACATGACTCGCATTTCAATTACTTATATATCTGAAGTCTAGTCGCTTAAGAGGAAAGTACGTCAGCCCATCGCATAAGTATGTCCGGTCTCTTGCTCGAGATCTAAACTGCAGATATATTTAGCCAATCCAACGTCTAAGAGAGACAATGAATTGACAAGCAGTATTTGAAGTGGAGTTTATTATTTGTTATTATAGATTGAGATGCATTTGACGTGGTGTATATAATTTGGATTAGGTTTTTAGGAATGTAGAATTTAGATATGGATGTAAGGATGTCATTGGCCCTACATAACTTAATATTATTGAAGGATCATTATAGGTTTGTAAAGAATTGAAATAACAATATTGTCATGGTAGGATAGTTGTAACGGAGTAAAACATAAAATGGTCCTTTTCAGGACCACTAACAACAGAGAATAGCACGCGACATACACAAGGTACCTATCATGACAAGTGGTAGATTTTATAGAAGTATATTTCACCGGTATGATGA
>NC_042494.1:4019261-4024005 GCF_005508785.2 Acyrthosiphon pisum
TACGAACGAATTATCCTCACTCACCTGCAAAACAATCTCTATGACAAAATCCGCCCAGAACAATTTGCCTTCAGACCTGAACACTCTACCACCCTACAACTGACCAAACTCACTCACCAACTTAACCAGAACTTCAACAAAAACCTAAACACCGCTTCCATCATTCTTGACGTGGAGAAGGCCTTCGACCGAGTTTGGCACGTAGGTCTCCTCTACAAACTATCCCAACTCAATATCCCGACTGAAATCGTTAAAATCATCGAATCCTTTCTCACCGACCGCACCTTCATCACAAAAGTCGAGACTCATTTTCGTCCACCAGACACATACTCGCAGGTGTCCCCCAAGGATCCTGTCTCTCGCCTACTCTCTACTTGACTTACATAAACGACATACCAACAACCCCTAAAGCACATCTCTCTCTATTCGCTGTCGACACAATGTTCTTTACTTTCGACAAAAACCCGAAACGAGCAGCCATACAACTGCAACATCAACTCAACCTAGTTACAACATGGTTTCATCGCTGGAGAATCAAAATTAACCCGACCAAAACTGTAGGTATCCTTTTTGGACGTTCAAATACTTCTTCCGTCCCACCATTACTACTCGAACAGAAGAATCGAAGAAACGAAGACTGCCAACAGCCAGACTACTACGCCGCAGCCAAGACGCTTCACAGCCAGCCCACCTGCAATCAACTACGCCAATCGACAGCGACGACCAGATTTACCGGGAAAGTCAGGAACGCCGGCCCGAAGAATCCGCAAGTTGCTACGTCGTTCCAGACCACAACCGTGCCTGCGATCGACGAGGTGAAAGCCGAGAACACGGATCGACAGACAACTCCCAAACGCAAGGAAAAGCAACGTCGCCGACCCGTTAGTCACGTCGTCCGGTCTACCCCGGAATCCATCTACCCGGGCCGTGACCAGAACGTGACGAACGACGAGCGGCGCGACCGATCAGAATTATCGCTGACTTTGGTCGACCAAGCCACCATTCATCGACCCGACGATACCGCCGTATTAAAATGAAGTAAAGTTACCACTATATATAGAACTAAAACCTATTACAAGTCCTTTGAATATTACTAATACTTGCTAACGGCATATTGTTAAAGTAAATATTTAAAACCAATTGTGAATAAAACGATGGTCAAAAGGCCAAGTGCGTGACCCTGAAAAACACAAATAAGACAGTCGTTTTTTAACAGATTCATTAATATTATTTTAGTGTGAAAATTTATAAAATTTTGAACTTTTATAACCAAGTACTGAATATTTAAAAGATGGTTATACACTCTCGTGAACTTAGCAGAGCAACGATAACAGTCGACTTTTAAAACATTCTAACAAATTTGTTAGAGAGTTGTTAGTGATTGTTAAACAACTTTCAAAGTTTGTTAGACTTTATTTTTGATGCAAGAAATTTTTTGCTTTTGAACTGATATCTTCACGACAGCAGTACGAAATTTTGTTAGAACTTTTTATATTGTTCAAATAGCGCATCATGGTTTTTTATAAGTTTTTTTATATTACAGCAGCAGAGATGATTATAACCTTTTTGTCACTATTTTTTTACACTTAATTTACGAAGTCAGAAAATATTTAATTGTTTCGCTCCCTATAATTATTTACTATAATGAATGATGAATGATTTATTAATTTTATAATTACGTATATTTCTTTTTTTTTAACCCGTCAGTAGGCGCGTGTATATTTGTAACACAGTTAGGCGCGTATGAGCGCGGCGCTCACTTTCCCAGTTTTTACTAATTAATGTTGTAAATCGAACTGTAAATGAGAATTTTATTATGAATAATTAATTAGGATCACTTTGTTTATTTATTATTAATAAATGGTAGTTACAATACTTAGTCAAAACGTATTACAATTAAAAAACTAAGATAGAAATCTCTGAAATAAAAATTTAAAAATGCATACATATAGTTATTGCAAAATAATAAATCATATTTTGAGTTGAAAAATTAAAATACATACATTATAATTAATTATAGTTATAGTTTTAAAAAATAATAATACTTGGAGATGAAAAATAAAAAAAATAATGTATATACATATCAGCTATATATTTATTCTGAATCGGATTTTTCTTCTGATCCCGTTTGACATGATTTGCAAATAGTACTTGTATGCTCTTTACAAATACGGTTATTACATAGCTCACAGCATACCTAAACATAAGATATTTTTTTGAATTCATTATTTATAAAGTTAATCATTATATTTCATGTAATACTCACCATTGTTTTTCGATTTTTATTTTTTGGACAATATGCACATTTCAATCTTTCTTTCACTGATCCATGCTGTTCAGGCTGTGTAGGCTGTTTTTTTATTCCTGTTATCTTCATAATTGTACTTCGAAGTTGAATACTCAATGTTGGTATAGCAAGTCGGTTGATCATAAATTCTTTAGCAAGTTCTCGACCCAAACTTCTAAGATAATTTCGACGAGTAATAACATTGCCAGTATTTTCCCGATAAATTATTTGACTATTGATTCCCGCAATATTCATTAGAGAGAAAAATATTGTCAATGGCCATCTACAGCTTACTCTAGAAACAGAATATTCTCCCTTCAGTTCGTCAACAACATCTACTCCGCCTTTTGTAGAGTTGTAAAAGGTAATAATCTCGGGTTTATTTTGGTCACCAGAATCTGTATCTATAACGCCTTGATTATGCATACTAGATACCAATATGACATTTTTGTTTTTACGAGGCACGTACGACGTAATCATTAGATTTTTACTATATCCAAATAAAGTTGAATTTTTTTCCCTACGTTTAGTATCTAAAAAGCAAGGTGGGATTTCTTTTTTATTTTTGCGTAGAGTTCCAACAGTTGTCAAATTATGATTTTCAAGCAACTCATTTACCAATGGTATGGAAGTGTACCAGTTATCTATCGTGATATTTCGACCAGTTTTAGAAATTGGAGTTATCATCCTTTTTACAATACTTGATGGCTTATTTTCAAATTTGAATGGGCCGTCAGGCCGTGTTCTTACATATACCTCCATGTTAGAAATAAAAAAAGTACGTGAATCCACCAATGCTTGAATTTTTATGCCATACTTATTTGGCTTGTTCGGGATATACTGACGAAAACTACACCTACCTCTAAATGCTTCGAGCATTTCATCGATAGTGCAGTTTTCCCCAACAGTATATACAGCTTGACAACGTTGTACAAATCCATCGAATATCATTCGGATGGCGGCTAGTTTGTCATACATTTTTCTTTCAGTTCTTGTATTTATATCATCGAACCTGAGTGCACGAAGCAACAGATAAAATCGTTTTAGGGGCATGACAGCACGAAAATATTCGGGAGATAAAGGATCGTCTGACCAAAGATCTTTCAAATTCAAATGGTTGCTACGTAAAACACCTGCCAAGTACAGAAGCCCAAACAACGCTTTTATTTCCTCTCTAGTCGTATCTAGGCAATCTCTTTACCGTTGAAAATTTGTATGAATCTTAGTCAAATAAATATTAGAACATTTTACTATTTCATCAATGACCATATCCGGAAAAAATAGCTTCCAACAATCAATAATAGATTTTGCGTCTCGTGCCACTCTTTTTACGCTGGGTAAATGTAACACTATATTACGTCGAAGTGTACGACTATTACTTGGAGTACAACTTTCTTTATACCATTTTGTCACTTTATCCTTACCTAAATAGTAACTGGAATTGTCTCGTATGAGTGGACTTCCAGATCGCGATCTTGATGCAACTGAGGCATTATTTATTCTAGATGAAGACGGATTTATGTGTACATCAACATCTGTATCCGACTCAGAATCAATTTCATTGTGGGTATTTGTACATACAAAATCCGGATCAGCGTCAGTGTCATCAGAATCATATAATAAATTATCTTCTTCAGTTTCATCTAACCAATTACACACATTTTGTATATTATCAGACATTATAACGCGAAATTATAAAAAAAACTAAACGACAAAAATGCATACACCAACAGTCGCGTATGAGCGCGCCGCTCACTTTATCAGAACTGACAAGTTTAATCTATTGTCATTTCAACACAAGACTACGGACCGGATTATTTTATTTATAGAAAAGTGCCTAGATAAGATAGCATAAGGTATACGTAGTTTACAACAATTTAAACATTAAATTGAAACCAGTGGTAGCTAAACTAATAACGGAATGAGCGCCGCGCTCATACGCGACTTCTGACGGGTATTATATATTTTTTTCTTGTGTCTTTCTTCAACATTTGGGGTAGTAAATTGCTTCAATTTTCTTCAGCAGTATCACTTTTGTAGTTGGTGCATTCGAGAGGTTCAAATTTAAAAATTCGCAATAGTTTTTAAAAACGGATGGAAAAGAAAAAAAATCAAGGGAAAACGGTAATTTTTACGAAAATCGGTTTTTCACAAAATTGATTTTAGATTTTGGTGTAACACTAAAGTAAATTACATATAGATAAATGACATTTTATCTGAATGTTCTCTTAACTACATTAAGGGCTGGCGGATTTTGGGATCTATAATACGACCTCAAACTCAAAATTAAAAGAGATAAGTTTATGTTAAATTATTTAACAATATTACAAACATTATAATAACGCCACATTTAATATATTATCGTGGGCTCAGAACCAAAAGGTGCTATCTCAAAATATCAAATTGTTCAGGAGAGCCATTTTAACTATTTCAACTTAAAACTGCATTATCTTTTTC
>NC_042494.1:4025025-4025843 GCF_005508785.2 Acyrthosiphon pisum
TAAAAACTATTAAATATTTATCAATGTACTTCCATAAAGTTTTAAAAATTGAAATTTTTATAAAAAAAAGAAGTAGTTTATATGTTGTTTTATATATTTTTAACATCACATTTGTACTGCTAAAGATAGAAGTGCAAAAGTAAAAAATGTCTAACAAACTTTGAAGGTTGTCTATCAATTTCTAACAACTCTCTAACAAATTTTTTAGACTGTTTTAAAAGTTGACTGTTATCATTGCACTGCTGAGTTGACAAAGGTCAAGGTACCACACATCCACGTAAATAGGTTATATATAAATTACTTTATTCAAAATAACATCATAAAATATACTTTTTATTATCATAGGCTGATTGACAGTCTTCACTAAGAATCGTTTTTCACATACAATGATATTTTATCATTTAATTCAAATTTAACATATTCCATAACAGTGACCCACTTGTACCCTACTGTACAGCAGAGCGATACCAACTCGCCCACCTTTTTTTTGTTTCGTTTTTCCGGTACTTTTGGAAATTACAGGGAATTTTAAGTTTTGACCTATCCAGTGCATCAACTACATTCACTTTCATAAACCTTATAAAAAATGGTCAACAGTAAGTTTTTAAATTCCATCAGACTTAATTATATTCAAGGCCCTTATTAATTTTCTACAAACTGTTAATAGGTATCAATAATTATTTAAATATCAAACGTGATGAGTTAATTTGTTTATTTTTAGTCACACACAGACGATGTGAGTGCTAATTTGAAAATTAAGCGTATTCTCAGAAAATGTTGATCATACTATACATACTACATTCCCGATACCCGAACGG
>NC_042494.1:4026556-4031255 GCF_005508785.2 Acyrthosiphon pisum
TCACAATGCTGTAAAAAATTTTTAGACACCAAAAGTTACTCTATTATATTATTTCTGCTTAAATCACACAACACCATAGAACACGTTCTTGCATAATAATATAATATCATCCGTAATATCGGGTTCATTCGACGTGCATTGTGAATTTTCTTGCAACGTTTAAACATTATTACCATTGCTGATTATAAAACAAAAATTGTAATAATTACTCAATATATGTTTTTGACTTATTCGTAAGCACCTATACAGCTATACGTATTGTGCTACATGACTACAGCCTATATTGATTTATTTACAGAATAAACTGAATAGATAATCTGTACTATTATTTTATAAATACGTCTAGTTTATTGCTTTGTCCATTATTTATCACTTATCGTTTTGAGTTCATAGATGGTAAATACTGTGTTATTATTTCTTCTTTTCTTTTCTTTTTTGATCACCCCTTACTTGTGGGCGTGAATTAGTACCAGCTAGTTCAATATAATATATTTATGTACCTATATAAATAATTATAAAGATAATATAATAGAATTATCAGCATAGGTAATAATTATGAATACCTACCTATAGATGGAGTCATGGTAAATTGCGTCCCATTTTTAATCTTGTATATAAGTATACTTTTGTATGTATACCTACTTAAATATTATTTATTCGTACGTAACTTATGTCCAAGGCTTATTTTGCAAAATAAATGTTTTCTTTCCGATTTTTTTGACTTAGGAATGGCGATATTATTGTTTTAAGAATAAATTGGTTAAGAATATTGTTTTTTCTGTTTGTTGATTATAATTAAAAAATATATCATCAGCAATTAATACCTTATGTGCCTTTAAAAATATTTATGGTTAAAAATATATTATTAAACATTTTTAATTAAGAAACTGGTAATAATATGTAAGAAAATTCCGCCCATAGTCTAACAGAGTAGGTACTTTTTTTTGATAGCAATTCATACATTTTGTCATGTATAAATATGTTTCTTTTTCAGTATTTTTTTTGCTTTTTGTTTCCTGACTTCTCAATGTCGTGCACATATTACATTATATGTTTTTTTAAATGTCAATGATATTGAATATGATTGGGTGTAATGAATTGAATAATCAATTACTCTTTAATTTTTATGATATGATTCACAGTTATTTGTTGTGGGCATCGCTGAAGATAGAAATTCAACATATATCTGTGGATATATTGTAGAAACTCTGCATTGTTGGTTAAATATGTTTCTAATATGTAGTCAGTGAATCGTACTATCCTATTATCTGGTGGCTGTAAATTGCAATGCCATTATAACATAAGCAAAAGAATCTTCAACCATATTATAACTCAAAAAAGAAAGTTCAAAAAATAATTGTTTATCTTATACCTATTTGTATCAGGGTTAGGTTATAGTTATAACGTTATATTTGATAAAAAACTATTGAAATTTGTAAACGTAATTATAACGAAAAACGATAAACATAAATAAATACATAACACAAAACAAAACGTAACGTTTAACAAAATATATGATTAGGTATAATATCATTAAACAAAACATAACGCAAAACGGTATATATTGTATTCCATTAAACGAAATAATTAATTTCCAATTACTTAATAATACTTGGTATTATTCAATTATTTATTCGATCCAAGAATTAATTTTATCCCGTATCCGGCCTATCCGGGAGATCCTGTATTAGATTTATTTTAAAATTTAATAAGAAGGTATTAATAGAATAATTTAATTACCAATAGCTAATAATTATAATAGTGATACTCTGATAATATTGTACTGTACTATCTGTACTACGGTTGGAATTTAGACCATTCAAGTTATTCAACTATTGTGTTCGGTGATCAGTTTGCTCAGATTTGTTCAGTTTTCAGTGTTTGTGTAATTGTTGTCAAATGTTTAATATTTATATTTTATACTAATATACTAATAGTTTTAAAGTGCATTCGTATAAAATAAATGTTGACAAAGTATGTCAAAACAATCAGAGTAAAATATGTTTGAAACATAGATTCCTGCTTAAATGATATTCTCAAGCACAATATTGTACAACTTACTAAATAATTTTAACATTTAAAAACCTAATAATATACATTCAAAATTTCAAAATAATGATCATGATTTTTTTTTTATATTTATTATTTTATAATAAAGTTCTTAGAGCTTAGGCAATTTATTAATTCAATAATACATTATTATTTATAACTTAAGATTAATTATCATCATACTGTTTTATCATTTATTTTGTTTCCATTTCTTTACGAACTATGTATTATGTATATTGTAATTTAATCTGTATCACTGTACTCTATATTTTGTAAATAATATGTAATTGGGTTATCTAACCCATTTAATTAAATAAATAAAATTACACAATACCTACTTAAAACTCAGAATAGGTAAATTATGTCCCCAAAAAAGGTCATAGTCATATACTTCTAAATTGCGGCCTGTGTACTTTTAAAACAGGTATCTAAATGCTTTTATATTTTATATAACGATAAACGGCCGCAAATGTTGAACGATTTATTTATGAATATAACAATCAACGCACACATTGTATAACCTTTTAATTCTGAATAGCGATAAACACAAAAGTTGAATAACGTTTAAATTTGAATAACGATAAACTCAAAATTTGTATAACGTTTTGATTGTAAATAACGTAAAACAATATTTTTTTTTTCAAATGCAAGCCCTGATTTGTATTATTGTCTTTGTAATCATTAATTAATCTTAGCTGCTGTATTTTCCTATACCGCCTTTGATCAAGGTGAAATCTACATCGTTTTACTTCAATTGAATGCCAATCATGTCTTGTAGCATTGTGAATATCCTTTTAAAAAACAGAATATAACTGAATAGGACTGAATTGTAAGTTATGTTCTTGCATCCTATAACTAAATGTTGAAATTTCTATAAATATCATTGTGTAGTCTTCTAAGGTAGTATAATATAAATTAGTGGAACATAAGACTGATTTATTGTACAATGAACGGTAAAAAGTGTATGGTATAATTTTGAACAACTTTTGAATTTACTATCTACAAATATAGTATCCGAATTTCATAGCACTTTTAAATTGCTCAATGTAGAAAAACCTACTATATTTGTACTATATTTTGCATGGTAAACATATAGTCAACCATTTTTCTATTTAAATTGTTGTTATGTTTCTGGCGATTTATTATTTGTTCCGAAATTTGAAAATGGTTGTGATATTTAAAACTATCTATATAAATATAATTATCATAAATTTCAACAAAAAAAAAAACACTTAAGTACAAGTTTTAGCTACGCAACACCAACATTGAGTTTCATTTTTAGAAATTTGTGAAAACCAATTTTTAAACCATCAACTTCTTTCAACGTTTTATTCCTTATATATATATTTTTTTCCCCATATCTATACAGGATGTAATAAGAAGAACTGACAGATGAAAAAACTTTTGTTCTAATCAATACTTTAAATTTTTTCTTCTATATATATATTTATATATATTATAATTTATAGTCAATTACGCTACACGTATAATATAACTAAAATTATTTTTATTTTTTAATACTAAAAATAAAAAATTAAATTTTTTTGAAAAATTCAAAATAGCTCTTTTCTAAATATGATTATAAGAACAATGAGTAATGTGTGAGTGAGCATGGTGTGACTAGGATAGGTTTGGAAAAAAAGGTAAATATAAATACTAGTGTGGTTTTAGGTATAAAATTCATCTAAATATTTTGAAAATTTCAAAGTGTAAAGTAAATAATAATACACGTAATGATTAAAAGTTTCAAGTCTATTACAACGATTAACAAAATCACTGAAATCCTTAATATACGTTTAAATATCAAATTTCGTCAAAACGTTCATAATATATATATAAAAATATTTTGAAAGTTATAACATGTATAGGATATGCTATACTTGGTGAACATTTAAAGTGTCTACAGTGTTTTGTTTTCGTAATAAATTAAATTATGCCTAAAACTTTTCAATCTCGTAACTATCGTCTCTATCTAGTGAACTACACGGGTACCCGTGTTTTTACTCAAGACGGGGTTGAGGCCCGTATAATAAAAATATCAGTGTATACCCGTGAGCTATAATACTCGACTGGCCTTCCCCTTCCGCCATGTGCCCTTGTGGTTCGGTGGGAGAGTTGGCGTTGTCGCGCTATAGCCCGTGGTGGTGGTTGACGACAGCGTAGACCGGTCGCTGCTTAACCTGTAGCGCGTCAATAAATATCACTAATACTTTGTTTGTTTGGTAAAAAAGTGTAAAAACGCAATACAAGACCCCTGATATATTGTTACAATAGCAGTTAAAAAAAATTAAAAATACATTAGCACAATTTTTTTTTTTATAATCATTTAAAGATCGATTTTGACAATATTTTAATAATCTTAATATATATAAATCTCGTGTCACAATGTTTGTCCTCAATGGACTCCTAAACCACTTAACTGATTTTGATGAAATTTTTTACACCGCGTGTAATTTGGTCCAACTTAAAAGATAGGATAGTTTTTATTTCAAATTTTTTAATACATTAAATATTTTAATTAACTTTTTAATAAATTTGTATAATTGCATGGTGTATTTCGGGTTTTCCCGTAGCTGACCGCGATAATATCTATCTGTAACCTGACCTTTTTTCTATTGTATGTGTTTTATCGTCGGTGGCGTGTAGATAT
>NC_042494.1:4032350-4037219 GCF_005508785.2 Acyrthosiphon pisum
AAAGGGAGAGGACCAACTCCGAGAGGTGCTCAAACGGGAATTTTATGATTTCCGATGAAAATTTTTGTTTATAAATGATTTCCATGGGTTTTAAAGCTATTATATTAATAATAATAGTAAAAAAAAAAAATTATTTACTTTACTTTTTAAATATAAATTATTAACTAATATCTATAACTATAAAAATGTTAAATGAAAATCTCTGTACAGGCTAAACTCTGGAACTATACTTATCAAGAAAATCTGATAGTCTGTGTATTTATATAGTTAGATATATATATTATATATTTATAAATTAATGTTTGTGGGTATATTAGACCTATTGGAATAAGATAGGTTAATTTACAAAGGGTTAACTTTGTTTTTTTTTATTTATTGGATTTTAGTACGGTTAGGTTAGGATAGGATTTTTTATAAATTAATTATATTAATCCACCGTAGTTGGAATTAAGTAAAAACGACAAACTTGGTATAACTTTGATAGTTAAATCATACACTTACGTACAAACAGCACGGGGTCCGCAATGTACCACAGGTAGATTGCCTACATGATAATGTACTGCTACGAAACAGAATTTTTATTCCGGGCACCAGAAAAGTTAAATTAAAAGATACATTTTGAGCCCCATACACTGAATATTAAATAACGAATTGAACAAGGTTTGAGTCATATAGAGCTGATACATTTAACGGGCAACGAAGTGCACGGGATCAGCTAGTTATAATATAAAATTGAATAATTATTTTGTAGTTAAAAATGTATAAAATGTTCAACTTTTATATTTAAGGATTGAAAATTTAAAACAAGGTTCCATGTAAGTAGTTAATTATGTTACCAAAAAATCTAAAAAATACATAAACGCAGTTTATTTTTATAGTCATTTTAAGTACAAATTTGGACGAAATTACATATTAAGAACCTAGAATAATTATTTTAGTTATTTTGTTGTGATTGCGGAATATTATTCGTGGGTACTTGACACTTCTAAAGTATACTTTTATATATCAATGATAGTATCACGGTATGTTGTTGATGTATAAGTATCTAATGGATATTGTGATATGATTAATTTGGAATTTATTATAGGTATCTAATGTAGGTCAATTTTTTTTTAATACATTAGATAAGTATATAATATTTCTTATACCTAGACTGACATACCGTCTCCGATCAGAATCGTTTTTCTTATATAATGATATAATATCATTGAACTCAAATGCAATACCATACATTAGGTATACAACGACCCACTTGTACAGGCTGTACAGCAGCGCCACATTCACTTGTCCACATTTATTTTTTGTTACTTATTATAATAAACATTTTGTTGTAAAAAATATATTTGAAATAGCCATGAACTGCTTTTCAATTAAGATATATTTATCAATTATCAAATCGATACATTACAACAATAGTGTAATCTAATAACTAAATTGTTTTAGATCGTTAACCAGAGTTAAATAACAAATAAATAAATATAATGGCAGTACACAAAGATGAAGTTGTAATATCAGGTATCGGTGGATTGTTTCCAGAAAGCAATAATATAACTGAGTTAAGCGATTTGTTATTCCAAAAAAAAAATGGAGTAACTATTGATTCAAGGAGATGGAAACCAAGTATATAGACATTTTTACTACGACTTTGAATTTTATTTAACTAAAAAAGAATTTTTTATAGATAAACTAGGTGCATTAAGTGGAACTGGAAAAATTAAAAATATTGATACATTCGATTCCACATTCTTCAGGGCTCACCCAAAACTTGCTCAAGTTATGGAGACAATGACAAAAATATGCTTAGAAAGATCAATAGAAGCGATTATCGATGCCGGTTTGAGTCCAGCAGACTTGCATGGAACAAATACAGGAGTATTTCTGGGATCTGCAATAAGTGAAACGGAATTGTCAGCCGTATATAACGATTCATTTGTAGGATTTGTGATGTTAGGTAGTAGTAGAACAATGCAAGCAAACCGACTTTCTTTTATTCTCAATTTGACAGGTAAAAAACTTTGTAAATAATAAATAAGGAATAATTATTATAATTAAATAAAAAAAAAATGTGTAATCAATAAAATTTAGGACCTAGTTTTACCATGGACGGAGGATGGATTTGTGGCTCCGATGGTTTGAAAAAAGCAAAAGAAATGATTGAAAATGGTTTATTATCATCTGCGATTGTCGGGGTTACTAATCTCACACTTCGACCAGAATTACAATTCCTATATGAAGGTTTGAATAGATTAAACAAAAGTGATCAAACTAAACCATTCAGTTCTGACGGTAAATATATATTTTTTGACAATCAAGTTAAAATAATATTAATATTTTTGAAGGATTATTTAAATTTACATTAACATAGTTTAATATTTAAGTTAAAAATATTTGATTTAATTCATCAAACGAACTATTTTTTTTATTTTTATTAAATTGAAATTGATGCAATAACTTAATCAAAGTACGATTTCATATATAAAGTAGATGGAATATAACAAGTCATATAAAGAATTTAGATTTCATAAAATATCAGTTAAAACTTCCTTATATAACTAATATTACGCATATACTAAATACTTAAGCATACTATAAGCAAACTTGTATTATTCAAATCGTTTATCATTATAAATATTGATATAATTAAGTATAAATATTATAAATATTAATATCTACTATTCTAGAAAAAAAATATTGGGAAGTAAAATGTACTATGTAAAAAAAATGCATGAGGTATAATTTATTGTATAATCATATGAACAAAGAATGTAATCGAAACCATTACCAAATAATTATACAAGTTGTAAATTTTAATTAATTAAATACATTTTCTTGTACTTGGTATAGTTGAAAATAATAATAAAAAAAAGGATTTCTATTCAAACTCTCCTTTTTTACAACAACTAAAAAAATGAAATAAAACATTTGAATAATATATGCTAATATACTATCGACTAATTATTATCAACTATGACTATAAGGTATATTCTTCATTATAATTAATATTAGGATTTTGATTTAGCTGACGGGTATAACAGATCAGAAGCTTGTATTGTTTTTTATCTTCAAAAAGCTTCTGAAGCCAAACGTTCATACGGAACATTGTTGAATGTAAAATCAATGCAGTTTGGTAATCATGATGGGACCCTAACCGAGCATGATGGAAATCACTTTAAATCATTGCTATTAGATTCTTATAAAGAAGCTGACATAGATCCGGCTACAGTAGATTTCATAGAAGCTTACGGATCGGGAATTAAGGTAATATTAACCAAAAATGTATTTTAATACTCAATACTTTAATTTAGCGTTAATTTTACAGAGTGAAGATGCTATGGAATTAAATATCATGGAAGAAGTGTTTTGTACTGAAAATAGAAGGACACCTTTAAAAGTGGGTTCCGTGAAAAGTAACGTAGGTCACTGTGAAGTGTCTAGTCTCTTTATGTCAATTGTTAAAGCCATCATTACGCTAGAAAGTGGATACATACCACCTAACATAAATTACACAGGACCAAATAATAATGTAGCAGCGTTAAAGAATGGAAAAATTCAAGTACGTATAGTAAAATTCGTTTAACTATAATTTTTAATATAGAATAGTAAACATTTGTTTACTTAATTAGTAGTTTATACTAATTCTATACGTTGGATGCAAATAAATTATAGATTATGTTTTTCTTTTAGGTAATAACTGAAAAAACTCCTTTTGTTGGAGATATAATCGGAATCAGTTCATTTGGGTTATTAAATGCATTTAGCCATGTAATCCTTAAGAAAAATCAGATCGTTAATAACATAATTGTGGACAAACATAATTCTACCAATATACCCCAATTAATATTGGTATCAGGGCGGAATGAAGAAAACGTTAAAGAAGCATTAAACCAGGTATTTATAAGTTAACTTAAAAGTCAAAAGATATATAGTTTTATAATATTCAAATTATTAGATTAAAAGTCACGGAAACAATGCAGAGTTTGTGTCATTGACTAATGACGTATTCACTAGAAATATCAATGGCCATTTCTTTAGGAGTTTTAACATTTTCCCTCAGTCAGATGAGTCACGAATAGATGATGTTTGGGTAAATAACTTTGCTATTATTGTTAATCGTTTTAGATTCCAAGAGGAGTGATGTATGTATTGATTTTACAAAGTTGAATGTTTTTTTTTTGTGTCTCTCATCAACTCAGTAAAAACTAAGAATGTTCCAGCATTTTTCATCAGCATATTTTCTAATAAGAAAGTGAAAGTATTTGTTACTTTAGGGGGTTAAAAGTAAAATAGCTGTAAATAAACATTGGATATTCACCTATAAACCAACAAATTTTTAACTATGATATTTCATATTTTTTTGTCATTCATATACCTACTAATAACCGTAGGTAAGTACTTGAAACTTTCATAAAATGTTAATTTTATCATTTTACAATCATTTTATCTACAAGATAACATGTTTTTAAAAACAATTTGACTCCTTTTTAGTTATTTATAGACATTTTAAATATGACATTTTTAGTTTTATATTATACTAGCTCATCCCACGCACTTCGTTGCCTTTAAAAATGACAACTCTTAAAAAAATTGTGATTGTTCAACTCTTTTTGGGTTTAACTCGTTGCAATAAGTGCCCCCTTTGTAGGCAATGTGTGAAAATTCGATTTGATGCATGCTATTACCTGATCTGCCCGATAACCAATGGCAACCAATAAAATAATAAATACTAATTTCTACTAATTATATCTTCTATAAACAAACATTTCTAACGTAAATCTCAAAATTCCTGTTTGAGCCGTCCTCAGGTTGGACTTAGTGGGTCAAATTGTGAGTCCAAACCATCCAGAGAATCACTTTAACATTTACAAAAAA
>NC_042494.1:4037269-4047313 GCF_005508785.2 Acyrthosiphon pisum
TTATCTAACTAGTTAATTAAAAAAACTTAGATTACTTAACTGTTGTAAATCCTTTCATATCTTTCCTATCTTTCCTTTCTTTTTCATATATTATATAATATTAGTTGATCCCATGTACTTCATTTCCCGTTAAATGTACCAACTCCATATGACTCAAAATTTGTTCAATTCGTTTTTAATATTTGGTGTATGGTGTTCAAAATGTATCTTAACTTTTCTTTTCCTGGAATAATAATTCTGATTCGCAGCAGTATATAATCAGGTAGGCAATCTACCTGCGGTTGATCGCGGACACCGTGCTGTTTGTACGTAACTTTATAATTTAAGTCTAAAGTATCAAAGTTAGGTATACCAAGTATGTCACTGAACTCCTCCTAAACGCCTGGAATAATTGTGAATGCCGAGTCTGTCAACCAATATTTCCTCCTCGTCCACGAAAACGTGGCATTATTTTATGTACGTAACTTATATATTATGTGAGTATAATACGCTCAATATTTACGTAATTGCGATACATATAATATCAAAATACGACGTACAAAAAAATTAAATGCATTGAATGAATACACTGATTTCACGGCAACCAATAATAATTATTATTATAATAGTTTTAAAACCCATGGCAACCATTTATAAATAAAAATTTCCACCGTAAATTTCTAAATCTCCGTTTGAGCACATACCCTGGTTGGACCTAGGAGGATGATTTGTGAATCTAAACACTTCGGGGCGTCACCCAAACGCATACAAAGAATTTCATCAAAATCAGTCCAGCCGTTTAGGAGAGTTCGCTTACAAACACACGTACAGTAGAATTATATATATATTATGAAGATATAAAATAACAGATCTTTTTAGTTTTAGATTCTGAGCGGAGCGAGGGAGCTATTGTTTTTACAATGGTGTTTATTTTTTTTCTTTTTCTTTTTATTTTTATATCCTGTATACAAAATTTCTTCCAGAAGGGGTGTTTCGATTTCAACATATAATACCTTATCTTTTAGCAAATTGGATCAAGATGGTACTTTAGGGAGGTTATTTTTTTATTTTCTCAACAGTTATTTAATGCCTCGGAAAAACCACCAAAAAATTACGAAAAAACGCTAAAAATGGGATTTTAATTTCTAACGCTTTGTTTATCACCATAGAAACGAATAAAAAATTATAATATTTTAATATTAATTCAACTTACATGATAAAATAAATAATAACAAAAATATAAAATATCTAGACTGTCAAACCGTCTCCGCTCAGAATCGTTTTTCTTATACAATGATATTATATCATTGGATTCAAGTCTAATACAACCAATATAGGTACAATTACCAACTTGTAATCTACTGTACAGCAGAGCGACATCCACTTACCTGCTTTTTTATGTTCCCATTTCGTGACGACGCTATTTAACTTTTTTCCAATTTTTTTCATAGAGTTGTTCCAAATATCTTCCTGAGTGTCACCACGTCATCCGATATTCAAAATTTTGATTTTAAAGGGTTTAAATCGGTAAAAATAAATTTGTATGTGTAATTTGTATATTTATACGGGAAATACGGTACCTGAGTTTTTCCAGCTACCCTACATTTTTATGCAATCATATGGTACAATATTTTATTATCATGAGAAGAAAATATTTATAAAATATTATTAGCCAAATATTCATCGTTCAAGCATATTAAGACATTCACAAAATATTATAATTTCCCTAATGCTGTGTAGGTGTAGAAGATTAATATACTATACACTAATATACCTACCATTTGACTTGTTAATGTCTACCTTCGTGAATATAAGAGGAAAAATTCAAAAATTTAATAAATACCTAAATTAAACATAATATTATTTTTAAATATAATATTTTTTAGACCAGGTGGATTTTTACCCTGGGGTAAATATTCACTTGTGAAAATATGCCTAATGAAATTTTACCGGTGTAAAATAAACAATACCGACATTTTTTTCAAGAAATACCTCATCGCTAGTAATAAAATATTCTTCTCGGTGAGGGTAATTTATCACTGAGTTATATATTCCTGGTTATAAGGATATCTGGTGAATTCCAACTCACTATCTCACTGAAATCTAAGTGCTGTTCACTTGTTAGACCAATTATTTAGTATGGTTAGTTATATAAGATCCTTAGACAGCTGATACGTCATACGTGTAAACAACTTGAGCCGATACAGCAGAAGTTCTTATGCTTTATAAAAATATACATATTATATTTATATGCCGTGAATATAAATTGCACTCCTCGTGATTACATTCACGATCTCAGTCACCTTAATATTTATTCTTTTGTTGCCTGTCACTATTCCCGCAATCTTTCCTTAGGTACTCCTAAGCTCCTCACAGGTTTTGTTGAGTTCCCTTATCTGCTTAGACTAATTTACTTAAGCGCTCTAATTCGATATACCCATAGTACTTGTAGTTGTAGGTATTCCATTCCACAATGCACAACAAAATATTTAAAAACAAGCATATCACCCGTGTGATAAAGTTAACCTATGATGATTTGCATTTCATATGAAAGTAAAATATGAAATTGTTTTTGAACGTTGACCATATCATTTGTTTTTAGCTTATTTAACTGTAGGTATATTAAACATTTTCTTGTAAACATTATATTAGTAATAGCTATGAACTGCTATATAATTAAGATATATTTATCATTTATCAAATTGATACATTACAACAATAGTTTAATCTAATAATTAAATTGTTTTAGAACGTTAACCAGAGTTAAATAACAAATAAATAAATATAATGACAGAACACAAAGATGAAGTTGTAATATCAGGTATCGGTGGATTGTTTCCAGAAAGCAATAATATAAATGAATTGAGCGATTTGTTATTCCAAAAAAAAAATGGAGTAACTATTGATTCAAGGAGATGGAAACCAAGTATTTAGACACATTTTTACTACGAGATTAAATTTTATTTAACTAAAAAATAATTTTTTTATAGATAAACTAGGTGCATTAAGTGGAACTGGAAAAATTAAAAATATCGATACATTTGATTCCGCATTCTTCAGGGTTCATCCAAAACTTGCTAAAGTTATGGACACAATGACAAAAATAAGCTTAGAAAGATCAATCGAAGCAATTATTGATGCCGGTTTGAGTCCAGCAGACTTGTATGGAACAAATACAGGAGTATTTATGGGATCGGCAATAAGTGAAACGGAAATGAAAGCCATGGATACCGATTCATCTCTAGGATTTGTAATGTTAGGAACTAGTAGAGCAATGCAAGCAAACCGACTTTCTTTTATTCTTAATTTGACAGGTAGAAAACTTTTCAAATAGTAAATAAGGCAATTTTAAAAATATTTAAATAATAATATGTAATCAATAAAATCAAGGACCTAGTTTTTCCATGGACGGAGGATGGATTTGTGGCTCCAACGGTTTAAAAAAAGCCAAAGAAATGATTGAAAATGGTTTATTACCATCTGCGATTGTCGGTGTTACTAATTTGACCCTTCGACCAGATTTACAATTCCTATATCAAGGATTGAATAGATTAAACAAAAGTAATCAAACTAAACCATTCAGTTCTGACGGTAAATATATATTTTTAGATAGTCAAGTTTAAATAATAATAATATTTCATATGTTCATTTTAAATGTACATTAAACACTAGTTATTGATAAATATTTGATTTCATTGTGTCATCAAAATTTGTATTTTTTCATTTATTCAATTTAAAATGATACAATAATTTAATCAATGTATGATTTTATCTATGGAGGGCTTGCGATAGAGGTGGAAAATTACAAGATATATACAGAATTTATATTTCATGAAATATCTGTTCAAACTTACTTATAAAACGAATATTGCGTACACTTATAGCCTATAGGCATACTATAAGCATACTTGGATTATTCAAATCATTTATAATTATTATAAATATTATATAAATTAAGATACAGCGGTTCAATTATATATATATTTAAGTAAATTCAGATTCAAATTTATTAATTTGTTTGAAGTTGCAAAGGCTAAAATTGATCCCTATTATCAACTTTAACTATGAAGTATATTTTTTATTATAAGTAATAAGAGGATTTTGATTTAGCTGATGGGTATAACAGATCAGAAGCTTGTATTGTTTTGTATCTTCAAAAAGCTTCTGAAGCCAAACGTTCATACGGAACATTGTTGAATGTAAAATCAATGCAGTTTGGTAATCATGATGGGACCCTAACCGAACATGATGGAAATCACTTTAAATCATTGCTATTAGATTCTTATAAAGAAGCTGACATAGATCCGGCTACAGTAGATTTCATAGAAGCTTACGGATCGGGAATTAAGGTAATATTAACCAAAAATGTATTTTAATACTCAATACTTTAATTTAGCGTTAATTTTACAGAGTGAAGATGCTATGGAATTAAATATCATGGAAGAAGTGTTTTGTACTGAAAATAGAAGGACACCTTTAAAAGTGGGTTCCGTGAAAAGTAACGTAGGTCACTGTGAAGTGTCTAGTCTCTTTATGTCAATTGTTAAAGCCATCATTACGCTAGAAAGTGGATACATACCACCTAACATAAATTACACAGGACCAAATAATAATGTAGCAGCGTTAAAGAATGGAAAAATTCAAGTACGTATAGTAAAATTCGTTTAACTATAATTTTTAATATAGAATAGTAAACATTTGTTTACTTAATTAGTAGTTTATACTAATTCTATACGTTGGATGCAATAAATTATAGATTATGTTTTTCTTTTAGGTAATAACTGAAAAAACTCCTTTTGTTGGAGATATAATCGGAATCAGTTCATTTGGGTTATTAAATGCATTTAGCCATGTAATCATAAGAAAAATCAGATCGTTAATAACATAATTGTGGACAAACATAATTCTACCAATATACCCCAATTAATATTGGTATCAGGGCGGAATGAAGAAAACGTTAAAGAAGCATTAAACCAGGTATTTATAAGTTAACTTAAAAGTCAAAAGATATATAGTTTTATAATATTCAAATTATTAGATTAAAAGTCATGGAAACAATACAGAGTTTGTGTCATTGACTAATGACGTATTTACTAGAAATATCAATGGCCATTTCTTTAAGAGTTTTAACATTTTCCCTCAGATGGATGAATCACGAATAGATGACGTCAGGGTAAATAACATAACTATTCTTGTTGAATTAATTTAGTATAATCCTATTATAGTTTTATTTTCGTAATCATGGGAAATTATATTTTAAGAATGTTAGTTCAAAACGTCCAGTATGGTTTATATTCTCTGGTATGGGATCACAATGGCAAGGAATGGGTACAGATCTTATGAAAGTTCCAGTTTTTGCTGACGCTATAAACAAATGTGATGTTATACTAAAACCAAAAGGAGTTGATATCAAGAATATTTTGACCAGTCAAAATCCAAACCTTTTTGACAACGTTCTCAATTCATTTGTCGGTATCGCTGCAGTTCAGGTTTGGATCTAGGTCAATCTAACTACGTTTGGAAAAGAAGTATAAATATTCATATTTTTTAGATTGGATTAGTAGAAGTGTTGAAAGCATTAGACATTACACCCGATGGGATCATAGGCCACTCGCTGGGAGAATTGGGATGTGCCTACGCAGATGGTTGTTTTACGGCTGAAGAAATGATATTAGCTGCTTATGCCAGAGGTCAAGCTACTCTAGAAACAGAAGTTATTCCCGGCATGATGGCCGCCATTGGTAATATCCACATTATACCACCAAAGTATTATAAGTTTAATTTTTATTTTGAACTTTTTGTTTAGGACTTGGGTATGAGCAAATCAAAGACAAACTTCCCAATGACATCGACGTCGCTTGTCGTAATAGTGCCACTAGTTGCACAATATCGGGTCCAGTTGATAGCATCAACGAGTTCGTGTCACAACTAAAATCCGAAGGTGTCTTCGCAAAATCTGTCAACGTTGCTGGCATAGCGTTTCACAGTAGATATATTCAATCTGCTGGCCCGACACTATTTAAATATTTAAAAGATGTTTGTTCAACAATAAAATTAATTGTATTATTTTCATTCCAACTTAATCCATATATTTTTTTTTATAGGTGATCAAAGTACCAAAGAAAAGGTCGTCTAAATGGCTTAGTAGTTCGTTGCTAGAAACTGAATGGGAGTCTGACCTCGCAAAATATTCTTCTCCAGAATATCATACAAATAATCTATTGAGTAGTGTATTATTCGAGGATGTTCTAAAACACATACCAAAAGACGCAATTACGATTGAAATTGCTCCTCACGGTCTCCTTCAAGCAATTATAAAAAAAGCATTACCCGAAACAGTAACCAATATTCCACTGACAAAGAGAGTATATGGAGATTCTGTTCGATTTCTACTTACCTCTATTGGAAAGTGAGTCATAATAGTTAACTTTTCGTATTATGTGGTATGGACATATGGTTATATCATTATATGTAAACGAAAAGTTTTTCTTTTGAAATTATTATTCTACATTTGTGATAATTTATTTTAGAATGTATACTAGTGGATTAAATCCCAAAGTAAAAGAGCTTTACCCAAAAATACAATATCCTGTAAGTCGTGGGACCCCTTCAATTTACGGTTTACCGTTTTGGGACTATACTGAAAAATGGTCTACGAAGTTAAGTTACTTTGTAAGTATAACTTAGGTCGACTAATTAACATATTCATTATTCATTAACTAACTTGGAATTATATATATTTGACCTACATTATTAAATTACATTTTGAAGTGTAATTCATTACAATTTATTTTAGGATCTAAAATTATTTATGTGGTTCTTAGTTCTTAGTTTTGATAGCTAAAAAATAAAATTTAAAAATTATGTGTGGTAGTTGTAAAGTAATAACAAGAATAATTATAGAAAAATATCAGTTTTGTCAACTTTTTTGTTATGTTTTCAGAAATAAATCGAAATTATTAACTTGTATAAGGGTACTTATCACTGATTTTTATTTAGTAAGAACATCTTATAATCATTAAATATGCAGCGGTTAAAATTGTGGATTGTGTCTGCGCTAAATAACTGCAGAAATTGCAACAGGACACATTGCAACCACATTACTTATTTTTCCATAACGATATAATTCTAGGGAATAAAAGTACTTAACTAATATTTTTAATACCATTTTGTTTTAGTCGAATGAGCGAACAAGTGAAAACATTTTTTCTTTAGTGCTCAATGATGATAAAAATTTAGCTAAGTATCAATTACATGGTCAGCATATAATACCATTTTCAATTATATTAGTAAGAAAAAAACCCTAAAATAGATCTATTTATATTCCATTTGATTTGTATAATGTTATATATTATATTATATTTTTCAGTTTAACGTTTGGAAGACATTTATTGAAATAAACTTTAAAAGTATGTACGAGAAACCGATTCAATTTGTAAATCTTCGGTTCAAAAATAATATCAAAATTCATCCAACTGGTAGACATCTTAATAATTTTATTAAATATATAAAAATGCAATAAATTTCTAATTTCAATTTTTAGATACCTCTGATTGTTATATAATGATTCAATTGGGATCAGGAGTTTTTGAGTGCACAACTGACGATGAGTTAATTTTATCAGGTGAAATAAGATTTTTCAATGATATAGTCTTAGGATCGATTAAACAAAAATCATTCCACTTCGACAAAATAACTGACCACTTCCATGACGATGTGTCGGAAAATGAAATATATTCTATTTTAAAAGATAATGGATTCAACTTAGGATTCAAAAACATTACGGATTATAAAATGTATAAAAATAATATCCAAGGTTCCGTAAAATGGGAAAACGATTGGATATATTTTTTGGAGGGGTTATTAAAGTTCCCATTTTTAGAACATTTAGGTACAGGCCCCATAGAAATTCCAATTTATATAAGAGAAATGTATATAAATCCTGCGTTATTTGAAAATCGTTCAGATAAAGGTACGTTACAAACACTAACAAGTAATAACATTTATCATTTATCATAGATTCTACATATATCATTAATATATTAGTACAATATTTTGTTGATAGATATAAGCGTCAGTTACAACAAGTTAACAAATGAAGTAACTTGTGACGGAATTAAAATAATAGGTGTTAAAAACGGATCCATATCATTACCCATACTTAACTCTGCGGTAGTGAAATTACAAGAAAAATCCTTTACTAAATTCAACAACTTAAAATGCAAAGTACGTACATATTTAACTACACAGTAAATGAGTAACCTTTTGCTATAGATAAAATGCTTAACTAGTTTGTTTGTAAGCTAATTACATTAATAACATAATTAGTTAACTAATCTTATTTTATCTAAGCTTAGCTTTTTCCAATTCAATTTAAATAATCCCTAAAAAACTATAACGAATGAATGAATTATTGTTCTTATTTAATCAAGCTTTATCCGTAATAATTTCAAACACGATAAAGAAATAAAAATTCTTTGAATTAATAATATAGTTGAAATAGTTGTAATTGTTAAGTTATACTAAAAACTATTACTGCAATCAGAATGAAATTGAGTATAGGTCTGATTTTTAAAATAAAATATTAAGTTATTCACACAGATCATAAATTAAAAATACAACTAACTAACTTGTTTTCATTGAGTCAACTACCTAAGTTATTTTCTCTATAGAACATCAAACTTATTGCTATTGTATTTGTACATTTCAAAGAATAACTGCACCCCTTCTGGACATCTCGTATGGTTTGGACTATGGTAATATTGTTTGCTTTATTTCTCTGAGCTTGTTATTATTGAAATTAGTCCAGAGACTTTGTCATTCATAAATATAATTGAATTTAAAGAAATCATATTATAATGATTGTAACATGATATACATGATAATATGTAAAAATTACGATGATTGTAAATGCATCATGGTTTAATAATATATTATATATATATATGAAATTAATACCATTTTAAATCAAAACATAACTACAAATCATGTTTTATACAAATTTCAATTTCATTCAATTTGCAAGAATATACCATCTCTAAATGAAGTTTAATAATTTAAAAAACCATACTTACTTAAAAATAGTCTGAAATGAAACGGAAAAGAATGAAAATAAATGTTAAAAGAAAGATTGGTTATCTTATTTATTAATTATTTTAAATCACTGACTAGTTAAGCACCCTGAACCACTGACTAGTTAATCACCTTAAACAACTGACTAATTTAAAAAAAAAACATTTGTTTAAATAAAATGAAGAGCAGAATAAATTCGGTATTTAATTTACAGAACCTCAGAGATTTCGTTCTTGATTCTATGGATATAATAATGGAAAATGATAAATTAAACATCAAAACAAGTGGAAATATTATACTTAGTACTCCACATCATTACGACGATCCAGTAGCTAAAGCATGTACAAATGAAATTAAAGAAATTTTGGAAAACAAATTATCTATGAATGTAAGTGTATTATGTAATAAAGTAACAGTAATTAATAATTAATAATAACTATAATATTTTAAATTTAAATATAAACATTAGAGTAAAACAATAAACTGGGAAAACATTAACGACTTATCAGATGTTGATGAATCTGCAAGGTTTATCACCGTGTCAAATGCAAATTATTTGCAAGATACAATGAGAGCATTAGCCAATAAAAAAAATAGTTTTATTATTGTATATTCCTTTAAAAAACTTCAAGAACTCAAAGAATGGAAAATAATTACACAGCAGGAATTCGACAATAACAACTGTTTAACATTGATGAAAAAGGTAAATCTACAACGTATTTATTGAAACATGAGGCAATTATCATACATTTTTTTAGATAATAAAGTTAGAGGAAAAGAGCATATTTATTAAACCAACCAATGATAATTATGACTTGAGCATTTGGAGAGCATTAGACACAAATAATTCATCAAAGGGTAAGATTTATATAATTTCAAAGTCTGAACCATTAGAAGGCATATCCACTCATGTTAAAGAAATGTTGCATAAGTATAAATCTAAGAAATTAAGGTAAATACATTACACAGAACTGAGGTGTCAACACAAAAGTA
>NC_042494.1:4047875-4055258 GCF_005508785.2 Acyrthosiphon pisum
TTATGGTCAACGAAAATAAATTGTATAAACATTTCACTAAAAATAGGTAAGTAAGATGAATTTAATTTGTTTTGTATTTTAACTGGTAAGTCACTTTTGATACTATTTTACTTTATTTCAGTAAAAACAAATTGACAATAAAATATCTAGGGTTGAATTTCAAAGATATAGTTATAGAAGAAAATACCGAAGTAATTATAGAATACTTATAAAATATTACGTAGGTATTAAAAATATTATATTTTATTTATTTCAATTAGAATGAATTTGGACCATTGGAATACTCGGGGCATATTGATAATATAACCACAATGGGAATCACCTCGATCAATAATATGTCTTCTCAAATCATTTATGACCCAATATTATCATGGCCTGTTCCGTCGACATGGTCACTAGAAGAAGCAACCACTGTTCCTCTTGCTTACGCAATGGTGATTACACTTTAAAGTGACTAAAAAAAAAACTAAATAATATTTATTTTTTTTATGTTTCAGAGTTATTATGTGCTTAACATTTTGAGTACACTTCAAAAGAATAATTCTGTTTTAGTAACCTCGGGGTTGCATCCAATTGGTCAAGCTGCTATTTCGATAAGTTTAAATAAAAAATGTGAGACTTATGCTATTGTAGACTCGGACCAACAATCTGAAGAACTATCTGGTACCTTCCCTGAGGTATTAAGTGAATAAAAATAGTGATGATAAACAGCAAATTGAATAAAATTTGTATTACAGTTATTGCGGTCAAGAATAATTATAAACAAAAACAACAAATTCGATGTTCAATTAAAAATGATAACCAAGTCCAAGGGTATCGATTGTATATTGAACTTTTTGAGCGGTGAACCATTTTATGCTGCTATTCGTGCGTTTGCCAAACATGGAAAATTCTTCAATTTTTCAAAATCAGATATGAAAAAACAAAGATATTTGGGTAATTGTACAATATTTTTTAACTGTTAGCTTTATTTTACGAAGAATATAATTTTTTAAAAGACAAATATTATATTGCAAAGGTACACGAATATTCCTACAAAATATATCGTTTTTTGCCATCGGTTCAAACACGTTGTTAAATGAAAGTGTAGAAACTAAAAAAAAAGTACGACAAGCATTCATGGATGGTTTGAATAAAGGCGTGATAAAACCTTTTCGGAGTCATGTTGTAACTTCGTCATTAAGCGGTAGTAAAATGTTTGACAAAATGAGGTAAATAGTTACACAGTATAAGATGTAATAAAATATAAAATGTTTTTTATTGTTACGTGTTTGATAAAGAATTAACGCTTCGTCGATAACGTATGAAAAAGTGGTACTGTCGATAAACGATAATACCAATAAGGACGATTGTTCCAAGTTAAAAGAAAAAGTTGAATGTAATACGTATGAATGTCATCCTGAAAAAATTTACCTAATAGTTGGTAAATATTTTTCTCCTTGTTATGGATTCATTAAACTCTTTATATCCTTATATAATTGAAAACGTGTTTTTATTTAATTTTACAGGAAATAGAGGCGATTGGCTGAACCTCGCTGAATGGTTGGTCGAGAGAGGGGCTCAAAGAATTGTGATCGTAGTCAAGAGATGTTTAATGTCATCAACTGTTTGTAGAAGGTTCGTAAATACTTTTTGGAATATCCATTGTTTTATTTTTACATTTATGATATTATTTACGGTTGTGTTTATTAATAGATTTGATCAACTCATATCCCGGAACGTATCAGTACAAATTGAATCAGATTTACATTTAAAAACTAAAGAGGAATCGCTTAACTGGTTAAATTATTTAACATCATCTAATGAGTTAGGTGCATTATTTATAGTGAATCAGGTATAGTATTTTTTTTTAAATATCATATTATTTTATTTTTTACTAATTGATATTTTTTTTCTTTTAGTCTGATGAAAAAAAAATAAATCATCTACGATATTCTTTTGAAGAGCTTAAGAATAAAATAACTGCTACTCCATTTATATGTATATTAAGTAAATCAGAACATATTTGTGCTGAGCTTAAATCTATAGGTTTTAATGCATTAAACATATTATGGGACGGACTGTCTTCAGAACCAAAAAATACAGAAACAATTTTGGCCTCTCTAGATTTTCTACTTCAAAATTCAAATACTTCAGAGTCATATTCATTTATATGCTCTAAGAAAAACAACAATACATCAAAATGTAATTATTGATTGAATAATTAAAACAGATTTGGATAACTTTAATTAATGATTCAATGAGTATTTAAAACATAAGAAGATAGAGTAAGAAATAAGTCAAACAATACAATTATTTCTAAAAAAAATTTTGTAAATAATTTTTTCATATTTATTTCTTTAACTTTTTAAACTATTCATTATAGATTCTGAGTGGAGCGATGAAGTTGATGATTTTACAATGATGACGTAATGTTTTTTTTTATGTGTTCATTTTTTTTTTGTGTCAGTTATCACCTTTTAGGACAATTAAATGCAGCATATTTTTTGATAGGAAGGTGAATGTAGTTGGTACTTTGGGAGTCAAAAGTATGAAATTTTCAGTAGTTTTCAGAAGCGCCAAATCAATTTTGGATTTTGTCGTAACTCTAAGACAATTAATGACCGTAGATACATGCAATTTTTCCTAAATGTTTATATTATATTATTAGCATTTTCTAAACCCATACAAAGTTGAGCTGTTAAGGACATTTTCTGTTTCCAATTTTTTTTTTTTTTTTTTTATATAAAGGTAGGATTTACGATCAATAATAAATAAATAACTAATAGTGGAGGGCGTTATTGATAATTACTACACTTTATTATATCAGTACAAAAATAAAATACACTTCGATGTTATACAAACAATAGGAAAAACACAAATACTAAAATACACAATGTTACAAGTTCAAACGTCTAAAGTATATTATTATATACAAATATGATAATATACAAATAATAATAATTCAACTTAACCGCCTACCATATTAATTATAATAACGATGTAAATATAATATAAAATATCCTAGGCTGACTATTACAGTCGGACACTTCAGAATCGTTTTTCGTACAATGATATTGTATCATTGAATTCAAATATAACACCACCCAAAATCCAAATACTTCAGAGTCGTATTCATTTCCATGCTCTATTAATACAATAATACATCAAAATGTAATTATTGATTTAACATTTTACTTAATGTGGAATAATTATAGGTAGGTATTATAGGTATTAAATATTTTAAAGAGTTTTCTAAACTATATAAGATAGAGCAAGAAATATAAGTCGAAGTATACATATAATAATTTCTAAATATTTTAATTTAACTAATGATTTTACTCGAGTTAGTACTAAACAACACAGAAAATACTTGAAAAATAATTTCATTATATTTTTTTTTTAACAACCCAAACAAATTATCTATTTAAATGATCATTAATTATGTGACTACATTTTTAATTTTTATATTTCAAAAGTAAATTGTATTCTTAAATATTAGTTTTATCAGGGATTGAAACCGTTTTCAAAACCGATTTCAGAAACCGTTATAAACCGTTTTAAAACCGAAACCGAAACCGTAATCAAAAACGAAACCGAAAAAAATTGGATACCGGTATTAAAGTCAAAACCGAAACAGGAAAAAATTGGATACCGGTATTATAATTTAAAACCGAAACCGAAATAAATTGGATACCGGTATTAAATTCAAAATCGAAACCATAAAAATTGGAAACCGGTATTAAATTCAAAACCGAAATCTGAAAAAATTGGAAACCGTTATTCTTTTTTTAACTGACGTGTCTTTAAATACGTAAATTCTATATATACGCATAATTAATAATCATAATAAAATTGAGATCATAATTAATTTTGTTGATAAACATTTCATTATTCGAAAAATTATTAGTTGCTTTATAAATAGTAATGACATAAATTAAAGCAAATACTATATATGACAATTGACAATACGGAACAAAGAATGATAATTGTATAGACGACATAGCCCCCTGAAAATACTTTAGAAACCGGTATACATAACCGAAACCAAAATCGAAATTTCTGAATACCGGTATTGCTAAGTTGAAACCGAAACTGAAACCGAAATTTCTTACTACCGGAATTGTTAAGTTGAAACCTAAATCGTAAAATTTCAAAACCGGTATACAAAATCGAAACCGAAATCGAAATTTCCTAATACCGGTATTGAAAAATTGAAACCGAAATCGAAAAAATTAAAAATCGGTATACAAAATCGAAACCGAAACCGAAATTATTTCAATCGGTTTTAAGCCCTGAGTTTTATTTTTAACTGTTGTAGATATAGTTTTTTTTAATTTTAAAAACATAAATTGATTAAATTGTTTTTAGTGTCTTACCAAATAAACGATGTGATTGCAAACTTTTTCCCTGAATCCGCTAATGAGCTACACCTTCTGAATAATAAAATAGCAAAAGAAGCCGGATTTATCGAAGTTTCTACAAGAAGTCCTAGGTTATCACAATTGAAGTCTGTAATACCTGTATTCGTCATACCTGGATTGAAACCAAAACCCATCAAATCGTTTTATAAACAATTTTTTTATCCTGTTTTTGAAGCACAGTATCCTGAAGACATTTCATCAATCGACAATTTAGCTGAAACTTTAGTGAATGTACGTTTATGATGCAGTAAATTATCTCATTTTTTGTAACTGATTTATATTTCATATATACAACAGAAACTTAAGATCATCAAGGATCAAGGTTAGGTATCAATTATCGGTGAATCCTGGGGCGGAATTATTGCTCTAAAAATGACTCAAATTTTGGAATCGCAAGGAATATTAGTCACCGTATCATTATTAGAAGTCGACCCAGAGTTTTTGTCAGGATGGGCTGAACGTTTTCTCTCAAACGATAATTTCGCCAACAAGTTAAATAAAATGTATAGTTGTTCATTCTTCAGTGAGGTAAATACTAAGAATGAAAGGATTAAATAAACAAGTAATAATTCATTATTAATTGTTATTAACTTATAACAAAATAAAAGATATTGTCGTAAAACTGGGTAGCAATTAATAATGAAAAAATTATTTTAAATTTAAATTTTTTGTTCCCAATTACTATTCTTCGATAAATTATTTTTTATTTGTTTTAAAAGTAATAAGTTAATTATTATTATGATTTTATCTAGTTTACTAATTCTACATTTCAAACGAGTGACAATGAATTTCAGTCAATGAATATGTCTTATCGTCATAAAACATTTGAAAAAGACACAAACCGAGCTTTAAACCTTATTTGGTCTTTATAACGGGCATCCTTAGAGTCTAAGGCTTTGTCAAATAAATTGCACACCAAAGTGTTGATATTTTAGATATGAAAGGAAGTTTGAATTTAATAGAACAAATTTAAATGATGTAAGTTAATTTGATTATTTTTTAGTTATAAAATAACACTTAAATGTTACCTACATTCATTGTTTTTCAGTATTGTATTAACCCACCATTTGTGTACATCATACCCAAGCCAGATTATAGAAGTATGTTGGAGGACAAGAAAATGATTGAATGTATAACAAAGAACGTAGCACTATTGTATCCAGTTGGAATAGAATTATCATTGAGTGAGAAATATAAATATTTTTACTATAATGTAGAAAATATTTTCAGAACATAAATCAGAACAAAAATTTAATTTGCTTACCTTTTAAGAAAAATGTATTACGTTTATTGTAAATGGAATGAATTAAAGGATGTTAATTTTTTTTAATTAAAGGATGCTTCAACAGTAGGTATCTATATTTATTTTTTTAGGAATAGTTTTAACTTGTGTACAAATGATTGTAAACTTATAAAATATTCAAAAAATTATCCCATAATGTTATGCATTATAACTTAATAATATATTAATATTTATAACACAATATGATACTGAAACTCAATATATATCACACGGGATTCATCATTACGTTATACTTATAATTGACAATTAACGCGTTATTTACATTGTCTGTATTATTTTCAAATATAATTATTGAGGCAAATAAACTTTATATTTTCAAGTTATTAGATAAATATAATATTGTAAATTAACTTTAAAAAGCATCGAATTATTTAGCAATAGAATCAATAATGCGGTATGATCTACGCGCCTCTACTAGGTTCGTTGTTTCTTTCAGGCATGTTGTACTTAAAATATTTTACACCAAGGCATACTCGAATGGGTAATATATCACTCATATTTCAACAATTAACGGTATTTAAACTGCGATCAAGAATATTTTCCGAGATCAAGATCTAGACAGTGATCTAGATTCTAGACAGTAAATATTGTATGCAAAGTGGTTTAAGTAAATGTATAACAGTATAATAGGTACATGTGAGATCCAGGAATAAAAACGGGAAAAATGGGTAACAGTTCTACCGCACAGTTGTAGTCTGTAGATATCAAATGTACCTCATCATTGAGTATGTCACAGTAATGAATGTCAAAGGTGGGCATTAACTAGTTAAAAAGTTAATTTTTTTTTAACTTTTTAACTTAGCTAGTTAGTTCATTTTCTAATCAACTTATGAACTCAACTAGTTTAATTTACAGTTGATATAACTTAGCTTTTCTCAGTTTATTTTAAAAAAAGGTGGGTAAGTGGATGTCGCTCTGCTGTACAGTAGGTTAGAAGTGAGTCACTGTATAATGGACAGTATTAAATTTGAATTCAATGATATAATATCACTGTATAAGAAAAACGATTCTGAGCGGAGACGGTATACAGTCAATGTATTAGACATATATATACTTATCTATGGTATTAAAAAAAAATTGACCTATAATAGGTACCTATAATAAATTCCAAATTAATCATATCATAATATCTATTAGGTACTTATAAGTTATAACGCGTTATACATCAACAAAAACCCGTGGTAAAATCATACATATATAATAGTATACTTTAGAAGTTTCAAGTACCCACGAATAATATTATACAATCACAACAAAATAACTAAAATAGTTATCCTAGGTTATTAATATGTAATTTCGTCCAAATTTGTACTTAAAATGACTATAAAAATAAACTGTGTAAATGTATTTTTTAGATTTTTTGGTAACAGAATTAATTACTTACGTGGAATCTTGTTTTAAATTTTTAATTCTTAGATACAAAAATTGAACATTTTATACATTTTTAACTACAAAATAATTTTTCAAATTAAAATTTGATCTTTAAATGCTTATAAAAAAAAATTGTGCCTATGTATTTTTAATATTTTTCAACTGATATTGTAACAATATATCAGGAGCTTTGTATTAAATTCATACACTTTTTGGCCCAACAGATAAAACTTTATTGATATTTATAGAAAAAAAACTAAAAAATTTAAAACTGAGATGTCCGTAAACAGCTCAAAAAGAGTTAAA
>NC_042494.1:4070961-4076416 GCF_005508785.2 Acyrthosiphon pisum
ACATTTTTTTTTTTGATAAATGTAGATTATCCTATAAGGAATCTTGTATTACATTTTAAAATCATAGTTCTAAAAAGCAAAATTTTTACGAATTATTAACTCAATATAATTTGCTAATTTTCGTGATTCTTACATATTTTGTCAATTTTTTAAATTTAAATGCTAATAAAAAAAAACTGTGACCAAGGATTTTTAATATTTTTCAAAAGTCATTGTAACAATATAGTAGGAGCCTTGTATTAAATTTTCAAGTATTTTTACTCAACAAATAAAGTTTTATTGACATTCATAGAAAAAAAAACTAATTAAATTGGAAACTGAAATTGTCCGTAAACAGCTCAAAACAAATCAAAATATTTTGAAAATCTTATCATATATAGAAAATGGAAATATAAAAAACCAGTGAAAATTTCATGTATCTACAGTTATTCGTTTTAAAGTTACACCAAAAACCAAAATCATTTTTCCTTAGTTTTTCTTTTGTTTTTCACGGCACTTTTGAAAACTATTGGAAAAATTTTACTTTTGACCCCCTTAAGTACCAAATAGATTCCTATCAGAAAAGGTACTATTGAAGAAAATACAAGCACTTTTACTGTCCTAAAAGGTGATGACAGACACAAAAAAAAAATTTAAAAAAAACACACACATCATTGTTAAATCAATACATTTATCGTTCCACTCAGAATCTAAAATACAACTAACTGACTTTTTTTCATTAAATTAGGTTAAATTAGGTCATTAAATTAAGTTATTTTCTCTATAGAACATTAAACTTATTGCTATTATATTTGTACATTTTAAATAAGATGACGCAGTTCAGTTTCATTTATGAATTTGATTTTACATCTCGGGAGTGGGTGAAAGTTTCTCGTATATGGTTTCCGGTTGGATGCGCATTTCCTTGAACTGGCAACATTTGAGGAGGAAATTGACCGTAATTATTGTTCCGCAAGTAGTGCATGAGGGATGGAATTCTTTGGCCATAAGGTATCCGTGTGTCTTACGGGTGTGGTCTATTCGTTAGAAGAACAAGAATAACTTCGCCCCTTCTGAACATCTCGTAAGGGTTTGGGCCAGGGTAATATTGTTTGCTTTATTAGTCCAGAGACTTTGACATTCATCTATATAATTGAATTTAACGAAATCATATTATAATGATTGTAACATGATATACATGATAATGTGTGGAAATTACGATAATTGTTAATGTCCATTTTAAATCAAAACATAATTACAAACCATGTATCATAGAAAAAAAGATTGGTTATCTTATTTATTAATTATTTTAAATCACTGACTAGTTAAGCACCTGAATCCACCGATTAATTTAATAAAAAAAAAAAAAAAACATTTGTTTAAATAAAATGAAGAACAGAATAAATTCGGTATTTAATTTACAGAACCTCAGAGATTTCGTTGTAGATTCTATGGATATAATAATGGAGACGGATAAATTAAACCTCGAAACAAGTGGAAATATTATTCTTAGTACTCCTTATCATTACGACGATCTAATAGCTAAAGCATATACAAATGAAATAAAAGAAATTGTGAAAAACAAATTATCTATGAATGTAAGTGAATTATGTTATAAAGTAACAGATACACTAATAATTAATAATTCTTATAATATTTATAATTTAAATATAAACATTAGAGTAAAACAATAAACTGGGAAAACATTAACGACTTATCAGATGTTGATGAATCTGCAAGGTTTATCACCGTGTCAAATGCAAATTATTTGCAAGATACAACGAGAGCATTAGCCAATAAAAAAAATAGTTTTATTATTGTATGTTCCTTAAAAAAACTTCAAGAACTCAAAGACTGGAAAATAATTACACAGCAGGAATTCGACAATAACAGTTGTATAACATTGATGAAAAAGGTAAATCTACAACGTATTTATTGAAACATGAGGCAATTATCATACACTTTTTTAGATAATAAGGTTAGAGGACAAGAGCATATTTATTAAACCAACCAATGATAATTATGACTTGAGCATTTGGAGAGCATTAGAGACAAATAATTCATCAAAGGGTAAGATTTATATAATTTCAAAGTCTGAACCATTAGAAGGCATCTCCATTTATGTTAATGAAATATTACATAAGTATAAATCAAAGAAATTAAGGTAAATATCCTACACAGAACTTAGGTATCAAAACCAAAGTAATAATTAAATATAAATGATTATACTGACATTTTTGTTAGATTCTTGTTTATTTTGGATACAAATGCACCAGATTTTGAATCCAATAAATCTTTTTATGCACATCAACTATCGAAAGATTTATTAGTAAATATATATAATAATGGTGATTGGGGTTATTACAAAAGTATTGATCTTCAAGATTTAAAAGACGATATTAAAGTCAACAAAAATCTAGTATTAAAAAATTTCACTATAAATAAGTAAGTTGTATTAAAGTTTATTTAAGGTTGATTGTTAAGTCACTTTTTATACATTTTTGTACTCCACTTTATTTCAGTAAAAACAAATTGACAGTTAACTATTTAGGGTTGAATTTCAAAGATTTAGTTCTTGACGAAAACACCGAAGTAATTATAGAATACTTATGAAATATTACGTAGTTATTAAATATAAAATATTTATTTTTATTTTAATCAGAACGATTTCGGACTATTTGAATACTCGGGGCATATCAACAACAAAACAACTATGGGAATAGCCTCGATCAATGAAATGTCTTCTCAAATAATTTATGACCCAGTATTATCATGGCCTATACCGTCGGCATGGTCACTACAAGAAGCCGTCACTGTACCTCTAGCTTACGCCATGGTGACTACACGTTATTTATAAGATTGAATAAATGAGATTCAAAGATCTAATTAATGAGAGAAAATATTAATATTTTCTCCGATGTTTTAGAGCTATTATGCGTTGAACATATTAAGTACCCTTCAAAAGGATAAAACTGTTTTAGTAACCTCCGGGTTGAATCCTACAGGTCAAGCGGCAATTTCGATAAGTTTAGACATGAAATGTCAGACTTATGTCATAGTAGACTCAGACCAACAAGCTGAACAACTATCTGTTACCTTCCCTCAGGTATTAAGTTAATAACGATAGTGATGATAAACAAAAACAATAAATTATTTTTGAAATACAGCTATCGCGATCAAAAATACTAATAAACAAAAACAACACATTTGATGTTCATTTAAAAATGATAACAAAGTCCAAGGGAATAGATTGTATATTGAACTTTTTAAGTGGTGAATCATTTTATGCTGCCGTTCGTGCATTAGCTGCACACGGACATTTCTTCAATTTTTCAAAATTAGATATGAAAAAACAAAGATATTTGGGTAATTTTACTTTATGTTTAAACCGTTAGATTTCTTTTACGAATTTTATAGTTTTTTATAAAAAAAAAAAAATATAATTGTCATGGTTCGAAAGGATCACGAATATTCAATTTTAGCACATCGTTCTTTTCAATTGGTTCAAGCAGATTGTTAAATGAAAATATTGAAAATAAACAAATTTTACAACAAGCATTCATAAATGGTTTGAATAAAGGCGTAATAAAACCTTTTCGTAGTCACGTTGTAACTACTTTATCGAGTGGTAATAACTTATTTGACACAATGAGGTAAATAATTACACTACATAAGATAATATATTAAGCAATTTGTATAAAGTTAAATAAAAATATTTTTATTGGTTTATTTTTGGTATAGAATTAACGCTTCGTCGATTACGTATAAAAAAGTGTTATTGTCCATAAACGATAATACCAAAGATAACGATTGTTCTAAGTTAAACGAAAAAGTTGAATGTAATATGTATGAATGTCATCATGATAAAATTTACCTAATAGTTGGTAAATATTTTTCTCCTTGTTAGAAACTTTAAATTTATTATAAGTATATAATTAAAAATGTGTTTTAATTTAATTTTGAAGGAAACAGAGGAGATTGGTTAGACCTCGCGGAATGGTTGGTCGAACGAGGGGCTAAAAGAATTATGATCGTCGTTAAAAAGTGTTCAATGTCATCGACTGTTTGTAGGAGGTTCGTAAATACTCTTATGAATATCTAATATTTTAACGTGAAATTAATGATATTATTTACGGTTGTGTTTTTATTAATAGATTTGATAAACTCATCTCCCGAAACGTATCAATACAAATCGAATCAGATTTACACTTAAAAACTAAAGAGGAGTCGCTTAACTGGTTAAATTATTTAACATCATCTAAAGAGTTAGGTGCATTATTTATAGTGAATCAGGTATGATATATTTTTTATTTTTTTGTTATTATATTTTATTTTGTACGAATTGATTTTTTTATTGTTTTTTATTTTAGTTTAACGATAGTATTATAAGTAATCTACGATATTCTTTCGAAGAGCTTAAGAGTAAAATAGCTGCTACTCCATTTATATGTATATTAAGTAAAGCAGAACATATTTGTGCCGAGCTTAAATCTATAGGTTTTAATGCATTAAACATATCATGGGACGGGCTGTCTACAGAACCAAAAAATACAGAAACGATTTTGGCCTCTCTAGATTTTCTTCTACAAAATTCAAATACTTCAGAGTCATATTCATTTATATGCTCTAAGGAAAACAACAATACATCAAAATGTAATTATTGATTAAACATTTTAATTAATTGAGAATAACTATACTTGCTTCATATTTCAAAGAGTATTTTACACTTTAAAATATAAAGGAAGAAACAAGTCAAGCAATACAATAATTTCTAAATATTTAAATTTACCTAATAATTTTCTTCGAGTTAGTACTAAACATTATGTAAAATACTTAATTAATAATATCTTTATCTTATTTTTTAATTTATTTATTTATTAAATTTATTCGTATTGGTACATGATTATTAGTTATGTCACTAAATTTTATATTGAAAAAGTAAATTGTGTTTTTAAATATTAATTTTATTTAAAACTATTGTAGATATAGTTTTTTTTTATTTAAAAAACATGAAATTATTAAATTGTTTCAGGGTCCTACCAAATGAACGATCTGATTGCAAACTTTTTCCCTGAATCTACCAATGAGTTACACCTTCTGAATAATAAAATAGCAAAAGAAGCCGGATTTATCGAAGTTGCCACAAGAAGTCCGAGATTATCACAATTGAAGTCTGTAGCACCTGTGTTCGTTATACCTGGATTCAAACCAAAATGTATCGAATCATTTTATAAACAATTTTTTTATCCTGTATTTGAAGCACAGTATCCTGAAGATATTACTTCAATCGATAATTTAGCTGAGACTTTAGTGATTGTATGTTTATTACGTAAGAAAATATTAAAATGTAATACAATTTTTAACCCATTTTTATTTTGTCTAAACCGTAGAAACTCAAAAGCATCTCGGATCATGGTTACGTGTCCATTATTGGAGAATGTTGGGGCGGGATTATCGCTCTAAAAATAGCTCAAAT
>NC_042494.1:4076466-4077746 GCF_005508785.2 Acyrthosiphon pisum
GGCGGAAGCTGAAATACGACAATCGACATTAGTAGTTATTACCCATACACTTACAATATTTCACAGTATTACACGAATAGAAAACGAAATAAATACGTACAATATAATAATAATACCCAAAGTACCAACTTTAATTAAATACTGTTATTACTTATTAGTATTATATTCAATGAAGAGAGCTATTTACAGCACTAAATAAATATTGCGGTTTATAAATATACCGTATTGCCCGTACGGTGACTGATGTTATTATTATAATAGGTATATATTTGTGCTCACTAGTCACACATCAACATTTGTGTCGTATTCGGCAGCTAAAAATAATTCCATTAAGGTTTTGTATTGCTATTTGTCACAAAACCACTTTATATTCGTGGTATCCAATATTTATACTTATTTATTTCAGAATGTATGCCAATGGATTAAATCCCAAAATAAAAGAGCTGTATCCAACATTAAAATATCCTGTAAGTCGTGGAACACCATCAATTTACGGTTTACCGTTTTGGGACCATACTGAAAAAAGGTGGGTAAGTGGATGTCGCTCTGCTGTACAGTAGGTTAGAAGTGGGTCACTGTATAATGGACAGTATTAAATTTGAATTCAATGATATAATATCACTGTATAAGAAAAACGATTCTGAGCGGAGACGGTATATCAGTCTATGTATTAGACATATATATACTTATCTATGGTATTAAAAAAAAATTGACCTATAATAAATTCCAAATTAATCATATCATAATATCTATTAGGTACTTATAAGTTATAACGCGTTATACATCAAAACCATGGTAAAATCATAGATATATAATAGTATGCTTTAGAAGTTTCAAGTACCCACGAATAATATTATACAATCACAACAAAATAACTAAAAGAGTTATCCTAGGTTTTTAATATGTAATTTCGTCCAAATTTGTACTTAAAATGACTATAAAAATAAACTGTTTAAATGTATATTTTAGATTTTTTGGTAACAGAATTAATTACTTACGTGGAATCTTGTTTTAAATTTTTAATTCTTAGATACAAAAATTGAACATTTTATAAATTTTTAAATACAAAATAATTTTTCAAATTAAAATTTGATAAAATTTTGTCAAAATTTGATCTTTAAATGCTTATAAAAAAAAAATTGTGCCTATGTATTTTTAATATTTTTCAACTGATATTGTAACAATATATCAGGAGCTTTGTATTAAATTTATACACTTTTTGGGCCCAACAGATAAAACTTTTATTGATATTTATAGAAAAAAAACTAAAAAAATTTAAA
>NC_042494.1:4077796-4093054 GCF_005508785.2 Acyrthosiphon pisum
GTATGTAAAAAAATATTTTCAAAAATATTTACACTTTTTGAAATAATGAGTGTTGTTTGAAAAAAGAAGCACCCCGTATAAAAAATTTGTTTATTTAAGTAGTAAGTTGTACTATTGTTGGGGCCGAGAACATACAATAATAGTACGTGAGCCCGGTACCGAAATACTTCGTATGCGCTCAACACACCCGCACTGACCAACCGGTTTAGTGTATGTGTATGTAATATGTATAGCAATTAGCAACTCAAGAGTAGTGCCGAGCAAATGCTCTGAGTGCTAGTGGCTGTGGGTGTGTAGGTGTGTACTTAAAATGATCACAAGGGGTAACTCTAAATAATAAATCAATACAATGTACAATTTGGTACTATGTGCATTCACAATTTTAATAATTTTAGCAATACACAATATAATATAATAATGCCACAGCAGTACAAGGTATAAATTATAATAATGAACTGCACTGAAGCAATAATACAATAACATTATAATAATAAATAATAATATAAAAATGAAATATAACTCACAGATATAACGGTGCTCGGCTGGCCAGCTGCTACCTATCCTATAGGTTTTAGGAATATTTATAATAATGCGCAACACCGCGTCGTTACAATAATTTATACACAATATAATATAATACACTGGCGATTAGCGCCTTACAAAAAACACGTATATAAATGAACGTTGGCGATTAGCGCCACCAAAAAAAACAATATAAATTACTGGCGATTTGCGCCTAATAACAATAATCCAATATCACGGCGATTCGCGCACGTACGAATCACATGTTCGGTATAGACACTACGGAACGGACTGTTCGCCCCCACGGCCTATGCTGAACGATACCGCGTCGCGGCCTAATCTAAATATTATATAATCATCTTAAAAATAATTAATTATGATAGTGACCGTGTGCGTGTGTGAATGTGTGTTTGAGCCGGACTCTGGTGGTGTGTATCGCGTTCGGGTCTCAACAACTATGTTTATACGTTGGATGAACATAAATAATAGATTATGTTTTTCTTTTAGGTAATTACTGAAAAAACTCCTTTTGTTGGAGATATAATCGGAATCAGTTCATTTGGGTTACTAAATGGATTTAGTCATGTAATCCTTAAAAAAAATCAGATCGTTAATAACTTAATTGTGGATAAACATAATTCTACCAATATGCCACAATTAATATTGGTACCTATCGGGGCGGAATGAAGAAAACGTTAGAGAAACATTAAACAAGGTATTTATAAGTTAACTTAAAAGTAAAAAGGTATATGATTTCATAATATTCAAATTATTAGATTAAAAGTCACGGAAACAATGCAGAGTTTGTGTCATTGACTAATGACGTATTCACTAGAAATATTAATGGCCATTTCTTCAGGGGTTTTAACATTTTCCCTCAATCGGATGAGTCACGAATAGATGATGTTTGGGTAAATAACTTTGGTATTACTGTTAATTCATTTTAGGTTCCAAGAGGAATGATGTATGTATTGATTTTACAAAGTTGACTGTTTTTTTTTTGTGTCTCTCATCAACTCAGTAAAAACTAAGAATGTTCCAGCATTTTTCATCAGCATATTTTCTAATAAGAAAGTGAAAGTATTTGTTACTTTGGGGGGTTAAAAGTAAAATATTCCTAGTTGTTTTCAAAAGCGTCAGGAAAAACCGAACAAAAACTTAAGAAAAACTGAGATATGCACGCAAAACCTCTTTTTGAATATGTTTACGAGCTGCCGTAGATAAACATTGGATATTCACCTATAAATCAACAAATATTTAAGTATGATTTTTCTTATTTTTTCGTCATTCATATACTAATAACTGTAGGTAAGTACTTGAAACTTTCATTAAATGTTAATTTTATCATTTTACAATCATTTTTATATTTATATATATATTTCACACCATTTTCATGTAATATATAATTGATTGATTATATAAAAAACTGGCAAAGTGCGAGTGGGATTCGCGCACGAAGGGATCCGTACTATCATCAGTTATAAACATGTTAGCAATGCTGCTTATATTATAAATTCTAGGATTTTTAGTAGTTGTTGTTATAGAGGCAGCAGAAATACATAATCTGTGAAAATTTCAACTTTCTAACTTTCATGGTTCGTGAGATACAGCCTGGTGACAGACGGGTGGACGGACGGACGACAGCGGAGCCTTAGTAATAGGGTCCCGTTTTACCGTACGGAACCCTAAAAATGATATATAATACGATACAAATTCAAAAGCTACTTAATAAATTGTATTATTTTCACTTAACCATACGATGGACTTTAAACCAAATTAATTACTTAATTTTGTACTTGTTATATTCTTTCATGGCCTCTTTAATACGAATTAAATCAGCATTTTCCATTTTTTTAATCTGACCTTTAAATACTGATTGAACTTTCGTACATGTTTCCTCTTGCGTTTCTTTTAGAATTGAAATAACTACATGGATGGAAGGATGGGAGCTATGAAATAGAGCGTTGTAAGTTCGATGAAAACTTTCAGATTAATTTTTTCGATCCATTTATCGCCTATCAAATATCACCTATCGCCTCTCTATTAATTTTAAATTGTATGTTCTATTAGTAGAAAGCAAACAGTGCTTCAATGTTGCAGATAAAAATCATACGCAACCGTGAACATTTAATGTTCACGATTGCGTATGTCGATAAAGACCGTACGCAATCTTGTTTCACCGGTATATTTATAAGATTGTCGACTTCTCATAATAATAATTTATATCTAATAATTCATATCTACACACCGGTAAAACAAACATAAAAGAAAAAGGTCAGGTTACAGGTAGCTTGAAACCAAACGGTCTCTAATCTGTCAAGATTTGAACTTTAAATGCTTATTAAAAAGCATTTAATATATTATATATAAATAATTATTCCCGGCGCTTTTGAAACCTGTTGAGAATTTTAAAATTTGACCTCCCGAATGCACCAACACAAAAATAAATAAATAAATAAATAAATTTAAAAAAAAACACATCATTGTAAAATCAGTACATTCATTACTCCACTCAGAATCTAAAATTGTTTAAGATGACAAAAGAAAATAATGCCTATTAGTAAAATACTTAGATATATTATAAGCTGACGGTTGAATAGGTGTCTTCGCTCAGAACCAGTTTTTATATACAATGTATTTTTATACGTTATAGCTTTTATTTTTCGTTGTAATTTCTAATGTGATTTTAAGAATGTTACTTTGAAACGTCCGGTATGGTTTATATTCTCTGGTATGGGATCACAATGGCAAGGAATGGGTACAGATCTTATGAAAGTTCCAGTTTTTGCTGACGCTATAAACAAATGTGATGTTATACTAAAACCAAAAGGCGTTGATATTAAGAATATTTTGACCAGTCAAAATCCAAAACTTTTTGACAACATTCTCAATTCATTTGTCGGTATCGCTGCGGTTCAGGTTTGTATCTGGGTCGATTCAACTACGTTTAGAAAAGAACTATAAATATTCATATTTTTTAGATTGGACTAGTAGAAGTGTTGAGAGCATTAGACATAACACCCGATGGAATCATAGGCCACTCGCTCGGAGAATTGGGATGTGCTTACGCTGATGGTTGTTTTACGGCTGAAGAAATGCTATTAGCTTCTTACGCCAGAGGTCAAGCTACTCTAGAAACAGACGTTATTCCTGGCATGATGGCCGCCGTTGGTAATATCCACAATATACCATTAAAGTATATTTGGTTTATTTTTTATTTGAACTTTTTGTTTAGGACTTGGATATGACCAAATCAAAGACAGACTTCCCAATGACATCGACGTCGCTTGTCGTAATAGTGCCACTAGTTGCACAATATCGGGTCCAGTTGAAAGCATCAAAGAGTTCGTGTCACAACTAAAATCCGAAGGTGTCTTCGCAAAATCCGTTAACGTTGGTGGCATAGCGTTTCACAGTAGATATATTCAATCCGCTGGTCCGACTCTACTTAAATATTTAAAAGATGTTTGTTCAGCAATTAAATTAATTATATTATTTTCATTCCAACTTAATCCATATATTTTTTTTTTATAGGTGATCAAAGTACCAAAGAAAAGGTCGTCTAAATGGCTTAGTAGTTCGTTGCCAGAAACTGAATGGGAGTCTGACCTCGCAAAATATTCTTCTCCAGAATATCATACAAACAATCTATTGAGTAGTGTGTTATTCGAGGACGTTTTAAATCACATACCAAAAGACGCGATTACAATTGAAATTGCTCCTCATGGCCTTCTTCAAGCAATTATAGAAAGAGCATTACCTGAAATGGTAACCAATATTTCATTGACGAAAAGAATGTATGGAGATTCGGTTCGATTCCTACTTACTTCTATAGGAAAGTGAGTTATTGTTCACCATAATATGTATATACAAAATAAATAAATAATATTTTGTAAACTATACCCAAGTTATTCTATAGAAATTACCAGTGGTCGGGACGCTATTGTTTTTTTTTTGTAGCACGCTAACGGTACTTCTACTCCCCCCAAAAAGTAGCTCGCTATCGCTAAAGCTACTTTTGTTTAAATGTAGTGTGCCATTTCTAACGATATTGTTTAAATGTAGCGCGCTACTTAAATGATTTATTAAGATATTCACTTGAGTACTTGGTCATTATTTGTTAATGCCTACCACTATTTTCTTGTAATCTCGGAAGACAGGTTTATTCAATGTATCTCATGTATTTTTCTAACAAAACTCAAAACAGATAAAAGTTTTATTGAAAATTGCCAATTAGTAGTTCGTACTGATTAGACATTCGGTCACTGGGAGAAAGTATTTCATACAGCAAGGTGATTAGTGATTAAAAATAATTTTGATCTGCTAAACTTTTTTTAAAACAGTTGATGTCAAGCATAGATCTAGAACGTCTTACTCTCCGCTGTATAGTGTAAGTGTCAAGTGGACCTTGTCGTTGTGTAGGTCATTGTGATGAAAGTTTTAAATCTGAATTCAATGATACAATATAGAATCTCAAATACTGTTTTTTTACGTATAAAATTTAATACTTAAAAGAAACACAGAAAACGCCGAATGCCGAAAATTAAAATAGTGATAATAAAACACTAATATATTAATTATTATTTATGGTTCTATATTCAATAATATAAAATATAACATTGTAATAATGCTCTTATGATTATAGTCTTATCTATAATATTCAAAAATACACTCATCTAGTCATCTTAATTAAATAAATAAACATATATTATTATATTTTAATTATCATGAAATAAGTTAGAAGTAACGATAAAATAATGATCACTTTCGCTACACTAACCGTAAATTTCTAGCGCTCTATAGTATTTCGCTACTTTGTATATATTGTAGCGACGCTATGTAATCGCTATACCTACAGCTTAAGTATCGTGCTACTGTAGCGTCGCTACTCCCGACCACTGGAAATTACTACTATACATTTATACTTATTTATTTCAGAATGTATGCCAATGGATTAAATCCCAAAATAAAAGAGCTGTATCCAACAATAAAATATCCTGTAAGTCGTGGAACACCATCAATTTACGGTTTACCGTTTTGGGACCATACTGAAAAATGGTCAGTCAAGATATTGGAATTAGTAAGTAGAACTTTGATTGACTAACTAACATACTTACTTATTAATTTAGAATTGTATTTAAGTCTTACCTATATCATTAAATTACATTTTAGATTGTACCTATTGATTTTTACAATGATGTGTATTTTATTTATTTATTTTTTATATGTGTATATTTTCTGATAGGAAAATAAATCTATTTGGTACTTTTGGAGTCAAAATAAAAAAATTCACTGTAATTTTCAAAAGCGCCGGGAAAAGCAGAAAAAATTAAGGAAAACAGGAATTTTTACACAAAATTGATTTTGTTTAATATTGATTTTGATATTTCGTGTAACTCTAAAATAAATTATCATAGAAATATGAAATTATCACTGAATGTTTATATTAGCAATTTCCATACACCATACAATTTTTAAAATATTTTTACTTAGTTTGAGCTGTTACTGTTTATTTTCAGTTTCCAATTTTTTTAGTTTTATTTTCTATAGATGTCAATAAATTTTTATTCTTTGAGTCAAAAAATTTGAAAATATAAAATAAGGCTTCTAATAAATTGTTATAATAAAAATTCAAAAATATTAAAAATACTCATAACTTTTATTTAATAAGCATTTCGAGTTTGAATTTTGACAAAATACGTAAATATCACGAAAATTTCCAAATTATTTTGAGTTAGAAATTCATAAAAATGTATCTTTATAAATTTAAGATTTGAAAATTGAATACAAAATTCCTTATAAGTTTGTCTACCAGTATAAAAAATAAAATGTCTATAGAACAATCAAATTACATTTTTATGTGCTTTTGAAATAAAAATTTTTATGACATTGGATATTCACACGATTTCTCAGTGATTTTTTATTTTGTTATAATTTAAAAACCAATAAATGCAAATATTTGAAATTAACACCATATTTTTATTTTATCAATTTTCTATATTTAATTAAATATTTTGAATCGTTTTGGGCTGTTTACGGACATTTCCAATTTTCAATTTTTTAGTTTTTTTTTATATGAATGCCAATACAATTTTAATCGTTTGGTTAAAAAGCTTGAAAGTTGATTCCAAGGTTCCTGATATATTTCACAACAACAGAAAAAAACAAAACATTTTATAAGAATTAAAAGTTCATATTTTAACCAAATCTGTCAAAATCTCAAGAATTATCAATTATTGTAATTAAAAAATTATAAAATTTTCAATTTTCATAACTAAGGATTGGAAATTTGAAACAAATAACTCACAAATAACTCAAATTGTAATATAAAAATCTAAAATTAATATAAATACAAGCATTTCAAATTCAAATTTGGATTACATATTAAAATCAAGAATAACAATTTTAGTTATTTTGTTATTATTTAAAAATATTATTTATGGATATATAAAACTTATAGAGTATATATATCATGGTATTTTATTCAAAAAATGACGTATTTAAATGTATTTCTTTGGCAAAAATGAATTTAACCTATTGTGGCAAATACTAATGCCTAACACAGAAATTATAATCTCAACAATAATATTATAAAATGTATTTCCTAACTAATTAGTAATATTCTATAATGACATACCGTGCTTATGAAAATCACATCACTTATTATTTCCACAAGTTACAGTCTGATTTCTAGAGAAATTTACTATAGTTGAAATAAAATGTGCTAAATTGATAATTTGCATACAAATTTGTTTTAGGTAAAATCTGGTGAGCAAATATCTTCATTAGTGGTTAATGATGATAAACATTTAGCTGAGTACCAATTGCATGGTCAGCATATAATACCATTTTCATTTATATTAGTAAGAAAAAATATTTAAAAGATATTTTGATTTGTATAATATTATAAGGTATAAATTATAATTTTCAGTTTGATGTTTGGAAGACATTTATTGAAACAAATTCTAAAAGTTTGTACGAAAGCCCGATTCAATTTAAAAATCTTCGGTTCAAAAATAATGTCAAAATTCATCCAACTGGTAAATATCTTAATAATTGTATTAAATGTATAAAAATGTAATACATTTCTAATTTCAATTTTTAGACACTTCTGATTGTACTATAATGATTCAATTGGGATCTGGTATTTTTGAGTGCGATGTCGACAATGAGGTTATTTTATCAGGCGAAATAAGATTTGTAAACGATAAAGTCTTGGATACAACTGAAGAAAAATCAATACATTTAGACGAAACAACTGACGACTTCCTTGACTATGTATCAGAAAATGAGATATATTCTATTTTAAAAAATAATGGATTCAATTTGGGATTCAAAAACATTACGAATTATAAAATGTATAAAAATTATATCCAAGGTTCCGTTAAATGGGAAAATGACTGGATATATTTTTTGGAAGGGTTATTAAAGTTCCCATTTTTGGAACATTTAGGTACCGGCCCGATAGAAATTCCAATTTATATAAGAGAAATGTATATAAATCCTGCGTTATTTGAAAACCGTTCAGAGAAAGGTACAAAACTCTAATAATATTTATCAATGATTCAAGATATAATGTAATAACAATATATTTTGTTGACAGGTATAAGCGTCAGTTACAACAAACTATCAAATGGAGTAACTTGTGACGGAATTAAAATATTAGGGGTTAAAAACGGACCCATATCATTACCCATACTTAACACTGCGGTAGTGAAATTACAAGAAAAATCCTTTACTAAATTCAACAACTTAAAATGCAAAGTACGTAAATATTAAACATAAAATAAATTAGTAACCTTTCGATAAAGATAAAATGCTTAACTAGTTTGTTTATATGCTAATTACATTAATAACATAATTAGTTAACTAATCATATTTTGTTTAAGCTTAGCTTTTTCCAATTCAATTTGAATAATCCCTATGTTAAGGTAAAATCATATTTGTGCTTATCTATGACTGTGGTTAAAACTAGTACCTATTGTGGTATTAGGAATATTCCCCAACTTCTAGGGAAATTTATTTTAAAAAAAATGTATTACTTTTATGTTATTCAGTATTTCAATTTCAGTAAGTTTCTTTTTATTTTTTCAACATAAATAAATGAAATTTGGATCAATTATTTTGTGATCATTGTACAGATTTTAATCAAAAAAATAAATTATAGTTACTTAATAATTTTTTTTTTAAGAATAAATATCCAAACTGACATAATATCAGTAAAGATCTGTCATTTGGATTATTTACCACCATTATAAGTTTAATTTAAAACTGAAACCTATGATCAATATTTAAAAACTAATATTCACGGGAAATTTCCGGGGTTGGGAATATTCCTGGAAATTTTGAATTTTGAATTCCTATGAATGAATAAATTAATTATTGTTTTTGTTTAATCACCCTGTATCCATGATAAATTCAAACACATTGTCATATACTGAAAACTACTACAGGTAATCTGCAATCAGAATGAAATTGAGTATAGGTCTAATTTTTAAAAATAAAATATTAAGTTTTTCACACAAATCATAAATTAAAAATACAACTAATTAATATTTTTTACTAAGTTAAATTAGTTATTTTATCTATATAATATTAAACTTTAAGTATTTAATATATTGGTTGTTAACTATTTACTAAAATCGAGATTTTTTTTCCGCATTAACTTGCCAACTTTTGAGTTCTTACATTTCGTAATCATCTTATAATGTTTATAACATGATATACATGATAATATGTAGAAATCACGATAGGTAAATTATGAATGCATGGTAATATGATATAACAAAATATATATATGGAATTAATACCATCTTAGATCAAAACATTATATTATAAAATATGAATCATACAAATTTCCATTTTAAGTTTTACATATTTGAATTACTTATCGATAGGAAACTTTATAGTTTCAGTTGATAACTTAATATTGTTCAACAAGCAATCATGAAAAAAATTTAAAAGTATTGCTAAGTATAAGAATTAAGTATTTATCTAAAAATGTATATAGTGTCCAATTACTTATGCTCCATACAAGCACAAAAAAAATTTGACAATTGCCAATTGCATAAGCTTCTCAAAAAAAAATTATAGTTTTCTAAAAAAAAAAAAATTGACAGTTTAAAATTGCATAAATATTCCATCACTAAAAGATAATTTAATAACTACAAAAAAAATACTTACCTATAAATTGTCTGAAATGGAACAAAAAACAATGAAAACTAAATTTTAGAAAAATATTTAGTTAACTTATTTAATAACTAGTGTGAACCAATTTTCTATATAAAATGTACCACAAAATAAATTTGGTATTTAATTTATAGAACATCAGCGATTTCGTTCAATATTCTATGGATATAATAATGGAGATTGATAAGTTAAATTTCGGAACAAGTGGAAAAATTATTCTCAGTACTCCATATCATTACGACGATCCAGTAGCTAAATCATGTACAAATGAAATCAAAAAAATTGTGGAAAACAAATTATCTATAAATGTAAGTGTATTATGTAATAAAGTAACAGATAATTAATAATTAATAATTATTATAATATTTTAAATTTAAATATAACCATTAGAGTAAAACTATAAACTGGGAAAACATTAAGGACGTATCAGATGTTGATGAATCTGCAAGGTTTATCACCGTGTCAAATGTAAACTATTTGCAAGATACAACGAGAGTATTAGCCAATAAAAAAAATAGTTTTATTATTGTATGTTCCTTGAAAAAACTTCAAGAACTCAAAGACTGGAAAATAATTACACAGCAGGAATTCGACAATAACTGTTGTTTAACATTGATGAAAAAGGTAAATCTACAAAGTATTTATTGAAACATAAGGCAATTATCATACAATTTTTTAGATTATAATGTTAGAGGACAAGAGCGCATTTATTAAACCAACCAATGATAATTGTGACTTGAGCATTTGGAGAGCATTAGACACAAATAATTCATCAACTGGGAAAATTTATATAATTTCAATGTCTGAACCATTAGAAGGCATCTCCATTTATGTTAAAGAAATGTTGCATAAGTATAAATCAAATAAATTAAGGTAAATACACTACACAGAACTGAGGTATCAATACAAAAGTACGTAATATTCTATGTCAACGCACATTTTTGCTAGATTCTTGTTCATTTTGGATTCAAACGCACCCGATTTTGACAAGAACAAATCATTTTATGCAATTCAGCTATCGAAAGATTTATTAGTAAATATCTATAAAAACGGTGATTGGGGTTACTACAAAAGAATTGTTCTTCAAGATATAAAAGATGATATTAAGGTCAACGAAAATAAATTGTATAAACATTTCACTAAAAATAGGTAAATAAGATGAATTTAATTTGTTTTGTATTTTAACTGGTAAGTCACTTTTGATACTAATTAACTTTATTTCAGTAAAAAACAAATTGACAATAAAATATCTAGGGTTGAATTTCAAAGATATAGTTATAGAAGAAAATACCGAAGTAATTATAGAATACTTATTAAATAAAACGTATAGGTATTAAAAATATTATATTTTATTTATTTCAATTAGAATGAATTTGGACCATTGGAATACTCGGGGCATATTGATAATATAACCACAATGGGAATCACCTCGATCAATAATATGTCTTCTCAAATTATTTATGACCCAGTATTATCATGGCCTGTTCCGTCGACATGGTCACTAGAAGAAGCAACCACTGTTCCTCTTGCTTACGCAATGGTGATTACACTTTAAAGTGACGAAAAAAAAAACTAAATTATATTTTTTTTTTTTATGTTTCAGAGTTATTATGTGCTTAACATTTTGAGTACACTTCAAAAGAATAATTCTGTTTTAGTAACCTCGGGATTGCATCCAATTGGTCAAGCTGCTATTTCGATAAGTTTAGACAAAAAATGTGAGACTTATGCTATTGTAGACTCGGACCAACAAGCAGAACAGCTATCTGGGATATTCCCAGAGGTATTAAGTTATTAAAAATAGTTATGATAAACAACAAAATTGAATGTCATTTGTATTACAGCTCTTGCGGTCAAGAATAATTATAAACAAAAACAACAAATTTGATGTTCAATTAAAAATGATAACCAAGTCCAAGGGTATCGATTGTATATTGAACTTTTTGAGTGGTGAACCATTTTATGCTGCTATTCGTGCGTTTGCCAAACATGGAAAATTCTTCAATTTTTCAAAATCAGATATGAAAAAACAAAGATATTTGGGTAATTTGTTAACTTTATTTTACGAAGAATATAGTTTTTTAAAGACAAATAATATAATGCAAATAGGTACACGAATGTTCCTGCAAAATACATCGTTTTTCGCTGTCGGTTCAAACACGTTGTTAAATGAAAGTTATGAAACTAAAAAAATTGTACAACAAGCATTCATGGATGGTTTGAATAAAGGCGTGATAAAACCTTTTCGGTGTCATGTTGTAACTACTTCATCCAGTAGTAATAAACTGTTTGACACAATGAGGTAAATAATTTCACAATATAAAAAAACATATTATATCAATTTGCTAAAATGTAAGAAAAAAAAATATTTTTTATGTTTCGTGTTTGATATAGAATCAATACTTCGTGGATTAAGTATAAAAAAGTGGTTTTGTCGATAAACTATAATACCAAAGATAACGATTGCTCTAAGATAAACGAGAGAGTTGAAAGTAATATTATGTATGAGTGTCATCCTGATAGAATTTACTTAATAGTTGGTAAATATTTTTCTCCTCATTAAATTCTTTAAATTCGTTATACGTATTTAATTAAAAATGTGTTATAATTTAATTTTGAAGGAAACAGAGGAGATTGGCTAGAACTCGCCGAATGGTTGGTCGAACGAGGGGCTAAAAGAATTATGATCGTAGTCAAAAAGTGTTCAATGTCATCGACTGTTTGTAGGAGGTTCGTAAATACTCTTATGAGTATCTAATATTTTAACGTGAAATTAATGATATTATTTACGGTTGTGTTTTTATTAATAGATTTGATAAACTCATCTCCCGAAACGTATCAATACAAATCGAATCAGATTTACACCTAAAAACTAAAGAGGAGTCGCTTAACTGGTTAAATTATTTAACATCATCTAAAGAGTTAGGTGCATTATTTATACTGAATCAGGTATGATATATATTTATTTTTTTTTGTTATTATATTTTATTTTGAACAAATTGATTTTTTTATTGTTTTTTTTTTTTAGTTTAACGATAGTAAAATAAGTAATCTACGATATTCTTTCGAAGAGCTTAAGAGTAAAATAGCTGCTACTCCATTTATATGTATATTAAGTAAAGCAGAACATATTTGTGCCGAGCTCAAATCTATAGGTTTTAATGCATTAAACATATTATGGGACGGGCTGTCTACAGAACCAAAAAACACAGAAACAATTTTGGCGTCTCTAGATTTTCTTCTACAAAATTCAAATACTTCAGAGTCATATTCATTTATATGCTCTAAGGAAAACAACAATACATCAAAATGTAATTATTGATTAAACATTTTAATTAATTGAGAATAACTATACTTGCTTCGTATTTCAAAGAGTATTTTACACTTTAGAATATAAAGCAAGAAACAAGTCAAGCAATACAATAATTTCTAAATATTTAAATTTACCTAATAATTTTATTCAAGTTAGTACTAAACATTATGTAAAATACTTAATTAATAATATCTTTATCTTATTTTTTAGTTTATTTATTTATTAAATTTATTCGTATTGGTATATGATTATTAGTTATGTCACTAAATTTTATATTGAAAAAGTAAATTGTGTTCTTAAATATTAATTTTATTTAATACTATTGTAGATATAGTTTTTTTTTATTTAAAAAACATAAAATTATTAAATTGTTTCAGGGTCTTACCAAATGAACGATCTGATTGCAAACTTTTTCCCTGAATCTACCAATGAGTTACACCTTCTGAATAATAAAATAGCAAAAGAAGCCGGATTTATCGAAGTTGCCACAAGAAGTCCGAGATTATCACAATTGAAGTCTGTAGCACCTGTGTTCGTTATACCTGGATTCAAACCAAAATTTATCGAATCATTTTATAAACAATTTTTTTATCCTGTATTTGAAGCACAGTATCCTGAAGATATTACTTCAATCGATAATTTAGCTGAAACTTTAGTGAATGTATGTTTATTACGTACGGAAATATTAAAATGTAATACAATTTTTAACCCATTTTTATTTTGTCTAAACCGTAGAAACTCAAAAGCATCTCGGATCATGGTTACGTGTCCATTATTGGAGAATGTTGGGGCGGGATTATCGCTCTAAAAATAGCTCAAATATTGGAAGCACAAGGAATATTAGTCACTGTAACATTACTAGAATTTGACTCAGAATTTTTGACTGGATGGGCTGAGCGTTTTCGGTCAAATGATAATTTCGCAAAGCGGTTAAATAAAATGTATAGTTCATCGTACACTGAGGTAAATGCTATACGTACTGAATGATTAATAATTGTTAATTCATTACCAATTATTATCTTATAACAAAATAAAATATATTGTCATATAACTGTGTATCGATATTTATAATTAACATTTTTTTGATCCCTAATGACTCTTCAATCAATTATTTATATTTTATATATGTTTTAAAATTCATTAATGGATCGTTATTATTTTATTTAGTTTACTAAATCTAAAGTTCAAACAAATGACAGTAAATTTCAGTCGATTGTGTCTTATCATCAAAAAATACTCGAAGAAAACACAATCAGAGCATTAAACCTTATTTGGTCATTATTACGGATATTTTTAGAGTCCAAGCCTCAGTCAAATAGATTGCATTCGAAGGTGTTGATATTTAGATTTGAACGGAAGTTTGGATTTAATAGAACAAATTTAAATGATGTAAGTTTACTTGATATTTTTTTAATTGGTTAACATGTTAATTGCACGTTCATTGTTTTACAGTATTGTATTAAACCACCAGTTTTAACCATCATATCTAAGCCAGATTACAAAAGTATGTTAGAGGACAAGATAACGATTGATGCTATAACAAAGAATGTAACACAATTGTATCCAGTTGGAATAGAATTATCGTTGAGTGAGAAATATAAAAATGTTTACTTTAATACTGAAAAACTTTTCGATAGATAAATCTTAACACAAATTTAATTTGCCTCGTCTTTAATTATTGTATATTATGGAATGAATAAAAGGATTATGTTATACATAAAACAGTGTTATTGATTGGTTTAAGAACAGTATTCACCTGTGTACAAAAAGGTGCACACTTAAATAAAATATAATATTTATAATAAATTGACATTTGAAACAAATCACATGCACTTTATCATTATGTTATACTTATAGTTACATAATTTTTCTGTATTATTTTCATTATTTAATTGAGGCAAAAGACTATTAGTTTGTATAATATATTTTATGATACCAGATGAGTACAATATTTTATAAGAACTTTAAAAAGTATCGAATTATTTAGTAACAGAATCAGTTATGTTGTATGATGCTCTACCCTAGTCATACCAAATACGCGGCCCTTGGCTCTTTTTTTATGGTCTTTGGATATTATATGAATAAACAATAGATTGAAAAAAAATAGGTAGTAAAAAGAACAATTTGCCTTTCATACTTACGAACACGGTTGTCTACTTAAGTTGGAAGACGAGAAAACATCGCATTTGAAATTTCATTGATTTTTAAATTATAATAATAACATGTTAAATATT
>NC_042494.1:4094037-4096757 GCF_005508785.2 Acyrthosiphon pisum
TATTAAACCACCAGTTTTATCCATCATACCTAAGCCACGATTACAAAAGTATGTTAGAGGACAAGAGAACGATTGATGCTATAACAAAGAATGTAACACATTTGTATCCAGTTGGAATAGAATTATCATTGAGTGAGAAATATAAAAATGTTTACTTTAATGCTGATAAAACCTTCGATACATAAATCTTATCACAAATTTAATTTGATTCTTTTTTAATTATTATATTTTATGTTTATTATATATTATGGAATGAATAAAAGGTTTATGTTATGCATAAAACAGTGTTATATTGATTGGTTTAGGAACAGTATTCATCTGTATACAAAAAGGTGCACAATTAAATAAAATATAATATTTATAATAAATTGACACATGAAATAAATCACTTTCACTTTATCATTATCTATGTTATAATTATAGTTAACAATTAAAGTTACATAATTTTTCTGTATTATTTTCATTATTTAATTGAGGCGAAAGACTATTAGTTTGTATAATATATTTTATGATATCACATGAGTATAATATTTTATAAGAACTTTAAAAAGTATCGAATTATTTAGTAACAGAATCAGTTATGTTGTATGATCCTCTACCCTAGTCATGCCAAACACGCGGCCCTTGGCTCATTTCTTATGGCCCTTGGATATAATATGAACAAACAATAAATTGAAAAAAATAGGTAATAAAATCATTTTTGTTTCGTGTCACAACTATGTTAGTGACGTGTATACATTATGTTACTTTATTTTCTTATCTTCTTATAAACTGTAATATCATAAATATTGTATAGTATTGTAAGTAATGAATACAGTTAAAGATGTGTACAAATTTTTTTTTTTTTTATACATTTTTTTATGCGGCCTGCATTGTAAACTATTCTATATATTTGGCCCAGTTAATACTTTGAGTTTGATATGTCTGTATTCTACCCTATTTGTATTTCTTGCAGGCATTGAGGCATGTATCTACTTTGCATCAAGGCATATTGGAATGGCTAACAGTTCACATAGGTTTCAAAAATTCACGTTATTTTAAAAAATATGATCAATAATATTCAAGACTTAATGTCTAAACAATGGTTGCTTAACCTAGTTATCTTTAATCGAATTGTTTTTGTAGATACTAAATATTTTTTAGTGATATCCAGAATCATAATGGAGGGAAATAGATAATAGCTCTGCTGTACAGTTATAGATGTCAAATGTAACTCGTCATTGAAGAAGACTCTATAATAGTTTAATGAATGAGTTAAATATTTTTAATTCAATGATATTATATCATTGCATACTTACGAAGACGGTTGTCTACATAAGTGTAAAGACGAGAAAACATCGCGTTTGAAAATTTCATTGTTTTTATAATTTATAATAATACACGTTAATTGTTTCAAGTACCCTCGAATAATATTATTTAATTACAATACAATAGGTAACTAAATCGTTTTTTTTTTTAAAAAGACATAACATCTGTAGCCAAGATTAAGAATAAGCGCTATTTTAAAGTAGTATTGAAATACTTGTTAGAAGTAGCCTTTTTTTTTGGGGGTGACTCGAAAAAAAAGCACACATCATTGTAAAATTAATATATTCAACATCGCTCCGCTCAGAATCTAAAATGTATGTTGTCATTCAAATAAGTAAAACTTAAAAAACTATAACATTAAAATTAGTAAAAATATTAAGTATTCACAAAAACATTAATGCTTAATGAAATAACTAGTGTATTTTTCGATAAAGAATCACTAGCCGGTATGTATACATTATACGATAACGATACATCTGATCAGTGGCGTTTTTAAATTTTTTTCTGGGGAGGGGATCCAATAATTCTGACATAATAAAGGTAAGTACTGATATAAAGAAATAGTTTTTAATAGATTATAAGAATAGAAAATAGTTGTTTTATAAAATTTTAATAGGTATTTTGAACTTATGGGCTAATTTTAACACAAGTATATTTTATAATTTTAAAGTACAAAATATTATTGTCTTTTTGTTTACAAAGATCACCCAAATTTCTTCTGGTAAGAGGGAATATTTTAAATTGTAGAAATATGATATACAAATTCTTTAGTGGTTCCGAGTTCAGGATATTCAAAAGTTTAAAAAGAATAAACACATTTTTTTCTTTTTCTATAAGTTTCAATAATTTTAACCTTTCTTCGTCATCGACCGTTATATGTGGGACTTTCAAGGCTATTTTGTTTAAAACGACTTTACCTTCAAAAGCAGTTACACCAGTTTTAAAAGTTAAAGCATTAAATTGTTATGACTTCGAGTTAATATTAATTCCAATCTAGAATTCACCAATATTCTTTTATAGTCTTCAAAAAAATATGAATATAGTAATTATTATTTCAGTTTTTATAAGAAGGTTTCTTGAGAAAAAACCATTTAGCGTGTACACGGTAAATATTTTTGAGTACCTAAGGGATAAAACCGATTTTGAATGTGCAAACTCCCTGTATTTTTAAAATACGGTAAATATTTTGTGTAAGCGGAGAATTCGTGGATAAAAAATGTGAAATCTCCCTGTAAAATGCTATACAGTAAATATTATTGCATGAGTGGCAAATAGGTGGATAACGAGTGTGAAATCTCCCCGTGATTTTTTTAATTTAATACAGATTTTAATAATGAACGGTAGAATTTGTTTGTAAATTTAAAGCATTTTCTTCCGTTTTGTTGAATTTAAATTCTAATTAAGGTAAAAAA
>NC_042494.1:4096807-4098146 GCF_005508785.2 Acyrthosiphon pisum
CATTTACTTGCACTTTTTCGGCACTTCCTATAATCTAGTTGCAATTTATTGAGCAAAGGTGCCAACAATGATTCAGGAAATGAGTATGAAACCAAATAACATTTGAGGTTTTTTCACCAGCCAATAAAATACGTTTTATCGAGCACTTAAATACCTTAAAAAATTGTCACCTAGTATAATAGGGATTACTTGACTAAATATTAATATCTCTATTTTATATTTGATGTAAAACCACCATAGTATGTACATGGAAATACTCTTTAGTACATAAAGCTTATAATAATCAATTGAAACTATACTATACTGTCATTTAACTTTCGATTTGTACGTAAGTATATAGATTTTTAAGAAAAACAAAATACCTTAAGGTTAATTTATATTTTATAATTTTTATATAGGCACATCATATTATTGTCATTAATACATTTTAATCTCCGTTGAGATAACTTATAAATTGCATAGGAATTCCACTATTTTCGCGTAATACGATTTCCATCTTATCGTGTATGTATATAAAGGAACTAATCGTTGTAAATCAGCCTGCTGAGCATTCAACTGACCCAGTCAGTAAATATTTGTGTCACGTAAAAAATAATTGTCCACGTTGGGAAAACGATTTTTGATTTTAGAAAAAACAAAACAATTGAAACTAACATAATTTAATTTAATTGTTGAAACATCGTTTGATTTTGATTGATTCCAAGGTTTGTCTGTATAACGTAAGCTGTCCTGCCCGTTGAAGACCTTTCCTGTTATTTCCACTAAAAATAATTACCACCTGTAAACCATAAGATAATATTACAATATTATTCATGACCAAACTTCGATAGTAAAATTAATGTAATTTCACCATAATGCAACACTACTTTTTTTTTTAAGTTGTATAATATTATCTACCATGCCTTATCGTCATTATATTATCATATTAATATTATAAAATATTAGTATAAACAAATAGAAAAGGTGTGCATGTAGGTAGAGTATGGATTATGTTAGGTTAGGGTCACTGTAATGGGTATCATTGTACCTATACGAATAACGTTTCTGATCGAAGACGGTCAATCAATTATATAACTAAGTATATATATTTTATGATCTTACCTATAATTTCTATAAAAGTATTTAATTTTATCATAAAAATTATTTATTTATTTTTACCGAAAACATTACATTTGAAAATGTCGTCGTGCGCTTAAAATGTAATAATATACTTTAAATGTTTCAAGTAAGTACCCACGAATAATATTTTTTAAAGTGCAACAAATTAACTATATTTGTTATTCTTCGATAACTTCGTCCAAATTTTAATATAAAAATTGTCACCTAGTACCTATAATAG
>NC_042494.1:4098246-4100258 GCF_005508785.2 Acyrthosiphon pisum
TGGAAGACGTGTATTGAAACAAATTCTAAAAGTTTGTATGAAAACCCGATTCAATTTCAAAATCTTCGGTTCAAAAATAATGTCAAAATTCATCCAACTGGTAAATATCTTAATAATTGTATTAAATATATAAAAATGCAATAAATTTCTAATTTCAATTTTTAGACACCTCTGATTGTACTATAATGATTCAATTGGGATCTGGTATTTTTGAGTGCGATGTCGACAATGAAGTTATTTTATCAGGCGAAATAAGATTTGTAAACGATAAAGTCTTGGATACAACTGAAGAAAAATCAATACATTTAGACAAAACAACTCACGACTTCCTTGACTATGTATCAGAAAATGAGATATTTTCTATTTTAAAAAATAATGGATTCAATTTGGGATTCAAAAACATTACGAATTATAAAATTTATAAAAATGATATCCAAGGTTCCGTTAAATGGGAAAATGACTGGATATATTTTTTGGAAGGGTTATTAAAGTTCCCATTCTTGGAACATTTAGGTACCGGCCCGATAGAAATTCCAATTTATATAAGAGAAATGTATATAAATCCTGCGTTATTTGAAAATCTTTCAGAGAAAGGTACAAAACTCTAATAATATTTATCAATGATTTAAGATATAATGTAATAACAATATATTTTGTTGACAGGTATAAGTGTCAGTTACAACAAACTATCAAATGGATTAACTTGTGACGGAATTAAAATATTAGGGGTTAAAAACGGACCCATATTATTACCCATACTTAACACTGCGGTAGTGAAATTACAAGAAAAATCCTTTACTAAATTCAACAACTTAAAATGCAAAGTACGTAAATATTAAACATAAAATAAATTAGTAACCTTTCGATAAAGATAAAATGCTTAACAAGTTTGATAAGAAGCTAATTACATTAATAACATAATATTAGTTAACTAATCATATTTTGTTTAATGTCTTAGCTTTTTCCAATTCAATTTGAATTATCCCTATGTTAAGATAAAATCATATTTGTGCTTATCTATGACTGTGGTTAAAACTAATAATGTGGTATTAGGAATATTCCCAAACTTCTAGGGAAATTTCTTTAAAAAAAATGTATTATTTTTATGTTATTCAGTATGTTTATTTTTATTTTTTCAACATATATAAAGGAAAGTTATCATTTTTTTTGTGATTGTACAAATTTTAATTAAAAAAAGGTGGTTAAGTGTATGTCGCTCTGCTGTACAGTTACAAGTGGGTCACTATATAATGGATAGTATTAAATTTGAATTCAATGATATAATATCACTGGATAAGAAAAACGATTCTGATCGGAGACGGTACGTGATCAGTCTAGGTATAAGACATATTAAGTATAGGTATACCTATCTAATGTACCTATTTAAAAAAAATTGACCTATAATAGGTACCTATAATAAATTTCAAATTTATTTGTATAAACGCCAAACGGCTTTTTACATATTGCAATAACGATATAACATGAATTAACGTTAGTGATAAGAATAATATACATAAATGATAATGTTAACAATATACTAAAAAAGAAGAACAATAATAATTATAATAGGAAAATTACACACGTTAGGAAAATACAAAATTTAAGGCCATATATCAAAATTATTATTATTTAAATTGCGCATAGCTCTAACAAAAGGATCATTAGATAAAAAGTTTGAACGGGAAGTTGGGATGTGAAAGGAATTGGTTGATCTGGTATTGGCGGTAGGAACTCTAAAGCTAATACGCTCAAGGAGACGCGGAGCATCAATTTTACCCTGGATTAATTTTAAAAGGAAGTTACGATCCGCAATTAGTCGCCTTTCCTCGAGGGAGAAGAGATTAAGCGCGCCCATGACAGGTTGGTATGAGTGTAGGGGGTGTTCAATTTTTAATAAGAAGCCTGCATAGTTTAGGAATCGAGTCTGGACTCGTTCAATAAGTTTTATTTCCGTTTTAAGATGGGGATTCCCAAATGATTGAACCATAGTCGAGAATTGAACGAATGAGAGC
>NC_042494.1:4100913-4103601 GCF_005508785.2 Acyrthosiphon pisum
CTCAATGGAAATAGATAAATGGTTAGGTAAGAAGGAGAACTGCTGGATTTCAATATTCATTAGAGCTAAGTTAGGGGCAGCTGAAGGTTGTTTATAAGTAGAGGCAAAGAAAGAAGAAAAAAGTTCTGCAACATCAGGACCATTAGCAGAGATATCATTCAAGTATACTTGATTAGGAATCGAAGAAGAGTCACGACTCTTTTTTATGAAGGACCAAAAATCACGTGGGCTAGAGGTAAGTCGAGACTGAGCAACATTGATATGAGTCCTTAAACATGATTTAGATAGTGCTTTACATTGAGAACGTTGATTGGAAAACGAGTTGTAGTCATGAAACGAGCCTGTTTTTTTGAATTTTTTATGAGCTGATTTTTTTTTAAAAAGAAGAGATTTGAGATTTAAGTGGAACGAATCGTTGAATGGCGTCAAGAATAGAATCCTGTAACCTTGTGGCAGATAAGTCAGCAGGCTGAATGTTAAAAGTAATAGACCAGTCATTGTCGGCTAAGGCTTTAGCAATAGAGTCAAAGTCAGCATTGTTAAAATCACGAAACGAGTGACTATCATCTAGCATAAGTAAAGGGACAGGAACTTGATAATTAAATGACAAAGCTGGATGATATCTGTCACAAGGGACAAGACTGACTGGAGCTACATCAACAGAGATACTTTCTTAATAAATTAATCATATCACAATATCCATTAGATGCTTATACATCAACAACATACCGTGATACTATCATTGATATATAAAAGTATACTTTAGAAGTGTCAAGTACCCACGAATAATATTCTGCAATCACAACAAAATAACTAAAATAATTATTATAGGTTTTTAATATGTGATTTCGTCCAAATTTGTACTTAAAATGACTATAAAAATAAACTTGTATTTTTTAAATTTTTTGGTAACAGAATTAAATATTTACGTGGAATCTTGTTTTAAATTTTCAATCCTTAGATATAAAAGTTGAACATTTTATAAATTTTTAACTACAAAATAATTATTCAATTTTAAATTTGATAAATTTTGTCAAAATTTCAACTTCAAATACTTATAAAAAAAATTGTGCATATGTATTTTTAATATTTTTCAACTGCTATTGTACAATATATCAGGAGCCTTGTATTAATTTTTTACACTTGTTGGCCCAATAGATAAAACTTTATTGATATTTATAGAAAAAAAAACTAAAAAAATTGAAAACTTACAATGTCTGTACACAGCTCAAAAAGAGTCAAATTATTTTCAAAATTTTATCGTACATAGAAAATGCCAATATAAACATTCAGTGAAATTTTCAAATATCTACAGTCATTCGTTTTTTAATTACAATAAAATAAGAATTTTGTCACATGAGAAATCGAGCGAATATCATATGTTGTAAAAAAATGAATTTCAAACGCTCATAAAAATTTAATTTGAGTTTCTTATAGACATTTTTTTTTTGGTAAAGATAGATTATCCTATAAGGAATCTTGTATTACATTTTAAAATCTTAGTTCTAAAAAGAAAAGTTTTTACGAATTATAATTCAAAATAATTTGCTAATTTTCGTGATTTTTACATATTTTCAAATGCCATTGTAACAATATAGTAGGAGCCTTGCATTAAATTTTCAAGTATTTTTACTCAACAAATAAAGTTTTATTGACATTCATAGAAAAAAAACTTATTTAATTGGAAACTGGAATTGTCCGTAAACAGCTCAAAACAAATCAAAATATTTTGAAAATCTTATCATATTGTATAGAAAATTGAAAATAAACAATTTCATGTATCTACAGTCATTCGTTTTAAAGTTACACCAAAAACCCAAATCAATTTTCCTCGAAAACAGATTTTGCGTAAAAATTCCCGTTATTCCTTAATTTTTCTTTTGTTTTTCACGGCGCTTTTGAAAACTATTGGAAAAATTTAACTTTTGACCCTCCAAAGTACCAACTAGACTAACTTTCCTATCAGAAAAGGTACTGTTGAAGAAAATACAAGCACTTTTACTGACCTAAAAGGTGATGACAGACACAAAAAATAAAAAAACATAAATCATTGTAAAATCAATACATTCATCATTTCATTCAGAATTTAAAATAATTAATTATAGTTACTTAATAACTTTTTTTAAAAGAATAAATATCCAAACTGACATAATATCAGTAAAGATATGTCATTTGGGTAATTTACCACCATCATACGTTTAATTTAAATCTGAAACCTATGATCAATATTTAAAATCTAATATTCACTGGAAATTTCCGGGGTTGGGAATATTCCTGGAAATTTTGAATTTTAAATTCCTATGAATGAATAAATGAATTATTGTTTTTGTTTAATCACCCTGTATCCATGATAAATTCAAACACATTGTCATATACTGAAAACTACTACAGGTAGTCTGCAATCAGAATGAAATTGAGTATAGGTCTAATTGTTAAAATTAAAATATTAAGTTTTTCACGCAAATCATAAATTAAAAATACAACTAATTAACATTTTTTACTAAGTTAAATTAGTTATTTTATCTATATAATATTAAACTTTAAGTATTTAATATATTGGTTGTTAACTATTAACTAAAATCAAGATTTTTTTTCCGCATTAACTTGCCAACTTTTGAGTTCTTACATTTCGTAATCATATTATAATGTTCATAACATGATATACATGATAATATGTAGAAATCACGA
>NC_042494.1:4103701-4104834 GCF_005508785.2 Acyrthosiphon pisum
TATACTTAATCGACGAAGTATTGATTCTATATCAAACACGAAACATAAAAAATATTTTTTTTCTTACATTTTAGCAAATTGATATAATATGTTTTTTTATATTGTGAAATTATTTACCTCATTGTGTCAAACAGTTTATTACTACTGGATGAAGTAGTTACAACATGACACCGAAAAGGTTTTATCACGCCTTTATTCAAACCATCCATGAATGCTTGTTGTACAAGTTTTTTAGTTTCTACACTTTCATTTAACAACGTGTTTGAACCGATGGCAAAAAACGATATATTTTGTAGGAATATTCGTGTACCTTTGCAATATAATATTTGTCTTTTAAATAATTATATTCTTCGTAAAATAATGCTAATGATTAAACATAATATTATAAAATTACCCATATATCTTTGTTTATTCATATCTGATTTTGAAAAATGGAAGAATTTTCCATGTTTGGCAAACGCACGAATAGCAGCATAAAATGATTCACCACTCAAAAAGTTCAATATACAATCGATACCCTTGGACTTGGTTATCATTTTTAATTGAACATCAAATTTGTTGTTTTTGTTTATAATTATTCTTGACCGCAAGAGCTGTAATACAAATGACATTCAATTTTGTTGTTTATCATCACTATTTTTAATAACTTAATACCTCTGGGAATATCCCAGATAGCTGTTCTGCTTGTTGGTCCGAGTCTACAATAGCATAAGTCTCACATTTTTTGTCTAAACTTATCGAAATAGCAGCTCGACCAATTGGATGCAATCCCGAGGTTACTAAAACAGAATTATTCTTTTGAAGTGTACTCAAAATGTTAAGCACATAATAACTCTGAAACATAAAAATAATAAATATTATTTAGTTTTTTTTTTCGTCACTTTAAAGTGTAATCACCATTCCGTAAGCTAGAGGAACAGTGGTTGCTTCTTCTAGTGACCATGTCGACGGAACAGTCCATGATAATACTGGGTCATAAATGATTTGAGAAGACATATTATTGATCGAGGTGATTCCCATTGTGGTTATATTATCAATATGCCCCGAGTATTCCAATGGTCCAAATTCATTCTAATTGAAATAAATAAAATATAATATTTTTAATACCTACGTTATATTTAATAAGTATTCTA
>NC_042494.1:4104934-4107295 GCF_005508785.2 Acyrthosiphon pisum
AAAGTCACGGAAACATGCAGAGTTTGTGTCATTGACTAATGACGTATTCACTAGAAATATTAATGGCCATTTCTTCAGGGGTTTTAACATTTTCCCTCAGTCGGATGAGTCACGAATAGATGATGTTTGGGTAAATAACTTTGGTATTACTGTTAATTCATTTTAGGTTCCAAGAGGAGTGATGTATGTATTGATTTTACAAGGTTGACTGTTTTTTTTTTTGTGTCTCTCATCAACTCAGTAAAAACTAAGAATGTTCCAGCATTTTTCATCAGCATATTTTCTTATAAGAAAGTGAAAGTATTTGTTACTTTGGGGGGTTAAAAGTAAAATATTCCTAATTGTTTTCAAAAGCGTCAGGAAAAACCGAACAAAAACTTAAGAAAAACTGAGATATGCACGCAAAACCTCTTTTTGAATATGTTTACGAGCTGCCGTAGATAAACATTGGATATTCACCTATAAATCAACAAATATTTAAGTATGATTTTTCTTATTTTTTCGTCATTCATATACTAATAACCGTAGGTAAGTACTTGAAACTTTCATTAAATGTTAATTTCATCATTTTACAATCATTTTTATATTTATATATATATTTCACACCATTTTTATGTAATATATAATTAATTGATTATACAAAAAACTGGCAAAGTGCGAGTCGGACTCGCGCACGAAGGGTTCCGTACTATCATCAGTTATAAACATGTTAGCAATGCTGCTTATATTATAAATTTTAGGATTTTTAGTAGTTGTTGTTATAGCGGCAGCAGAAATACATAATCTGTGAAAATTTCAACTTTCTAACTTTCATGGTTCGTGAGATACAGCCTGGTGACAGACGGGTGGACGGACGGACGACAGCGGAGCCTTAGTAATAGGGTCCCGTTTTACCGTACGGAACCTTAAAAATGATATATAATACGATACAAATTCAAAAGCTACTTAATAAATTGTATTATTTTCACTTAACCATACGATGGACTTTAAACCAAATTAATTACTTAATTTTGTACTTGTTATATTCTTTCATGGCCTCTTTAATACGAATTAAATCAGAATTTTCCATTTTTTTAATCTGACCTTTAAATACTGATTGAACTTTCGTACATGTTTCCTCTTGCGTTTCTTTTAGAATTGAAATAACTACATGGATGGAAGGATGGGAGCTATGAAATTGAGCGTTGTAAGTTCGATGAAAACTTTCAGATTAATTTTGTCGATCCATTTATCGCCTATCAAATATCACCTATCGCCTCTCTATTAATTTTAAATTGTATGTTCTATTAGTAGAAAGCAAACAGTGCTTCAATGTTGCAGATAAAAATCATACGCAACCGTGAACATTTAATGTTCACGATTGCGTATGTCGATAAAGACCGTACGCAATCTTGTTTCACCGGTATATTTATATAGATTGTCGACTTCTCATAATAATAATTCATATCTAATAATTCATATCTACACACCGGTAAAACAAACACAAAAGAAAAAGGTCAGGTTACAGGTAGCTTGAAACCAAACGGTCTCTAATCTGTCAAGATTTGAACTTTAAATGCTTATAAAAAAGCATTTAATATATATTATATATATATAATTATTCCCAGCGCTTTTGAAACCCTGTTGAGAATTTTAAAATTTGACCTCCCGAATGCACCAACACAAAAATAAATAAATAAATAAATTTAAAAAACAAAACATCATTGTAAAATCAGTACATTCATTACTCCACTCAGAATTTAAAATTGTTTAAGATGACAAAAGAAAATAATGCCTATTAGTAAAATACTTAGTTATATTATAAGCTGACGGTTGAATAGGTGTCTTCGCTCAGAACCAGTTTTTATATACAATGTATTTTTATACGTTATAGCTTTTATTTTTCGTTGTAATTTCTAATGTGATTTTAAGAATATTACTTTGAAACGTCCGGTATGGTTTATATTCTCTGGTATGGGATCACAATGGCAAGAAATGGGTACAGATCTTATGAAAGTTCCAGTTTTTGCTGACGCTATAAACAAATGTGATGTTATACTAAAACCAAAAGGAGTTGATATCAAGAATATTTTGACCAGTCAAAATCCAAACCTTTTTGACAACGTTCTCAATTCATTTGTTGGTATCGCTGCGGTTCAGGTTTGGATCTAAGTCAATCCAACTACGTTTGGAAAAGAACTATAAATATTCATATTTTTCAGATTGGATTAGTAGAAGTGTTAAGAGCATTAGACATTACTCCCGATGGGATCATAGGCCACTCCCTCGGAGAATTGGGATGTGCCTACGCTGATGGTTGTTTTACGACTGAAGAAATGCTATTAGCTACTTACGCCAGAGGTCAAGCTGCTCTAGAAACAG
>NC_042494.1:4107395-4112842 GCF_005508785.2 Acyrthosiphon pisum
AATGATGTCATCAGAAAATGCTTTAACAATTTATGTATGCAATTTGAAATGGAAACCAAGTACTTAATAGTAAGTCAAAATTTTGATCATAAGATTAATAACCAATTGACTGGTATTGGCATTTATAAATATTTATTATTTTTGTTACTACGAAATGCTAAAATATATTTTAAATATAAATAGGTAGATATACAATGTTTTTCAGTAGGGGAAATTTATGTCAGGAATTAAAAATATAAGGTAGGATCTGATACATATTAATTGTTGTGTACTAAAGCTGAAATTGATGATATTTTAAGTGACGTTTTTAAAATTAGAATATAAATATAAATTATACACATAAGTACTGATTTTAGTCTATTATGTAATAGGTACCTAACTATACAGGTAATATTAATAATTCTGATAGACTATTTGGTAAATTAACTTGTAAGTGGGGTTCACATTACACAATGTAGTGAAAAGTTGAATATAATATTCAACTTGTAGGTAATGTGGTGCCAATATTTTGTTACGTATGTATTAAATAATATATTAGTTTTACGTGTAACAAACAAGAGATGCGTACATTTATTAGGTAGTACAGTTGACGAAATATTATTTAATATGGACGACTACCTAGTAACCAACACGGCTTGAATAGTAAGCTAGTAAACAAAACAGGTATTGATTTGTTTTCATGTGTTCTATTTGTTACAGCAAAATAGTAATTACTTGAGCATGTAAATAATGTTAAAGACTAAATCAATTCACGCAAAACCTCTAAGTAATAAACTACCGGCGTTAACGCCTAAAACCAAACGATCAACTTACTTGACTAATTTCATGATTAGGTATTTATATTTAATGTAAAAACTATAAAAGCTTAAGGCTCACTGCTCACAAGTCACAACAACAAAAATCGGTGTTTAAAATTTTAGAATCAAAACATTTGTCTTTTTGGAAAAAGACGGGAAATTGCACGTGATAACTGATGTTGTCAACGAAAGATGCCGCAAACCAGGACTACCACCATCACTGATTGCGAATACTGAGGGTCAGTACTACCATCTCCGGTTAAAATTAACGGACACCTAACCCATAATAAAGTAATATAGATAATAATAATAATATTAAGAATAATAAAAAATTAAGAATATTAATTGAATAAAAAATATAAAAATTAATTTATAAAGAAAATTGTTATTACCCTATATACCCATATTAATTCACTTTCGGCAAAATTTATTGCGCTATTAAAGGATAATATTAAATTTTTCAACCGCTTCAGATTTGAAAGGCCATTATTATTTAGAATTGTTTATTTTTTTATAATGCACTGACATAAGCATTTTATCATATTTTTGGCTGATATGAACGATTGTCGATTCTTATTCTTGTCGATTTCTATTGATCACTACATGAAAATAATTTAAAATTTAATTAAGATAATAAAATGGCTAAATATATAGTGCCATATAAATATTTAGCCATGGCTATTGCCCAATGACACAAATCTACACTGAAACTGCTGTAAGACTTGACACTTGTACACCATAATATTCTTCAATATTTAAATTTAACATCCATAATAGCATCTACACAGATGAATATGTACCTAGTCATTCATAACCTTAATTAAATAGTACATTTTCTTTTATTATAATAATGTTTTTATTATTAACTATTTTCATTTATACTTGTTGTTTTAATATAAGCAAGATGTAAATTAAAATATAATCATAACACCTTATACAACAAAAATAAAATTTGTTAAATGAGTTGCTTTTAATAAGCTGTTTAAATTGGTTATTATTATTATTTAAATAACAATAATAATACACATTAATAATTACACATTGGAGTACAATACACGTTTTATTAATCAAGGTAAAATTAAAATGGAAAAAAGTACAACTTCTGTACAGTTACCAAGTGCTTCTAATGTTACCTATCTCTATTCAGAATAAGAAAGGTACCAAGTGACCAACTTGTGTGCATAGGTGTGGCTCATTCCAAATGCCAAACCAGGTGGTTGACTTGGTGGGAGAAGCATTTGACTGCCGCCAGACAAAAACCGATCACCGCCCGGTACATTTCTTATTCTGAATAGAGTAGTCAATTTTCGCCCATATAGGAATTTGAACTTTTATAAACAAGGCTAAGGAAAAAAATAAAAGTTATTGAATATAATAATAATAATACATAAAATCACAGTTCGATCAACATCCAGTTTGAAAAACTCGAATTGTTAGGTGTATTTACTAATTAAAATAAAATTTTGCCAAAAAATATAAAAATGAAGACACTACGCCTTCTATTTAAGGGGTTCACACAGACAATTTCGAGTTGTTTATCTTGAGCATAAATTCTAATTTAAGTATTTTAAAAGTGGTCCCATGTCAGTACCAACAATGGTTGTTGTCTAATGAGTAATGAGTATTATAAATAAAAACCGTTATGAACAGGACAAAATTAAAGCATATTATTTAGCCTCGTGACTACAGTAGATATACCAATTAATCACATTATAAGAAGAAAACTTTATCTGTGTCCGTTTTTATTTTTTCTTAAATAAACACCTAATCATTTTTAACAAACAAATTAAAAACAAAAAAAAAAAAAATGTTTTGACACAATACATGTCTTCTATTTTATGGAAAAAATTTGGTTAGGCTGGTATGAATACTGTCTCTGTAGGGTTGTGCAGCACAAAACCTTATTCACAGATAAATTATGGGTGGTATGGTCCTCTTACCACTTTTGACATGAGATAACGATATCCATTGTATACATGTTTTCAATAACCATTCATCAAATTGGTGGAATTATTTTTTAAAAATATTTTTATTGTAATATACAAGTCAAATAAAATACTTTTTTGAAAAAACTAAAAAAAAACATGCATTTAAGGGTTAATGTACTAGTTTAAAAGTCACAATTCAGTATTGAGGGGGTTCTGTGACTTAAAATAAGTTATAAAAATTTAAATTTATTGTAGGTAATTAAAATTCTCGTCTGTGATATTTATCTGGTTCCATGAAAGAAGTAACCACAACTCTGTTGTTGAACTTTCGGCCTGCCAAAGCTTGTTGTGCTTTTTGACAGTCAACAATAGCATTGAACTCTATAAACACCTGTAAAATAACATTTTTCAAAGCTCTATTTTATTAGAAAATAATAAAAATTAAAAATAATACTTTTCCGCAACCAGGCACATCAATTCCTTCAATAGGTCGTGGAATTTCTAGTGACCGAACAACGCCATATTTATTACACTCTTCACGAATATCTTCCAGAATATCTTCATATTCTTCTTCATCTTTTAGTTCATCAGGAGTTACCATATTCAGTAAACATAAAACCTGCAAATTATTATGATTTTAAAATGTTTACTTTGTATGTTATTAAAAAAAAACATTTACCTCAGTTGGTGGTCCTGCAGTTCCAACAACTGTAAGTCCAGGGACTTGAATCGTGACAGGTACTTGACCAAGCCCAGGATTTTTGGCCCCAATACTGGCCCTCTGTACAATTAATTTCTTTTCTCCTAATTGCATACCATTCAAACCAGCAATGGCCTATATTTACAAAAGTTAAATAATTAATTTTTGTGGAAAACAATCACTAACAATGTAGTATTTGATTATTAGTAAATTATTTTACCTGATCAGTCATCACTACATCAGCATACTCGCAGAACGCATATCCTTTACTTAAACCAGTGGCAGCGTCCTTGACCAAATTGAATGCTTTTAACTGACCAAATGATGTAAGTAGTTCTTTCACCTATCATCACGCAAATAAATAATTTAAAACCTATTATATCCTGTTGGATACTAATTAACCTTCAGTAATATTTGTTTAGGACTCCCATAGTGTTATTCACTTAATAATAAGCGGTATGCAATTTAAAAATAAAAAAGATAGAGAAAGAATTAATTTATTCAAATCTTAAGTGTTCTTTAAGAAAATTTGTAATTGTTTTAACACTTTTATATTCCAAATATCTAAGTACAATATTTGTTGTAAACCTGCTTAACACTGAACTTACAGGTTATATTATAGCTTTAAACATTTGTTTACTTTAATTATTAACCTGTTTTACAATAACTGTTCTTAATACTTTATCATAAAATTACATAAAACATTAATATATGAATTGAGCAGACCTAATGCTAAATATTCTTTAAAGTACACCACTTTATAAAATGTTAACCAATTTAGTTTATATTAATATTTAGTTGTGACCATTTTCACAAAGTAAAAATGTACTCCAGTCAAATTTAGTCTAACCTTAACATGCACTTTAAATTCAGTCAGTCCTAGTGTGTGGGTTACTGTCCGCAGCAAAATTTCTGAAGACAGGCAGGCATAATATATTATATATAATAACCTAATTAGGTTAGGTTTCTAATGTGTTAATACCATTCAGTATCTACCGAACTGACTATAAAAAAATATATACAATATACATATTATAGACGTCATTACTTTGTTATATTATTGTGTTTTTGTAGTACCTTTAATTTTTACACGAGTGTTGTTAGCTATAGCTACTCTTTTTGTCTGTTATTATATTTTTTAAGTTTTATGCATGATGACCAATTAGAGAGATTGTAACCGGTATTGAACATTGTAAAAAGTTTTGAAATATGTAAAGGATCACAATATCTATTTTATTTGTACTGTATACTGTCTAATAATAAGTTGTTATTAGCATTAATGATAAATAAAACAATCTATATTAGAACAATTATATGTTGTTCAAGCGCTGCTAAAAATATTTATTTTAGCAAGTTATTATACTGAGTTTAGGTTGACCCTACCCAAATAAAGCGGTATTGGAAACTGCAAGAGTTTATTATTTAATAAATAATAAATAGTTAATTCAATCTGTATACATTTTGATGACGTTACTTTTTTCTTAAGTATAATACCAAAATACATTGTATTATTACCAAAAATCCTCCAATTGCAGACTTAATTTTGAAATCAAATTTTATTTTATTCACTTTTAAATTAGTACCACACAATTTGTTTAAGAAAAATAGTTATTTATTATTTATTAGAAGTTATTAACTCATTAATTAGAGTTTACATTTATAGTATATTTTTTATTTAATATAGTACATAAAGACAGATATTTTATTTAATCTTGTTAGTTGTATTTATATTATTCAAGAAAGCATAAGAACAGTTTATTCCCTATGACACATAAATACATAACCAATGTAATATTCCGAAACACCACTTGCCTGTATGTCGATTTGGACAGACGAAACAGTTGTATCAGAGTTTCATTTTCAACCAAGTACTCTAGCTAAGGGCAAGGGGTATAGCAGAGGAACAATTATTAGCTTTTTACTGTTTCATTAAAATGTCTCAAATTTTTTTCTTTTTTTTTTTACTTACATTTGTTTTCAGACAGAAAGAAAAGTAAATGTATCACAAGCATAATGAAAGGT
>NC_042494.1:4112892-4119691 GCF_005508785.2 Acyrthosiphon pisum
TCATTAAGGTATGCTGGTAATCCTCCGATAAATATTTTTGTGAGGTGAATCTAAAAAACACAACAATGGTGACAATTATTAATAACTAAAAATATTAAATTATTACAGGTATTTAAAGTATAAAACAAACCTGGAACCGTTCCAAGACCAAATGAACTGGAATCATATTTCACTATAAAAAAAATTCAATGAAAAATTATATTTTGATCCCAGAGAAAATAAATATTCCCATACTCATGTCTAATGTCATTCCAGAATTATAGTTTGTCACTGGATTACTCTCGGTCATTCCAGGTGTTGGCTGATAATCATGGGGTCGTCTTATTTTTAAGCTCTGGCCTTTGAAATTAATACCATCAAAAGCCATTGCTTGAGTAGTTTCATCAATAGACCTAAACTATAGTTGAATAATTGAATGAAAATTAGATTTCTATTCAATTTTATAATAGCATTAAATGCAACATAAAACCTAAACATACCTCCAAAAATGCAAAATTTTTATCTAAATTAATTTGACATGCAAGCACCGGGTTGCCAGCAGCTTGAGCTAATCCAGACAAATGCATTTGCTGATTAAAGAACTCCATCATTTCATCCTAAAAATGTATTAAAAATATGAGAATTTGTAGAAATTAATAATAATTACTAATTAGTAATGATAGCAATACCTCAGTTACACCAAATGGTATGTTTCCAACATACAATCTTCTTGCTTGGCGTGTAATTGTAGATCCAACGACAGGGACAGCTGTTTGAGGAGTATCTGGCATTGTATTCGCAGGAATTTGTCCAGCAGCTAAACCAAAAATAGCTCAAATAATTTAAATTCAAAAATTTTACTTAGCATTCAGAAACTAATAAAATCTGTTAAAGTATTTAACATACAAAACTGTTCTGAATAAATATGTGTAGGATCAGTGACAGTGGCGTAGCCAGGGGGGGGTTTTAGGGGTTCAAACCCCCCCCTTGGCCTAAAAAAAAAAAGGTTGTCATAGAATTTGTTATTATAATTTATATATATTTATAGTTTTTTTATGTATAAAATATGACGTAACTATTTTAAGGCAGCTTTAAAACGTTTAAAGTTTTAATACCACAAAATAGATTAAATTAATACTAAGAATTATTATCATATAAATCATTAAGAGGACACTATACCCGCATGCATTATCCCCGTCTTACAAATGTACAACATACCAAAAAGCTTTTTTGGGCGGGATAAAACCACTTCCTCGATATTTATAGTAGAATTACCAAAATTCCATAACGCACAGGGAACAACTTTGTCAACAATCTGCGTCGTAGCGTTTTTATTATTTGGATAGCATTTACCAATAATTTTTAATAATTAAATGAAAAAAACAAAAATAATCCTAATGTTTTCAAACTGATAACTTTAATTTTATTTATGTTATCTAAATAATAAAAAAGCTACGACGCACATAAAGTTGTTCCCTGTGCGTCGTAGAATTTTGATAACTCTACTATAAATACCGAGGGAGTGGTTCTATTCCGCACAAAACAGTTTTTTGTTATGTTGTACATTTGTAAGGCAGAGACAATACATGCGGATATAGCGTCCTCTTAATAATGTTTGTTTGGTGAGCAAGTGGCACCTCATACTGTTTAAATTTAGCAATATCTGACACATGATGTAACATTCAATCTATACTGCAGTGGCACCATACAAAAAGTATGCGTGATTTTTAAATACCCTAAACGACAATACATAAATAAATTCAATAAAACGTGTTTGTCTTGGATTCTTTGGCCGTTCTTACAATGTCCGGTAAAGTGTCGGTTAACGCTAACCGGATGATAACAGATTTTATTACCAGCAGAATTCCACCGGTTAAGTGTCGGTTAACTTTAACCGGAGGTCGTAAGAACCAGCCTTATACAGTTAACATGTAAAGATGGACACTGTTAAGTTAGAAAAATCTCTAACAACAAATTAATATTTTTGTCCCAGTAAATGGTATGTTGATATTTATTATTTATACAACCATTATAAATAACAAAACCTGCTTAACATAGAAACAGATAATGGTACATGTTATTTGGAGTGGGAATGGTTCTAGGTGTTCTCCTCCTTCGGAAATGTTAATCAGCTGAGATTTTGAAAACAATTTTTCGTATTGTAAGTGATATATTAAATTGTTAAAACCTAAATATTAAAATTAATCTAAAAAATGAAAACCTGTCAAAATTGAACATTTATATTGTTTTTAAATTTGAATAGATTCCATAGTAAATAGTTTCATTGTACTAGTAAATTTACATATACTGAAAATACAAAAAGCGGCAGATTGCAAAAATTGAATATGACAATTAAATAAATAATTTGATTGATTAATTAAATTACAATTTGAAATTAAGTTACACTGTTTATAATATGTAACAACACAGTGTAGGTATAAAAAATAGTCAATTAATTGGATATATTAGGCTAGTAGATAAGTAGCCTGTTACAAAGTTTGATTTGAACTTTAAATATTTTAAATTACATTTTTTCTTAACTACAATTATTTTAATTAAGACATGAAGATTATGTTGGTACCTATTTGGAATTTTTAATAACACTCAACATTTTGAATTAAAATGTAGAATATTTTTCTATAAACAATAGGTAGTTTGATAAACAATTTAAGCTTTAAGAACTTAAATAAAAAAATATTTGAATAGGAGGTAGGTATATCCATGGTTTAAGGAATAAGAAGTATGCTCGATGATAAGATATATATAATTTATACATGCAACCAACAATAAACTCAAGCGCTCAAGTCATATGTATATATTTAATTTTATGTAATGCAGTATGCATAAAAACTCAAGATGATGCACATGCGCAAACTAGGATAGAAACATGAATCGTGTTGAGTATAATTTTTATTTCTTATACTATAGCTATGGGTATATCTATTACAAAAATATTATATATTTTGAATTTAAGTGGTGAGTGGTAACACCACCAATAATCAATAACTACCTATTGAAACTCTTTTTTTCAACTAGGTAGGTATATGAGTATTAAAAAATAAAATCTACATAGGTATTTGATTAAATATTATATCTTACCTTGCATGGCTTTATATTGAAGAGGTGCAATATGTTCAAAACCTGGTGGTGGAACATCCCAATAGAGAGATGGCTTTCTACGTCTAGACTTATTTTTAGGCGACTTAGATCTACTACGTTTACGTCCTTCGCGACTCCTTGATCGATGTCTGCGATGTCGTTCACGGTCTCTAGATCTTGAACGCCGCCGTCTTTCACCGCGTTCTTTATCACGTTCTTTATCACGTTCTCCTCTTTCTCCCCTGTCTCGTTCTCTTTCTAAGTTACATAAACATAATGTAAGTTTATTAGAACAACAATTATATACTACATAATATCAAGTATTAAGCATAACTCAAACACTACTTGCCTTTGTCTTCGCCCATTACACTATGTTTGTAGTTATATTAAACACGGCGACTAATTTGAATTATCACGTCCTACGTTAAAAATTAAATGAACAATTGTAAATAATTTATAAGTGGTAAGTACTAAATGCTGAAGTATTTAATAGAGAAAAAGCAAACCGATTTTGTTAATAATATTGTTTACACTTTACATGCACTCGTGAGTCGCAAGTCGTGTTTTCCTGTACAGCCGCTGAAGTGCTCAACCAGAATATTATATCCAGTGCGTTTACAGTGTAAACTTAACAGTGTTCACAATTCACAACAACACGGACTTAAAGAGATTAGAATTTAGGGGAAGATCAAAAAACTCAAGTGCACCAACCTCGAAATGTAAAAAATCCCATTATTACACCTAAATTTATATTTTACATTCAAATTCAAATGGGTATTGTTGTAAAAGTGTTAAGTGGCTACAAAAAATAGGGCTAGGTAGGTTAAAATAGGTAGTTACTATCTTCTTACTCTATGTACTAGAGACTACTCCTGGACAAGGGAATGCTAGATCAAAGGTTCGGAACAGGCGCGCACCCAGGACTTTTGTTTGGGGGGGGGGGGGGGGTGCTTAAAAATGTTCTTACTTTCATTACACACAAGTAAACAATTTTTACACATACGTATACGTATGTATAATTGCGTACATAAAATTACGTTATATTTAATATATTTGACAAAAAAACAGTTATATATATAGTGAGTCTATATATAACAGTCAACCTAGAATAAACGGATGCGGGTTTTTTTTTTTAAATAATTTTTTTCTTGAAATTATTTAATTTCCTTACAAAATTAGAAAATCTAGGACTTTAACCTCTAAAACAACCTCAACCTTTAGGCCCCGGTACATTGTATCCCGCCTGTACCCCACGCTAAATCCGACACTGCAACTAAACACTACATAACCCACCTACCGGTTTTATTCATATTTAAAGCTTTACGTTTTATATTTTAGACAATAATATAATATGGGTAAGGTACATTTAAAAAAAAAAGCGAATGTTGCTCTGCTGTACAGTAAGTTACAAGTGGGCCACTGTAATGGATGCTGTTAAATTTGAATTCAATGGTAAAATAGCATTGTATAAGAACAACGATTCTGAGCGAAAACGGTCAGTCAGCCTATGATATTACTAAGTATATTTGATGATATAATTATTGTGAATAAAGTAATTTATATATTTACATATTTACATAGAATCTTGTTTTAAATTTTCAGTCCTTAGCTATAAAAGTTGAACATTTTATACATTTTATCTCTAACTCATTTATATGGGTTTCAACACGCATATCGTATCAATTCGAGATTATATTATTTATCCACAGATGAGTATAATATTATGTTTTATAAGTGTATAATATAGATATTGTGTGCGACAAACCATAAAACATGCCGCATGCAAATAACACTTATACAAATTGATTTTAAATCGACGTTTAATTGTATCATTATACAAAGTCTCTCCCACGATTTTTATTCATATTCATTAAAATATTTTATGATTCCATTTTATTCAATCATTTTTTAAACGACTGATATTTAAGAATCTTAAAATCAAATTTGAAGGTAAAATATCAAAACTAAAAAGCCATTAAAGCCATCTCAAATAAACCGACTAGTAATTGTTCAGATCTATTTTAAGAAATGGTATTGCTTTATTGGTTCGTTCGGTACGATGGGCTAAATATGGGCTTATGTGTATCTACCTAGTTTGGCCAATAAAGATATATAGAAATCTATAATATAATATTAAATTCACATAATATATGTAACCATGGTGTATTGAGTATTCGACGTTATACTTATGTTATTATAACATTGGATACCGACATTTAAATAAACGCATAACCGAACCTATTTGTATGCACCTAGTTGTCCAAGGTGTTTCGCTGTGAAAATTCCACTTAGCAGTTAATCGTCTAATAAATAATGTCTCATCTAGTATTGAGTATTAGGTTTTTGGAGTACGAAAGAATGTGGGTTCAACAACAGCGGATTGTTGAAGAGAAATCCTCCGACGATGGTGGCTCGGTACGTATTGTTCATGATATATAATATATACCTAAACGTGTAAAATATTATTGTTATTATTATTAACTACATACAAATGAATTACACTTATCTATATCAGCTATACATATTATATGAAGAGGAAAGGTTTGTTTTTTTGTAAGGAATTAACTCAAAAAGTACTTGACCGATTTCAAAAATTCTTTCACCAATAGAAAGCTACATTCATGGGGAGTGTTATAGGCATAAATTTAAATCATTAAGTCTAACCCAAGGAGGTGCTTAAACAGGAATTTTGAGATTTACGTTGTACATTTTTGTTCATAAAAGGTTTTATTGGTATAGCCTATAGGAGACATAATTAGAAGAAATTAGTATTTATTATTTTATTGATTGGCATTGGTTATCGGGCAGATCAGCTACAAGAATGCATCAAATCGAATTTTCAAACGTTGCCTACAAACAGTGGTGCCGAACACGTATGGCTAGTGGGGTAAATACCCCAGAACTTTTTTAGGGGGTGGGTGGGTGGGTCGTGAGTGACTGCTTTTATTATATAACATAGGTAGTTGTAAATACTAAATAGTTTACAGACAACAGATAAGCAAGAGTGCAAGACTCAGCTATAGTCGAGAGACAGTTTATGCTTTAAGCAGTATCCACTATAGCCAATAGGCAGTAGGCGCTATAATAATCATTAATCACTAATAAATAAGTAATGACTAGAGTCAACAATTATATGCCCTAAAAATCTTTAAAATATGTATGCAGTTATGCCCTAAAAATTACTAAAATATGCCCTTAAAATATGCTCTAAAAAAATGTTATTGTAAAAAAATTATTAAATGATTTATTTTTTTATGTATTATACAATTTATACTATAATAAAAAACTTTTATACTACTATAAAAAATTTTCTTGGAAAAAGGTAGGCCCCAGGACCGTGTCGGGCGGCGTCCCCCTCCCCGGTATTGGTTGGTGGGTAGGTGGTACCCTCAAACAAGGTTTACCCCAGTGGTTTAAAAAAGGTTCGGCGCCACTGCCTACAAAGGTAGTTCAGTTGTACTTATAGTCGCTGACTGGCGTGTGTGCAATCCACGTCCACCGCAGGTGAATTGCCTACTTGATATGTTGTCGCCTTACCAGGATGTCTGAGTTGCACTTACTGAAATGAGTTACACGCAAAAAGAGTTGAACAATCAGAATTTTAAAGAGTTGTAATTTTATTTACAACGAATACGAATTTTTTACGATTAAATTAATGAATTATAAGCTTTAAATTTATAAAGTGTCCACTCAAACATTAATTTTGTATTCGTATCTTGTG